>NC_040898.2:2931672-3274940 GCF_900634795.4 Betta splendens
TTGAAATTTACCCTTTATTTCCAAGATTCTTGAAAAAAATCGAGGCTAAACAATTATCTGACCACCTGAGTGGGAATAACCTGTACGAAGATTTTCAGTCAGGATTTAGAAAACATCATAGCACAGAAACAGCTCTGGTTAGAGTCATTAATGATCTTCTATTAGCTTTGGACAATGGTCTAGTTTATGTCCTTGTCCTGTTAGATGTTAGTGCTGCATTCGATACAATTGATCATAACATTCTATTACAGACACTAGAACATAGAATCTGGATTAAAGGAACAGCATTGGGATGGTTTAAATCCTATTTGTTGAACAGATTCCAGTTTGTTCATGTTAATGAGAAATTCTCTATATGCACCAGGATTAGCTATGGAGTACCACAGGGTTCTGTGCTTGGTCCAAATTTTTTTTAGCCTATACATGTCTCCTTTAGATGAGATTATTAGAAAGCATTCTATAAATTTTCATTGTTACGCAGATGATACTCAGCTATATATGTCCTTGGAACCAAATGAAACAGATCAACTAGTCAAAATTCAGGGGTGTTTAAGGACATCAAATCCTGGACGTCCCAAAACGTCCTTCAACTAAACTCAGATAAAACTGAAATTATTATTGTTGGGCCTAAAAATCTGAGAGAGACACTATTGAGTCAGATAGCCACCCTGGATGGCATAACATTAGCTTCAGATTCTACTGTAAGGAACCTTGGTGTCATCTTTGACCAGGATCTCTCTTTTACATAATACATTAAACAAATCTCAAGAACCGCCTACTTTCATCTTAGAAATATAGCTAAAATCAGAAGCATCCTCTCTCAGAGCGATGCAGAGAAACTGATCCATGCATTTGTTACCTCTAGGCTGGACTACTGTACTGTAACTGCTTACTCATAGGATGTCCTAACAGCTCCTTAAAAAGCTTATTCCAAATGCTGCAGCCAGAGTTCTGACAGGACTTAGAAAGAGAGATCACATTTCTCCTAGATTAGCTTCTCTGCACTGGCTTCCTGTAAAATATAGGATAGAATTAAAAATTCTCCTACTCACATACAAAGTACTCAATGATAAAGCTCCTTCTTATCTTAAAGACCTCATAGTTCTTTATGCTCCCAGCTGAACGCTTCGTTCCCAGAGCGCTGGGCTACTTTAAATGTAGAACGGGAGGTAGAGCTTTTAGCTACCAAGCTCCTCTTCTCTGGAACCAGCTCCCTCTTCAGGTTCGAGAAGCTGACACACTCTCCACCTTTAAGATTAGGCTTAAAACCTTCCTTTTTGATAAAGCTTATAGTTAGAGATGGTTCAGGTCACTGGCAGTGATTGTTTGTCACAGGAACCATCTCTTAGTTAGGCTGCAATAGACATAGACTGCTGGGTGACTTCATTTATACACTGAGCTTCTCTGTTTCCTTCTACCTCCTCTGTCCTATAACCTCCCATCATTGTTCTATGTTCAACTAACCTTGTCTCTTTCTCTCCAGTAGTTGTGCTTCTCTCCCACTCTCTCTCTCTCTCTCTCTCTCTCTCTCTCTCTCTCTCTCTCTCTCTCTCTCTCTCTCTCTCTCTCTCTCTCTCTCCTCTTCTGTCCTCACCTACAGGTATCATTGGACTCAAAGTTTGGTGTCTGTGATGGGCAGCTGTGGATCAAACCATCCTGCCTGTATCCAGTCCCTGGTCCAACCGTCCTGCCTGTGCTCTGTTGTTGCTTCTTGTTGTTGCTGTGCTTTTCTCTCTCTCTATCCCCTCACCCTAACCAGTCGAGGCAGATGGCCGCCCACATCCAACCTGGTTCTGCTGGAGGTTTCTTCCTCGTTAGAGAGGGAGTTTTTCCTCTCCACTGTTGCTGTCAAATTATATGCTTGCTGTATGTGTGATTTGTTGGATTTAGTTGTGTGAGGTCTTAAACCTTACTTTGTAAAGTGCCTCGAGATAACTTTGTTGTGATTTGGCGCTATATAAATAAAACTGAATTGAATTGAATTGAATTGAATTGAACTGGCGATTGTGATGGCGCGCAATCCACTTGCGCCAGAGGTGCGTCTGGGAGCACCGCAGCGTTTCTCCGGGGAGTCAGGTGACTGTCGAACCTTTTTGACTCAGTGTGAGATAAATTATGAACTCCATGCACCTGAGTTTCCCACCGAGCGCTCCAAGGTGGCGTTTGCATTGTCATACCTCACGGAACCAGCGGAGGTGTGGGCGACCGCGGAGTGGCAGAATCAGTCGGTGTGCATGAGCACTTACGCCAGCTTCGCCAAGGCTCTAAAACAGATTTTTCAGGAGGTGACATCTGGCTGAGAGGTGGCTCTGCGGCTTGTGAACATCAGGCAAGGCGCACGCAGTACGGCGAAATACGCCATCGAGTTTCGCAAGCTGGCGGCGGAGACGGGCTGGGACGCTACTGCTCTTGGGGATGTGTTCATCCGGGGCTTACCTCGCCGGGTGAAGGACTGTTTGGCAGCTCGGGATCTGCCATGGGAGCTGGACTTGCTCATCGAACTGGCCATCCGAATTGACCGTCGGTTATGGAGCAGCGCGCAAGAGCAACGAGCAGGAGCAGCGCGCGGAGACGGAGGAGCTCTGACCGCGGACGGGCGGCCAGGGCGAGCCCAGTCGAGAGGAGCGAGCTGTGCGGAGACCGGAGGGCACTGTGGCCGTCGCCACGACACCAGGAGCACACCTGTCAGACGAGGAGCCGATGCAGCTGGGACAAGCGCATCTCACCTCGGCCGAGAAACGCAGACATCGCTGGCTGGGGCTGTGCCTCTATTGTGGTCAGTCGGGTCATTTCGCTTCCAATTGCACGCTAAAAGACCAGGCTCATCATTAGACCGGAGGCTAATGGTGAGCCGAACGAGTGTGTGTAATGCCTCCGCCCATTCGTTGCCAATGGTGACGCTCATGCAGCAGGTGGTACTGATTGACTCGGGGCAGACGCCAGCCTAATGGACGCCGGTTTTGCCGCTAGGTTGGGAGTGCCGATCCGCTGGCGGAACCACGGGAGACTGCAGCTCTCGATGGGCGGTCGTTGTGGAAGATCACTCATCACACAGAACGTGTAAGGATGAGGTTTCTCGCCATGCATTCCGAAGAGATTACGTACCTGATTGTGCATGACTGTCACCACCCGGTGATTCTGGGGCACACCTGGTTGTGACGACACAACCTCCAGATCAACTGGAGGAGCGGGGAGATTGAGCAGTGTGGAAAGGAGTGCAAGACTGACTGCTTCGCCAGGGCTGCAGATTTGGCGACATCTGCTGGACAGAGCGGGGAAGAGTCGGTGGGTGTGGCTGGGGTTCCTGACTGCTACCTGGATCTTAGAGAGGTGTTTAGTAAGAAGAAGGCCATACAGTTGCATCGTTCCCATGATTGTGCTATCAATTTACAACCGGGATCCTCTCCACCTAAGGGGCGGTTGTATCAGTTGTCTCCCAAGGAGAGGACAGCTATGAAGGACTACCTGGGTCTAATCCACCCATTGTCCTCCCTGGCCGGCGCAGGATTTTTTTTTTTTTTGTGGGCAAAAAAGACAGATCTCCTCGGCCCTGCATTGATTACAGGGGCCTGAACGATTTCACCATCCGGGACTCCTACCCCCTCCCTCTGCTGGCGTCCGCATTTGAGGTTTTGGCTGAAGTGCGGATCTTCACTAAACTGGACCTCCGCAACGCCTACCACCTGGTTTGCAAAAGGGAGGGGGACAAGTGGAAAACGGCGTTCTTCTGTCCTACTGGACACTTTGAGTATCTAGTTATGCCGTCTCACCAACGCCTAGAGGGAGCAGACAAGCCATTCCTGGTCTACACGGACCACAAAAACCTTGAATACATCAAGTCAGCCAACTTCCGCCAGGCCCGATGGTCGCTGTTCTTTGCTCGATTCAACTTTCATTTATCTTACCGCCCAGGCACAAAGAACACGAAGCCAGGCGCATTATCTTGGTTGCACGAGACAGGGCTGGAGGAGGCAGAACCAGCCACCATCCTGCCTACGGACTGCATGGTTGGGGCAATGAAGTGGGGGGATCGAGGCATGGGTCAAGGCAGCCATCCGGAACAGGCCAGTACCACAGTCGTGTCCCCTTAACAGACTATTTGTTCCCCCATCATTAAGGTGGGTCGTCAGGGAGCCGCACGGCATCCGTGGTGGGGAGCCGGTTCTGGTGGCCAGGGTTCCAGAGGAACGTCCGGGAGTATGTGGCCGCATGTCCCCACTGTGCCATGCACAAGACCCCAAACACACGCCCAGCAGGCCTGCTGCACCCGCTTCCGGTGCCACACAGGCCGTGGTCCCACATCGCCTTGGACTTCGTGACTGTTCTGCCCCATTCGCAGGGGCACACGGTGGGGCTGACGGTGGTGGACTGGTTCTCAAGAATGGCTCATTTCATTCACCTGACCAAGCTCCCCAACGCCAAGCAGACTTCCCAGGAGGTGCTGGAGCACATATTCAGACTCCACGGGTTCCACCAGGACGTGGTGTCAGACCGGGGGCCCCAGTTCATCTCCCAGTTCTGGTGTGCGTTCTGCGCGTTGGTGGGAGCAGGGGTTAGCTTAACGTTAGGGTACCATCCAAAGTCCAATGGTCAGACAGAGCGGACCAACCAGCAGCTGGAGACGGGACTCTGGATCCTCGCTTCAAGAAACCCTTCTGCCTGATCCAAGCATCTGGTGTGGGTGGAGTATCCCCACAACACTCTCCCATGCTCATCCACCGGCCTGACGCCGTTCCAGTGTACCTACGGGTTTCAGCCTTCTTTACTCCCGGCTTTAGAGGAGGAGGTCCGGGTGCCATCAGCACACGCGCTCATTAGGCATTGTCAGAGGACCTGGCGGCAGGCATGGCAGGTCATGCTGCGGTCCCAGGCAGGACAGAAAGCAGCTGTCGACTGGAGGCAGTCGACCGAACCTCGATATATAAGTAGATTACAAGGTTTGGTTGTCTACTAAGGACCTTCCCCTACGAGTGGCATCACGTAAGTTGGCACAGAAGTTCATTGGGCCATTCCCTATCATCCGACTCATTAACCCAGTCTCTGTTCAGCTTGCCTTACCCAGATCCTTGAAAATCCATGCCACGTTCCACGTCAGCCATCTCAAGCCAGTCGGGACCAGCCCACTGGTGCCTCTGGCGCCTCCTCAACTGCCTCCGAGGGTCATTGATGGGGGTCTGGCATACTCTGTCCGAGCTCTCTTGGTTTGTCAAAGGCGGGGGCACGGGATGCAGTACCTGGTGGACTGGGAGGGGTATGGTCCAGAGGAGTGGTCGTGGGTTCCAGCAAGACACATCCTGGATCCTGCACTCATCAGGGACTGTGGTGGAAATTTTCCATAAAGAAGCAGATGAGAGAGTTGTCCTTTTGTGCGATTTATTGAAATAATAAAGAAAATAAAAAGAATGTGGAAAGCAAATAAAAAAACATGGATGTTGATCGTGCACATCAATAAACCAAAAAACAGCTAGAGAGATCAGTGCACACACCACGAAGGTGTGATGCAAAGAGCCCACAGTCTTCAAGTTACTTTTGCCTTTTAACCCCTTTCTCTGGCTCTGGTGGAATGTCTCTCTGCAGCAATGGAATTGTTTGTGCCACCTTATCTTGTTGTGAGTGAGAATGTTTGCTTTCTCACTTCTGCATCGTCATGTCTTGTTATCCAAAGGAAGGAACACCGAGCTTCCAAGACAAGATGCATTCGCTTTAACAGCCTTTGGTCTGGTGGGGAGTCAGATAGGAAGGAGCCAGAGTCCGGGTGTAAAAGACAAACATATATCATAAATTATTAGTCAGTCAAATGGAACATCAGATGTTTAGACTTGATGTACGACAGGGCGCAAGAGATTATTTGTTTGTGTAAGAATGTTCAGTATTGCACCTAACCAGCACATGACGACTGTGTTGGATAAGAAATAGCACAAGGCAAAATTTTTCCATTACAGGGACTTCCATGCGCCTCATCCGACCCTTCCTGGTCCATCGGGCCGCTGAGGTTGGGTTTATTTCCGGTTTTATTTTGGTATTTCCGTTTCTACCTAGTTCATGTTGTCATGTATTTGTCATGTATTATACCAGTACTCACCTGTATTTTCTGCCAGATTGTCGTGATTATCTCTGCATTCCAACATTCGTATTGTGTCCTAGTTTGATACCGCTGGTTCTGCGGCTTGTGAACATCAGGCAAGGCGCACGCAGTACGGCGAAATACGCCATCGAGTTTCGCAAGCTGGCGGCGGAGACGGGCTGGGACGCTACTGCTCTTGGGGATGTGTTCATCCGGGGCTTACCTCGCCGGGTGAAGGACTGTTTGGCAGCTCGGGATCTGCCATGGGAGCTGGACTTGCTCATCGAACTGGCCATCCGAATTGACCGTCGGTTATGGAGCAGCGCGCAAGAGCAACGAGCAGGAGCAGCGCGCGGAGACGGAGGAGCTCTGACCGCGGACGGGCGGCCAGGGCGAGCCCAGTCGAGAGGAGCGAGCTGTGCGGAGACCGGAGGGCACTGTGGCCGTCGCCACGACACCGGGAGCACACCTGTCAGACGAGGAGCCGATGCAGCTGGGACAAGCGCATCTCACCTCGGCCGAGAAACGCAGACATCGCTGGCTGGGGCTGTGCCTCTATTGTGGTCAGTCGGGTCATTTCGCTTCCAATTGCACGCTAAAAGACCAGGCTCATCATTAGACCGGAGGCTAATGGTGAGCCGAACGAGTGTGTGTAATGCCTCCGCCCATTCGTTGCCAATGGTGACGCTCATGCAGCAGGTGGTACTGATTGACTCGGGGCAGACGCCAGCCTAATGGACGCCGGTTTTGCCGCTAGGTTGGGAGTGCCGATCCGCTGGCGGAACCACGGGAGACTGCAGCTCTCGATGGGCGGTCGTTGTGGAAGATCACTCATCACACAGAACGTGTAAGGATGAGGTTTCTCGCCATGCATTCCGAAGAGATTACGTACCTGATTGTGCATGACTGTCACCACCCGGTGATTCTGGGGCACACCTGGTTGTGACGACACAACCTCCAGATCAACTGGAGGAGCGGGGAGATTGAGCAGTGTGGAAAGGAGTGCAAGACTGACTGCTTCGCCAGGGCTGCAGATTTGGCGACATCTGCTGGACAGAGCGGGGAAGAGTCGGTGGGTGTGGCTGGGGTTCCTGACTGCTACCTGGATCTTAGAGAGGTGTTTAGTAAGAAGAAGGCCATACAGTTGCATCGTTCCCATGATTGTGTTATCAATTTACAACCGGGATCCTCTCCACCTAAGGGGCGGTTGTATCAGTTGTCTCCCAAGGAGAGGACAGCTATGAAGGACTACCTGGGTCTAATCCACCCATTGTCCTCCCTGGCCGGCGCAGGATTTTTTTTTTTTTGTGGGCAAAAAAGACAGATCTCCTCGGCCCTGCATTGATTACAGGGGCCTGAACGATTTCACCATCCGGGACTCCTACCCCCTCCCTCTGCTGGCGTCCGCATTTGAGGTTTTGGCTGAAGTGCGGATCTTCACTAAACTGGACCTCCGCAACGCCTACCACCTGGTTTGCAAAAGGGAGGGGGACAAGTGGAAAACGGCGTTCTTCTGTCCTACTGGACACTTTGAGTATCTAGTTATGCCGTCTCACCAACGCCTAGAGGGAGCAGACAAGCCATTCCTGGTCTACACGGACCACAAAAACCTTGAATACATCAAGTCAGCCAACTTCCGCCAGGCCCGATGGTCGCTGTTCTTTGCTCGATTCAACTTTCATTTATCTTACCGCCCAGGCACAAAGAACACGAAGCCAGGCGCATTATCTTGGTTGCACGAGACAGGGCTGGAGGAGGCAGAACCAGCCACCATCCTGCCTACGGACTGCATGGTTGGGGCAATGAAGTGGGGGGATCGAGGCATGGGTCAAGGCAGCCATCCGGAACAGGCCAGTACCACAGTCGTGTCCCCTTAACAGACTATTTGTTCCCCCATCATTAAGGTGGGTCGTCAGGGAGCCGCACGGCATCCGTGGTGGGGAGCCGGTTCTGGTGGCCAGGGTTCCAGAGGAACGTCCGGGAGTATGTGGCCGCATGTCCCCACTGTGCCATGCACAAGACCCCAAACACACGCCCAGCAGGCCTGCTGCACCCGCTTCCGGTGCCACACAGGCCGTGGTCCCACATCGCCTTGGACTTCGTGACTGTTCTGCCCCATTCGCAGGGGCACACGGTGGGGCTGACGGTGGTGGACTGGTTCTCAAGAATGGCTCATTTCATTCACCTGACCAAGCTCCCCAACGCCAAGCAGACTTCCCAGGAGGTGCTGGAGCACATATTCAGACTCCACGGGTTCCACCAGGACGTGGTGTCAGACCGGGGGCCCCAGTTCATCTCCCAGTTCTGGTGTGCGTTCTGCGCGTTGGTGGGAGCAGGGGTTAGCTTAACGTTAGGGTACCATCCAAAGTCCAATGGTCAGACAGAGCGGACCAACCAGCAGCTGGAGACGGGACTCTGGATCCTCGCTTCAAGAAACCCTTCTGCCTGATCCAAGCATCTGGTGTGGGTGGAGTATCCCCACAACACTCTCCCATGCTCATCCACCGGCCTGACGCCGTTCCAGTGTACCTACGGGTTTCAGCCTTCTTTACTCCCGGCTTTAGAGGAGGAGGTCCGGGTGCCATCAGCACACGCGCTCATTAGGCATTGTCAGAGGACCTGGCGGCAGGCATGGCAGGTCATGCTGCGGTCCCAGGCAGGACAGAAAGCAGCTGTCGACTGGAGGCAGTCGACCGAACCTCGATATATAAGTAGATTACAAGGTTTGGTTGTCTACTAAGGACCTTCCCCTACGAGTGGCATCACGTAAGTTGGCACAGAAGTTCATTGGGCCATTCCCTATCATCCGACTCATTAACCCAGTCTCTGTTCAGCTTGCCTTACCCAGATCCTTGAAAATCCATGCCACGTTCCACGTCAGCCATCTCAAGCCAGTCGGGACCAGCCCACTGGTGCCTCTGGCGCCTCCTCAACTGCCTCCGAGGGTCATTGATGGGGGTCTGGCATACTCTGTCCGAGCTCTCTTGGTTTGTCAAAGGCGGGGGCACGGGATGCAGTACCTGGTGGACTGGGAGGGGTACGGTCCAGAGGAGTGGTCGTGGGTTCCAGCAAGACACATCCTGGATCCTGCACTCATCAGGGACTGTGGTGGAAATTTTCCATAAAGAAGCAGATGAGAGAGTTGTCCTTTTGTGCGATTTATTGAAATAATAAAGAAAATAAAAAGAATGTGGAAAGCAAATAAAAAAACATGGATGTTGATCGTGCACATCAATAAACCAAAAAACAGCTAGAGAGATCAGTGCACACACCACGAAGGTGTGATGCAAAGAGCCCACAGTCTTCAAGTTACTTTTGCCTTTTAACCCCTTTCTCTGGCTCTGGTGGAATGTCTCTCTGCAGCAATGGAATTGTTTGTGCCACCTTATCTTGTTGTGAGTGAGAATGTTTGCTTTCTCACTTCTGCATCGTCATGTCTTGTTATCCAAAGGAAGGAACACCGAGCTTCCAAGACAAGATGCATTCGCTTTAACAGCCTTTGGTCTGGTGGGGAGTCAGATAGGAAGGAGCCAGAGTCCGGGTGTAAAAGACAAACATATATCATAAATTATTAGTCAGTCAAATGGAACATCAGATGTTTAGACTTGATGTACGACAGGGCGCAAGAGATTATTTGTTTGTGTAAGAATGTTCAGTATTGCACCTAACCAGCACATGACGACTGTGTTGGATAAGAAATAGCACAAGGCAAAATTTTTCCATTACAGGGACTTCCATGCGCCTCATCCGACCCTTCCTGGTCCATCGGGCCGCTGAGGTTGGGTTTATTTCCGGTTTTATTTTGGTATTTCCGTTTCTACCTAGTTCATGTTGTCATGTATTTGTCATGTATTATACCAGTACTCACCTGTATTTTCTGCCAGATTGTCGTGATTATCTCTGCATTCCAACATTCGTATTGTGTCCTAGTTTGATACCAGTCCTGTTTTCGAGCCCGACCTAGCCTTTGCCTGGTCCTTGTCTGTACCGTCGCTGAGTCTGCCTGTTACCGATTACTGCCTGTTTAACTGACCCCGAGATTGTCTAGCCCTTGTCTGCACTGTCAACGAGCCTGCATGTTGCTGACCCTCGCCTGTCCGCTAACGTTGATCTGCCTGGTGGGTTAAACTTTTTCAATTTACAACAAATTCAGTAATAAAATCCTCCGTGTTTCTAAAAAGATTTGTGCACAATATAGGTTTGTCTGGCCAGACTATAGAAAAACAAAACCAGACTATAGGAAAAAAAAAACAGACTATAGGAAGACTAAAACCGACTGAAACAGACTTTTAATGACTATTAAAGGGAAGGCGACTAATAGAGAGAAATAATAATAATTAAATAACAACTTACTCTTTCACTGTCTTGTGCAACATCTGACAGCAAGACACCTTAACATTCATTTTTGCTTTCAAACTTATGCCCAGTTAAATTCTTAGGAAGAGATCTCATGTTTAGTTTAGGTATTTGATTGATTTCCACTCCAGACGGAGTGCAGGTTACATCTACAGACATTCTAAATAATCCCTCTTTTGTTGGTGTTAACTTCAGCTCAGCTGTGCTCTTATCATTGGCTGCTGAGGGGGGGCTGTAACTGATGCCCTCCCACAGGCTGCATCACAGCTTGTTTCCCCATGTGATACGACCTCCAGAGATGCATCTGACCTGTCCTGTACAGCACATGTGTCTTCTGGTCCTGAAGACAGGTTTGAAGAGTTATAATTTCACAAACATACTGACAAACTGACCTCAACTTCCCTCTTTTGGGATGAACACAGGTCTAACGTTGCGATTTCTTTTACTAACGAACAAAAAGATTTTTGATGTTTATTCTACAGTTCCACATGTCCCTCTGTGAAAACATGATGGAGACAGATGACAGGACGCGGGTCCTTTCGTGAACAGATGTCAACGGGGTGGAGACTGGTGAACGACTTCTGACCCCATATGATGTATTTACCCACTTTACATGCTTTAGAAAACTTTTTATTTTTAATCTGCCCTTCATGCGCAACAAACGGTGAACTTGGTACCTCCTTATTCTAATGACACACATTAAATACTTTTGTTTTAATTTTTATTTTTCAGAGGACGCTCTGACCCAACACTCAGCCTTACAGGAAGCTCCTGCTTCCCTGTGGCTCACACACAGACATGATGTAGGGGTTATCAGAGGATGTGAACCAGTGGTCATCACACCTAAATCTGACCACAGACCATGTAAACAAAACACCCTCTGAAAGGAAGCCATAGATGGTGTTATTGCAGACACCACTAAGCTACTGAAACATTGGACGCTACAGGCCAAAAAGAGAGCCTGTCTAAATTACAGTTTGTTCAGACTAAGGTTTTCTGGGTCATTGTAATTACATCTGATGGCAAATCCATCTCACCCAAAAGAGTTGAAGCAATTTAAAGCCAGCCTAAACCGTGCACGTATAAACAGCTTATGTCTTTTCTAGGACTTTTCTTATTGTAGGACTTTTGTTCCTGACTTTACTGTCTTTGAGGCCTCACTCAGGGTTCAGATGCAGACGTCTTCATCGTCCACTTCTTGTCTCACGTGGACTTCTGAGGCTGAACAACATTCACCGACCTCATGCTTGCCCTTCAGTCCTACTTTGGGTCTCCCTGATCTGATCATATGCGACCTTTCACTCAAACAGTGGATGAGAAATCAGGTTGTATGACTTCTGTTCTTTTGTCCTCATACTGTGTCTTTGATTCTTTTGGAACAGAAATCATCCCATCTTTCCACAGCTCGATGGCTTAGATACAACACCATCTTGCTCAACATGCTGAACATTACTATCAAGAGGTCGTCTTGAAGTCTGGCGTTTTGCTAAGACACTACTCTGCTCAGGCTGCAGAGTTGATCGCGTTGACTGAAGCTAGTAAACTAGCAGAAGGAGAGTCTGTTACCATCTACACAGACTCCACAGATGCTTGTGACACTTTGATGCTCTGTGGAAGCATAGAAAACTTTTGAAGTCTGATTGCAAACCTATGTTACTTCATGATAAGTTTGCTGCTTTGCTGGACACTGTCCTGCTGCCTACAGCTAATGCTGTTTGTAAATGTCCCACTCACACCATCAGTGACAACTTTGTTTCTGCCGACATGCAGCTGCAGACACTGCTGCAAAGGTCGCTGCCCGTCAACCCCTCCCTCTCCTGATTCTTGTTCACTCTCCAACTCTCTCTACCTTTCCTTCCTCTCTCTCTGTGTGCTTTAAACATTTTCTACCTCACAGGAACGCAGACTCTGGCAGACAAATGGTTCCACCTGTAGCCATGGAGTCTGGTTTGGGCCTGATGACAAGCTGTGCCGCCCAAACACTTTTTTCCCCACAATTCAGATTTCCCAACAGGTGAAAGCAGTCGACAGGACCATTACACACCATCCAACCAGGGCACTGTGCGATTGTTAAGGAGTTCAGGAAGAAGCACTGGAACTCCAAACGGTGGCGAGGCCCCTTTCAGGTCCTTCTGATGACCCACACGACTGTGAAGGTCGCAGAGAGAGCGAATTGGATCCACTCCATCTACTGCAGGAAGGTCCCGGATCCGACAGACGACCCTCCAAACCACCACTAACGAAAAGAACTAAGAAGGACGACCCTCGCTGTGCTCACACACGCACTGAGGCGAGGCTGCGTTGACTGTTCAGCTAAAGGTGTGAGCCAAGCGCCGCCTGAAGCTGCGCCGGTGAATCACACTATCAGACCATACATCTACACACACGCTCCTGAGACAACACACACATGAGCAGCCTTGAGTTGCCGATGCTGGACGACGTGTAGACTCTTCACATCACGGGAGTGACAGTGACTCAGACAACATTGGGAGGAAACTTGGCGGTGATAACAAATCCCAAGCGTCTCTGTGATCAGCTGATCACAACCTGAAGAACCCCAACGAACTGGCAATGTCAACACACAGGTTGGAAACAATCTAACGCTACTGCTCATTTCATGTTACTTGGATTATTGATATACTTGATCATATGATGTTTCTATGTAACTTTACACACTATTTTTGAATGAGAAAATTTCACAACAACACTGAGTTTGAATATCCTAAATTTGATTTGGTGTTTGAATTGCTCACAGTCACTTTATTCACTGCTACAATTAGTTTTTATTCTTTATCGACAGATGAAAGACACACAATATGCATCATCATTCTGGTTAAATCCCTGATTCTCCTATTAATTCTAGACCCAAATGTACAATTAAAGATCCGAAAGTTATCCCACTGGTTAGAGGTCTCATCATGCGTGCGACCTCAGCAACACTCTCGTATCAAATGACACAATGTTCAGAAACCCCAACTCTAATTCACTTAATGACTTTGACGATGGTCTTAGGCTATCCGATCACAAAATATAATCTGATACAAATATGATTATTGGCTTATTTTCTTCACATGCTTATACAGAGGTTATTCTTGTATAACTACCCACCAAAACAGCTCCCAACCTTTTATCCCTAAGTTACTTGCATTTTATGTGAAGGTGCATTTTTGAATCTTGATGAGTTAATACACTCACTGTTTCATTTGTAAGGGCCGTTATTATTTCAAAATGCAATGTTTGACAATTTTTATTATTTTAGTGTTTGATTAATGTGTAATCAAAAGGAGGGAATGTAATGGAAAAATTTTGCCTTGTGCTATTTCTTATCCAACACATTCGTCATGTGCTGGTTAGGTGCAATACTGAACAGAACATTCTTACACAAACAACTAATCTCTTGCGCCCTGTCGTACATCAAGTCTAAACATCTGGTGTTCCATTTGACTGACTAATAATTTATGATATATGTTTGTCTTTTACACCCGGACTCTGGCTCCATTCTATCTGACTCCCCACCAGACCCAAGGCTGTTAAAGCGAATGCATCTTGTCTTGGAAGCTTAGTGTTCCTTCCTTTGGATAACAAGACATGATGATGCAGAAGTGAGAATGTTTGCATTCCCACTCACAGAGATAGGGTGGCGCAAACAATTCCATTGCTGCAGAGAGACATTCCACCAGAGCCAGAGAAAGGGGTTAAAAGGCAGAAGCAACTTGAGGATCGTGGGCTCTTTGTATCACACCTTCGTGGTGTGTGCACTGATCTCCCCAGCTGGTTTTTGGTTTGTTGATGTGCACGATTAACATCCAGGCTTTTTATTTGCTTTCCCCATTATTTTTATTTTCTTTATTATTTCAATAAATCGCACAAAAAGGACAACTCTCTCATCTGCCTCAAAAATTTCCACCACACATGTCCATTCCAGTATTGTTCCTGATGTTCTCAAAGATGCTCAAAAGCAGTGACCTGTTTGCTGGTAGTGTTGGAAAAATACTGCATTTAATCATTGAAACATATTTTGGTGAATGAGCCCAATGCTTTCTTTGTGCAGGAAACATTTCCTATGTACTGTGTGACTATGCACCTCCCAGAATGCACTACATATTATGAGCTGAATCCTTGTCTCTTCAATGAGAGGAAGTTGTCTTTGCTGTAAACTGCTCACTCCTTGCAAGTAGAATCCTGAAAAAGGTCTCAACTGATTGTGTCTGCTTTATTTAAGATTTACAAAGAGAACTAACAATTTCCCTAACATAATTGGGGGCTCGTTCGGGATCCCAAGATCCTCTCTTTGCCGGGACATCGAGTCGGCGACTGAAGTCTGTGCACAGCCAGGTTTGGAACCTGCAGAAAATCCTGGGAGGTGAATTCCTGCCCAGGTCAGACATCGGCTGGTGGTCCGATGAGGCGAGGTGACGGGATCCTGAACCAGTGTCAGAGAACGGCAGAGTGCAGACCCAAATGCACAGTGCTGAGATGGCAGACAGATGGTAACGTTCAAGGGTTTTAATACAGTTTTCGTAATTACAGACAGTCCAGGTCATGCACAGATAGACGCGGGATTGAACTGATTACAGGCGTGATCGGTTCAATCCCGTGTCTATCTGAAGGGTTTACAGTACCAAGGAGTGGTAGTCAGAAACACGGAACTAGGTCGGCAACGGGATGAGCTGACAAAGAGAAATGCTGGAAGGTGGAGTCATGGATTCACTAACGACGATCTGGCGGATAACTGTGGTGACTACTGGTGCTTAAATCCGGGTGACTGATTACTGATCTGAGACAGGTGTGTGTAATGAGGACCGGAAGTAAAGCGGAAACTAACACGATGAACAGAAACTGGAAGTCCTTCAACATAAAACAGGAAATGGAAACTGGAACCAAAACATAACAACATGGATGACAACTCAGACCTTTCAAAAATAAAACTGGAAACAAGACCAAAACCTGACAACCAGAGCCAGGACACAGCTCATACGTGTATGAAAAGAGTAAATCCTAAGGTATCTTAAAATTCCGTGAGTGGCTCACGAGGTAAAAGAAGACTGGGTCTTTAGAAAAGTTCCGTGACGAGGTCACGAGGTAAAAGAAGACCGGGTCCTCATAAGAATTCCGTGAGTGGCTCACGGGGTAAAAGAAGACTGGGTCTTTAGAAAAGTTCCGTAACGAGGTCACGAGGTAAAAGAGGACGGGGTCCTCATAAAATAGATTAATGATAGTTTGTCTGATTGAAGCAGCGGCAGAGTGGAAACCTGACGGTGTCAATGTAAACTCTGTGGTCAGCTGAAGTAAATCAGACTATATAATTAAGTGTTATTGTTTGTCAATGTCTAAGTGAATTTTAACTTCTTAGAGGAAGTCTCAGAGACTTTTTGTGTTGTGTGTCTGATTGAGATCAAAATTGAGAGGTTGGTTTGCTCAGACAGCTGTGTCCGCAGGAAACTAGTTCCTGTAAAAGCTTGGCACAGTCGATGATCTCTGTGAACACTGTGACAAATCGTTGATCTCAATCCTCGAAGTGAAGCAAATTAAAGAACACTAAGGGTGAAAACCTTGAAGGTGATTCGAAATACATGTCTAAAAGACATTCTCAGTCGACTATTATAATATATATAATACCTACCACAGTGGAAAAAAAATTGGATTTGATGGAAATTTAAAAAAGTAGATTTGTGTAAGAAATTTGATGGATAAAATAACTGTGATAACTGAAACTGTTTAAAGAAAGAGATGGGGAATATAATTCAAGGGACCAGTTAAAAATTCATGCTATATGCACATCAAAACTTTGAATTCAAAATAAACACTAAAGTGGTGTAAAACTATGGAATAAATTAAGTGACATAAAAAGACATAAAAAACATTAATGGAATGAAATATAATAGAAAATATATAATAGATATAAATTTAATAATTGTTTTATATTATTATAAAAAATAGCCTATAATAGAACAATAATAATATAATTGATGTGCTTAAATATAAATATAAAGGCATGCGTTAATTAAAATATAGGAAAGAACAAGCTCATTGATTAATTAGATGGAAGATTAATTAGATTAGATGGAACAGCTCAATGACGGTCTGGAAGAGAATAGCTGCCCACAGCCCACCTTATGCGCTGACACACACACACACACACACACACACACACACACACACACACACACACACACACACACACACACACACACACACACACACACACACACTGACTCACACTCACACTCACTGACTCACTCACTCACTCACTGATGATGTCACAGCTAACTGCAATGAAGAACGCTTGCAATGCTTAGATTCATAAATGATTTGACAATGTTTGTCAAATGTAGAAAAAAAAGCTCATCGTCATGTCAGAGACAATATTACACTAATACACTCAGACCTGATGCAGAACAGAAAAAAGAGCTTCTTTCATTTCTGGCAGAGAACAGTCACAAGGTCAGTAAAAACAAAGAAAGAAGTCAAATATTTAGAACAGATCATATCAGCAAGTGGACAAAAATTGATCCAAATAGAGTGTTCAAAAGTAGAGAACCTAGACCAGATTTACAGGACAACCCAATACCTGGTTCTGTATTTCTCTTTGTGGATGGACCAAGCACAAAGTCTGAAACTAGAAAAACGCAAAGTGGCTGTGTGGTTCTGACTGATAGTAAGACCTTGAAAGCAGAACCGCTTACCCCCACACTACAGAGCACAAGCAGCAGGAAATAATTGCACTGACTGAGACATGTAAACTCAGGTCAGATAGTTACCATCTATACTGATAGCAGATACGCACAATGAACTATTCATATATTTACCAGTCAATGGGAAAATACAGGCATGATGACATCAATGGGAAAGACTACATTGCAGGTGAATTAATGAAAACTTTGTTAAAAGCAGTACAACTACCAGCAAAAATAGCCATTTGATGCACTGCACTCTCAAAAGTGAAAAAAAATTGACTCAAAGGACAAACTGCAGAAAAGTTATTACTATGTTTGACAAGGGGATCCTGTCCTACCAACATCCCTATATAAGGAGCAGCAATATTGAGCCATGGGCCTTGCCATGTCTCAACAGGGGGGATGGTATGGATAAAAAACAAATACTATACTGCTAATTACTAAAAAAATTTTGTTCCCGATGCATCACATGCTCTAAATATAACCCCCAGGGAATATTTGACAAACCAATTTAACAACCCTTCCAATGCCTTCCATATGACAAAGGTGTTAAAACATCACAAGAAATGTTTTTTTCTGAAAATGCTTTTCAAGATGTGCCTTGCCCACAGGAGGGACCACTGCAGGTTGGTGACTGGGTGTTCATCAGAGTCATAAAACACAAGAAGTGGACCTCATCCTGATGGGAAGGCCCACACAGAGTGACGCTGACAACACCTACAGCCTGCAAAGTCAAAGGCTCTCTAGGTGGATACACAACACACACTGCAAAAGACAACAGGTACAGGCAACGGAGTAGTATTGTCCGTGAGAAAAAACCCAACCGAGGGAGGGGAAAAGTCTGCCTACAAAGGGGGTCAGCAGCATTTAGAGCACTGGTCGTCTCAACGGCAGTGAAGAAACCAGCGGTACCTTCTCTCAATTAGGGGACATTCTCATAAGGAGATACTATGAGGGGACACTGTCCAGCCACGGGAGTTGTACTAACTGCTCTTGTATTGTTGATTGATGCTAAGGCACTCCCAAACCTCATGGAGGATGAGGAGAGACCTCCTGACCAGTATCACACTAATTTGTGGTATTGTTAAATGATGTGTTCCTGTTTATGTTTCAAATGGCTCCTACGTGATAACACCACAGCAGACGACTTCCAAGGGACTGCTACGGAAGCAAGAGATCGACCTGAAGGAAAGTAATCGGATCTGGGGATCAGACGTTCCCATGGACAAAAAGCTCTGGACTACAGGCCAGAAAGTGGCACTTACCCTTTTTCCAAGGTTGGGGGTAGGAACAAACATGCTAAGAGTTGAAACCATAAATTACTGAATGACCCAACAGGCAATCCGTGACCTACAGCACATATCCAAGGTGCAGGCGGCTGACGTAATGAAGGACAAATCCTGGTTTGATTGGTTTAGGTCTGGCACAAAGACTGACATCCTGAAGATCTTAGACCCGTTCTCGGAATTATCCTGGTTCTGAAGCTGATTGTGTTATGCGTAATTCCTTGTTTGAGGGCCATGATCAACAGGCTGGTGAATCAAGGCCTTCTCAGGGTGTGCGCAGTCATGCACTCTCGACAAATACATTTTACACCTTTAAAGCTTGATAACTGTGAAGAGAACCTCCACGATTTCAACAGAAATGGACGCTAAGCTGTAAGTATTGTGCTTCTGTGCTTTTGACCCTGCCTCCGATGTTGTAACATTTATTCCATGTTTTATGACGACTGCACTAAAAATCAAAAGACGTTGTGCTGTTCTGATGTATGCATGATTGTTTAATGAATGTTTCAATGTTAAACAGGAGGGAAATTTTCGAAGAATACTGCATTTAATCATTGAAACATATTTTGGTGAAGCTTTGTTAGCTGTGCTATAGCCTTGAAGTTTTCTCCCTTTTGCTCTGCAAGAAATAGGGAGTACCGGTGTGTAGCATTCTTATCTGATGAGCCCAATGCTTGCTTTGTGCAGGAAATATTTCCCATGTACTGTGTGACTATGCACCTCCCAGAATGCAATACATATTATGAGCTGAATCCTTGTCTTCTCTTCAGTGAGAGGAAGTTGCCTTTGCTGTAAACTGCTTACTCCTTGCAAGTAAAATCCTGAAGAAGGTCTCAACTGATTGTGTCTGCTTTATTTAAGATTTACAAAGGGAACTAACAATTTCCCTAACAGGTAGAACTTCAGTTTTAACCTGGCACTTTGTCCAGTTTTTGCAGGAATCTTACAGTAAATAATAAGAAGAAAGCCTTTACTGGTCATTATCAAATGCAATACAACCATCAAATTGGTCTTCTGCATTTAACACATCTCCTTGGGGAGCAGTGGGCTGCCATGCAAGGCGCCCAGGGAGCTAGTGTGAAGTGTCTTACTCAAGAACACACCTAAATGTGATTATTATTATTATTATTATTATTATTATTATTATTATTATTATTATTATTGAATGATGTGAATGTCAGAACAATTGTTGCATGTTTGTTGTGTTATTGTATGTTGGAACATTAAGCTTGATGA
The DNA here is from genome assembly GCF_900634795.4 of Betta splendens. Classification (NCBI taxonomy): domain Eukaryota; kingdom Metazoa; phylum Chordata; class Actinopteri; order Anabantiformes; family Osphronemidae; genus Betta; species Betta splendens. Next base: position 2,951,292 of record NC_040898.2, read on the forward strand.
ACAAAGAAAAGTATAGTTTAGTACAAATTCTATTAGGATGGTTTGATAAAGAACTTTAGAACTATTAAGGTGACGCTAAAAAGGTGACCAACAGCTTCAGATAAGGCAAGCCCAACCATCTCAATGATTGATTGAGAACCTGGTGTTCATCATAGCACTGAACAGTGAGCCATTCATATTCAAGTAATTTAATTATTTACTTTACTTAGAGTTTAATAACAAATACTCTTTCCTCTTGCCCCGATTTATCACACTCTTAGAAACTTAAATTCATTTATCTGTTTAGTTAAAGCTGGTCATTTCAATCTTCATACATTCATTTATTCATTTACCTGTGTAGGTAAAGCTGGTTGTTTCATTCCTTTTTTGTCTATTTGTTTCATTATCTGTTCATTTTTATGCTGGCTATTTTATGTAATAGTGCACTCATTTATTCATTATATTGGCATATATTCATATCCATTGATTCATATATCCTGTAGTATTATAAAAGGTTAAAAGGATCTGGTTTTGTGTTGATCGTTCATTTAGAGGTCCATGAAACATGTAAAAAAAATCATGACAAGAGACTGATTTGGTTTTATCAAGGTAAATTATTTCTATTAATAATCATTATTATTAATTCATTAAATTGATATCTGTGTTTAACTAGATTAATTAAAGCTTGGTTCAGCTTAGGGTGGTGCGGTGGGTAGCACTGTCATGTCATGTCATGTCATACTGACATGAGCTTCCATGTTGTGGAGAGACAGGTTATTGGCCGGTAGTTGGATGGGACTGTACCCTTTGAGGCATCCTTCTTTATCAGGATCGTTTGCCCTTCGGTTAGCCATTCAGGGTGAGTCCCATCCCTTAGCAGCTGGTTCATTTGTGCTGCCAGGCGCCCATGGATTGCAGTGAGCTTCTTTAGCCATTAGGTGTGGATCATGTCAGGGCCATCCATTATATATATATATATATAGTATCATTTGCATAACAGTGAAAATTTAAAGAATGCTATTGATAACTTGTGGAGTTGTAAGTTCTAATTTCTAAATTCTTAATATATATATATATATATATATATATATATATATATATATATATATATATAGAGAGAGAGAGAGAGATTTTGGATGTTTTTCCAGGGATCTGTCGTAGCCACTCCTCCAGTTTGGGGGTCACAGCCCCTAGTGCTCCGATCACCACAGGCACCACTGTGGCCTTCACCTTCCAAGCCTTCTCCAGTTCTTCTCTGAGCCCTTGGTATTTCTCTAGTTTCTCATGTTCCTTTTTCCTGATGTTGCCATCGCTTGGTATTGCCACATCCACCACTACGGCTTTCCTCTGCTCTTTATCCACCACCACAATGTCTGGTTGGTTCGCCATAACCATTCTGTCAGTCTGGATCTGGAAGTCCCACAGGATCTTGGCTGGCTCGTTCTCTACCACCTTGGGAGGTGTTTCCCACTTTGACCTTGGGGTTTCCAGTCCATACTCCGCGCAGATGTTCCTGTATACTATGCCAGCCACTTGGTTATGGCGTTCCATGTATGCTTTGCCTGCCAGCATCTTACATCCTGCAGTTATGTGCTGGACCGTCTCTGGGGCCTCTTTGCACAGTCTACACCTTGGGTCTTGTCTGGTGTGGTAGATCTGGGCCTCTATGGCTCTGGTGCTCAGGGCCTGCTCCTGTGCAGCCAGGATGAGTGCCTCTGTGCTGTCCTTCAGCCCAGCCCTTTCAAGCCATTGGTAGGATTTGTTGAGATCAGCCACTTCAGTTATGTTCCGGTGGTACATCCCGTGCAAGGGCTTGTCCTCCCATGATGGTCCCTCTTCCAGCATCTCATCCTCTGTTCTCCACTGCCTGAGACATTCACTCAGCACGTCATCTGTCGGGGCCTTATCCTTGATGTACTTATGGATCTTGGATGTTTCATCCTGGATAGTGGCTCTCACGCTCACTAGTCCTCGGCCTCCTTCCTTGCGGCTAGCGTACAGTCTCAGGGTGCTGGATTTGGGGTGGAACCCTCCATGCATGGTGAGGAGCTTTCGTGTCTTAACATCTGTGGTCTGTATCTCTTCCTTTGGCCACCTTATTATTCCCGCAGGATATCTGATCACTGGCAGAGCGTAGCTGTTTATTGCCCGGGATTTGTTCTTGCCATTGAGCTGGCTTCTTAGGACTTGCCTTACTCGTTGGAGGTATTTGGCTGTTGCCGCATTCCTTGTTGCCTGTTCAAGGTTGCCGTTTGCCTGTGGTATTCCAAGGTACTTGTAATTGTCCTCAATGTCTGCTATTCTTCCTTGTGGGAGTGAGACCCCTTCTGTGTGGATTACCTTGCCTCTCTTTGTCACCATCCTCCCACATTTCTCGAGTCCGAATGACATCCCGATGTCCGAGCTGTAGATCCTGGTGGTGTGGATCAGCGAGTCGATGTCTCGCTCACTCTTGGCGTACAGCTTGATGTCATCCATGTAGAGGAGGTGACTTATGGTGGCCCCGTTCCAGAGTCGGTATCCATAGCCAGTCTTGTTTATTATTTGGCTGAGGGGGTTCAGACCTATGCAGAACAGCAGTGGGGACAGTGCATCTCCTTGGTATATGCCACGTTTGATGGATACTTGGGCAAGTGGCTTCCCATTGGCTTCAAGGGTGGTTCTCCACAACCTCATTGAGTTTGCAATGAAGGCCCTTAGAGTTCTGTTGATGTTGTACAGCTCCAAGCATTCAGTGATCCATGTGTGTGGCATTGAGTCATAGGCTTTCTTGTAGTCGATCCAGGCTGTGCACAGGTTGGTGTGTCGCATTCTGCAGTCTTGGGCGACTGTTCTGTCTACCAGGAGTTGGTGTTTGGCTCCTCTAGTATCCTTACCAATGCCCTTCTGTGCTTCGCTCATGTATTGACTCATGTGCCCACTTATCTTAGCTGCGATGATGCCTGACATGAGCTTCCATGTTGTGGAGAGACAGGTTATTGGCCGGTAGTTGGATGGGACTGTACCCTTTGAGGGATCCTTCATTATCAGGATCGTTCGCCCTTCGGTCAGCCATTCAGGGTGAGTCCCATCCCTTAGCAGCTGGTTCATTTGTGCTGCCAGGCGCTCATGGATTGCAGTGAGCTTCTTTAGCCAGTAGGCGTGGATCATGTCAGGGCCAGGTGCTGTCCAGTTTTTCATACCTGAGACTCTATGTTGGATGTCTGCCACTGTGATAGTCACTGGATTCTGTTCAGGGAGGTTGCTGTGGTCTTCCCTCAGATCCACCAGCCACTGTGCATCACTGTTGTGTGATGCCTCCCTTTCCCTTCTAGTACTGTTCAGTTTCCAGCCTTGGTGGGTCTGCTCTGTTGTTATTACCCTGCCATTGAGAGTACACTTTCGCAGGTTGTGTTGCGAACAGCCGGTTTATTCGTCTGGCTTCGTTATCTCTGGTGTATCTCTTTAGGCGGCTGGCCAAGGCTTGTAGCCTTTGCTTGGCAGTTTCGAGTGCTTCAGGTATGGGCATCTGACTGTACCTCTTGGGCATCGGTCTTTTCATTGCACCTCTCTGGGCCTCTGTCATTTGGCTCACTTCCCTCCGAGCTGCCTTGATTTTTGCCTCCAATTTTGTATTGTTATTGTTATTGGTATTGTTTCTCATGGCTCCCATGGTTGCTCTTATAGCCAAGCACCTCTAGGATCACTGATGCTGAAGCGTATACCAGCTCATTGGTTTCTGTGATTGTTGTGGTAGGGATCGCTCTCAATGCTGCATTCACATCTTCCATGAGACTTTCTGATGGTACTTCACTTAGCCGTTGTAGTGGGGTTCGGGGTTGTCTGTTCAGTCTCGCCATGATCTTATCTTTCAGGTCAGTTGCTGCCTCGCTCACTCGCTTACTGGGGGCTTCCTCGCTTACTGGGGCTTCGTACCCAATTTCCGGTTGGGGAGATGGTGAAATCTCCCCTCTGACCTGGCGTCCTGGCTCCCCCTTGCCGTAGCATTTGTGTTGTATCTCGTCAATCTCAAGTTGTGATAGCAGTTGCCGTTTGTGGATGTTGGAACACTGAGCTACTAGTTGCTTCGCCGTCAGCCTTGAATGTGGGTTTCTCCGTTCCCATTCACCGCACATTCTTTGCATGTAACCCCTCTGACTAGGGTTACTTGAGTAGTAGCATTCCAACAGAGCCTTGTTCTCGCATCTCAGCCATTTCTTTCTTGTTCCAGTAGCCCACTTCTCGCCAAGGTGCTCTGGTTCCCCAACACCTGACGCAGACCTTGTTAGACCGGGCGACGTCTGAGCCGGTATCTCATGTGGTTCATTGTCTCTCATGATATGAGGTAGGCGGTAGCTTGAAGGGTCTTGCCCAAGGACCCACACTGGATGCCTATTCGCCCTAACGGGGATTCGAACCGGGAACCCCCCGCATGCAAGTCCTGTGACTTTACCGATTGAGCTATCCAGCGAGCATATATATATTTATATATATAATTATATATATATATATATATATATATATATATATATGATTATTGTGTTATTATTATTATTATTATTATTTCTTCTGTATATATGTCTAGATACTACAATAAAGTTCCAAATATATCAAAAAAATATCCATCCATCCATCCATCCATCCATCCATCCATCCATCTATCAAAATGCTGCAGCCAGAGTTCTGATGGAATTTAGAAAGAGAGATCACATTTATTCAGGGTTGTTTAAAAGACATCAAATCCTTGGTGTCACAAAACTTCCTTCAACTAAACTCAGATAAAACCGAGATTCTTATTGTTGGGCCTAAAAATCTGAGAGAGACACTATTGAGTCAGATAGTCTCCCTGGATGGCATAACATTAGCTTCAGATTCTACTGTGAGGAACCTTGGTGTCATCTTTGACCAGGATCTCTCTTTTACATCATACATTAAACAAATCTCCAGAATCTTCCATCTTAGAAATATAGTTAAAATCAGAAGCATCCTCTCTCAGAGCGATGCAGAGAAACTGATCCATGCATTTGTTACCTCTAGGCTGGACTACTGTAACTCCTTACTCATAGGATGTCCTAACAGCTCCTTAAAAAGCCTACAGCTGATTTAAAATGCTGCAGCCAGAGTTCTGACAGGACTTAGAAAGAGAGATCACATTTCTCCTACATTAGCTTCTCTGCACTGGCTGCCTGTAAAATGTAGGATAGAATTTAAAATTCTCCTACTCACCTACAAAGTGCTCAATGATAAAGCTCCTTCTTATCTTAAAGACCTCATATTTCCTTATGCTCCCAGCAGAACACTTCGTTCTCAGAGCGCTGGGCTACTTGTGGTTCCTAGAGTGTTTAAATGTAGAACGGGAGGCAGAGCTTTTAGCTACCAAGCTCCTCTCCTCTGGAACCAGCTCCCTCTTCAGGTTCGAGAAGCAGACACACTCTTCACCTTTAAAATTAGGCTTAAAACCTTCCTTTTTGATAAAGCTTATAGTTAGAGATGGTTCAGGTCACTGGCAATTATTGTTAGTCACAGGAACCATCTCTTAGTTAAACTGCAATAGACATAGACTGCTGGGGGAATTAATGTATACACTGAGCTCCTCTGTTTCCTTCTACCTCCTCTGTCCAATAACCTCCCATCATTGTCCCATGTTTAACTAACCTTGTCTCTTTCTCTCCAGTAGTTGTGCTTCTCTCCCTCTCTCTCTCTCTCTCTCCCCCCCACACTCTCTCTCCCTCTCTGTCCTCACCTACAGATATCATAGGACTTAAAGTTTGGTGTCTGTGATGGGCAGCTGCGGATCCAACCATCCTGCCTGTATCCAGTCCCTGGTCCAACCATCCTGCCATCCATTCTGTTGTTGCTTGTTGTTGTTGCTGTGCTTTTCTCTCTCTATCCTCTCACCCCAACCGGTCGAGGCAGATGGCCGCCCACATCCAGTCTGGTTCTGCTGGAGGTTTCTTCCTCGTTAGAGAGGGAGTTTTTCCTCTCCACTGTTGCTGTCAAATTAAATGCTTGCTTTATGTGGGATTTGTTGGGTTTAGTTGTGTGAGGTTTTAAACCTTACCTTGTAAGTGCCTTGAGATAACCTAGAAAAATAGAAATAGAAATAAAAGAAATAGAAATGAAAATAAATTGAATTAAATTGAATTGAATAGCTCACCCTGTTAATCCCCGTGTCCCCTGCCTTATTTTTGATAGGAGTGTTTTTTGTTTCTCTATTATGGTGTCTCGTTAAGTTCATTAAAGTAACACTCAAATTGGGTCCTAAGAACTTTATTGACTCTATATGTACGTATGCCATATACTGAATTACCAGTTTAAAAAAAGTGTATTATTGGTTAATTTGGAAATATTGGTTAATTTGGAAATATAACCGTGTCAAAGTTTGAACATGCAAATATGTCAAAGAAATAAAGCTGTAGTAGGAAGAGTTAAGATGTGATGTATAACTTATTAATGATGCTCACAACGCTGTATTTTGTCCATGGGCACTAATGTTTTTTTTAATTTAAAGCATCATCTTCACTGCTTTCTTCACAGTTCTTTTCTCAGTTCATTCTCATTCCCTCATGTCAGTAGTACTAAATGTGATATTAATAAAATATATAAATAAATACACCTTGCAATAAGCAGCATGTTTCCTACACATGGGATCTAATTCTTACAGTTTTTAGTGATCACTTTGACCTGTTTTAAGAAATTGGGTTTCACTCACGTCATCACTATTCCAGCAGAGCACAGTACCTATACAAGTCTTGCAAGTGTGTAAACCCATTCTCATTGGTTCGACACAAACCTTTGCAAAACAGTTAACACTGATGTCATTCAAACAGTACAAGCTCCATTGTTTTAGCTTTGGTGACCAAACAGAAACCATCTATTTCTAACTATTGGAAACTAGCAAGACCAGTAAGAAATCACATTAGCACCTGTTTGACACAAATCTTCAATTTGCAATCAGTCTTCAGGCCTTAAAGGTGCCAGGTCTGTGTTGATCTTTACCAGCACGGATGGAGGAGGTCTAAGGCAGAGACTGAGCATCAATAGTGGATGTGTCTTATCCTCCAATAGGTTCAACTGTATTTTGGTTTACAAATAGTATCTGTAATATTTACAATATTTCAGCTCCCAGTTTGAAAAAAAAAAATCAATGTAACAGATTCAATAAATACTGTATCAAAGAATTTCTTCATCTGGATCGAATTCTTTGCATAAATAGTACATTTGACGTAGACTGCAAAGTCAACAAATAGCAACAGGCTTCCATGACAATCAATGATGCACTGATTCACACTGCGATCAGTGTTTTGTATTTTACTATCCACTGACAGATTGGATGTGTTCATATACTTGTTCGCAAGCTTTTTGAAGCTGTTCAGGCCTGTACTGTATATTAACTGTTTTGAGTTTCATTGGACGGTTAGTCAAAGTGAACGATAAAAACTGTAATTGGCACTTTGGTACAGACAGTAATGTTTGCCTATGCTTAATTAGTACTTCACCTCTGCACATAACACATACAGTGTAGGCTGTTGCTGATCTTCTCATCTACTGTAACAATAAGGTAACCAGCAAATAGCTAAATTTATGTATATAAAACTTAAATAATTCTAGTGATATAGGTCAGCTTAGAAGGATTGGGAGCAGAATGGAGGTGTGGGACTTCCCACTAAGCACATCTTGGTGTGTCCCTGGCAGTGTGCTCATGTATGGCAGTGACTTTAGAAGTAGCTGCAGCAGCCTGACTTCTCTTTTTGTGCCTCAATGTATTCATGGATCTGGAACTTGGGTGCGTTGGTGTGCTGGACAACCCGATGCTTTAGCTCCCTGCAGAACACAACCAGACATCAAACATTGCTGATCTTCTTATGCCTCTTATGCCATAACTATAGTTGTTAAAACAGCAGATACCATAAGAAAAGACTGAGGTTTGTGTAAACACTAACAAATTTGAATTTGGTTTAACAAGTTTATAAATGCACTATATATTTATCTGATGGGATTATGACAACACCTTGAGCTAGTGCTGCTAGAGAATGAATTTACTGTTCTGCCTAGTATTTTTACCTTGCTGCTGCTTCTCTATTTCACTTGTTTTTTACAGTAAAATTTTGTATAGACTGCTTCATACTTGGCCACAGCAGTGAAAGCCAGCTCTACATTGACTCCAGTCTTGGCGCTTGTCTCCATGAAGGGAACTGAATACTCCTAAGAACACAAGTTAGTGATTTTATACAATGTTATATGTAGAATTTTAAATATTTGGTTATTTATTTATCACACATAGTGTCATTTTGACCACACTGCCCAGCAATGAGATATTGATGACTTACACGGTATATATGCTGTTACAGTTATACCAAGTGCAATACATGTAATATGTACAGTAAGTGCATGTAGACATGTTGTAGAGTAGTGAATAGGAATGCTCACTCTGGCCAGCCTCTCTCCTTCATCTCTCTGGATCGCTCTGTCACTGCTCATGTCGGCCTGACAGAGACATCCACAGTATTACTGCATAGTTAAATTAGACAATGGAGTAAAATATTAGGATACTGCATTTTTCAAAATTCAAAAGTCTCCAAAACAAATCTGATGCATGGGACCTTTGTAACTGATTTATAAATTAACTGAGATTAGATAGATTTTTGCTTAGTTTGCATTGCCGGCAGTAAGTCGGACTCTTCCCGCATGCTGGACTGGCAGGGCTGCCCTTTGTAACTGGTTCTGGTCATTATTTTTATGGACAGAATTTCTACGCACAGCCAGTGGCTGGAGGGCGTTTGGTTTGGGGACCACAGAATAGCCATGCTCTCTGCTTTTTGCTGATGATGTTGTTTTGTTGGCTACATCGGACGGGGACCTGCAGCGTGCACTGGAGCATGTTGCAGCTGAGTGTGAAGCGGCTTGGATGAGAATCAGTTCCTCCAAGTCTGAGGCCATGGTTCTCGACTGGAGAGCTCTTGCCCCAAGTGGAGGAGTTCAAGTATCTTGGGGTCTTGTTCATGAGTGAGGGAAAGAAGGAGCGTGAGATTGACAGACAGATCAGTGTGGTGGCTGCGGTCTGTATACCTATCCATCGTGATGAAGAGGGGGCTAAGCCGAAAAGCGAAGCTCTTAATTTACTGTACCAGTCAATCTATGTTCACCTATGGCTATGAGCTTTGGGTCATGGCTGGAAAGACAAGATCAGGGATACAAGTGAATGCAATGAGTGTCCTCCGCAGGGTGGCTAGGCGCACCTTTAGAGATACGGTGAGGAGCTCTGTCATTGCTGTAATATCACTGTGACAAAGATCACACTGCCAAAAAATAACATATAAGACAATGCGTTGTCCTAATTAGAAAAATTACTAATTTATTGTAGTTTGTTTTATTTGTCCTACAAATTAACATTTCTGTTTGATTATACATTCAGATGTTCAGTACAAACATTAACTTATTCTGTATCACATAAAAGCAGAGTTTTCAGTGGGGTTTCATCAAAGGCATCCTTGCCTGTCTTCTTTATTACAGCTGCTGAGCACTCACCTTGTTGCCAAGCAACATGATGACTACATGGCTCTGTGCATACTCATGGATCTCTGTTAGCCATGCCTGTAGCAGAGACAAGGTTTACACAAGTTAGCTCCTTTTTATGACACCTATTCCCAGAACGTGGATGTCCCAGACTTACCCTAATGTTGTCAAATGAAGATTTGCTGGTGATGTCATATAGGAGGAACAAAGCTTTAAGAAAAAAACAGGCAAAATAGATGAATAAATCTAGTACACATCTCTCCTTAACGGTCACCTTTCAGGACGGCAAAAGTCTGATCTAGTTAAAACTGAGTAGCAGTTCCAAACTTGAGCAACTTTAAATTAAATGTACTAAAAACATCTAGGTTTCTGTGCTGATCATGTGTTTGTACCTCCAAGGAGACAGGATTTAAATCTTTGTGATTGGCTGCTTCGAAATTGTGTGAAAAACATGTATTAACATTATTTCACTCTGCTACCTTACTGACTGCTAGTTGACTGCAGCTGTTTTCATTTTAATAGTTCTTCGTCTCATTAGAGACAAAGACGAACAATCCTCTAACGCAAACTACAAACACTGAAATTTCACACAATACCATCTGGGAAAAAAACGGGCAAAGCACCACAGACAGGTTTACTTGACTTCTGCCACAGTCAGTGTTGCCAGATGTACAATAATTATCAGATTTGTATGATAGTTTTGGGGTCTTTATGATAATAATATCCTACAGACAATATATGATATCTTCGTCATATTTTCATGTCGATTTTATTGAGGCGCACATCACCAGAAACAGTTTTTACTTGTAGCTGGTTGGCTCCTCGCCTCTTTCAAAAACATGAGCAGCGCTGCTGATTGGTGATTTCAATGGTCTGGTTTAATGATTTCAATTGAATTAGAAATTATATTTGACAGTAAAACTATATGTTTTCTACACACTATTACAGCAAATATTAGAGTTACTTACTGTTTTTGTTTTGATTAACGGGAATAAAGTGTATGTTTTATGGTGTTGTACTGTTTTGCCTGTGATGGCAATATATTGTTGCTATTTAACATTATTTTGCAATCATTTTCATATTTATTGTATCTATTTCAATTTACATCTTAAAACCGTTTACCACACTTAAACCTCATTGTTAAATCTTAATTTCAAAGCAAAATACATGTTTAATCTTTATACTGTTATTATTTGTAATTTAACTTTATGCTATTGTAAGGGTCGGTTAACTTACAGTAGTGTATTGTAAAATGAAAATGTATGTATGTAATTTCTTTTAATTAATCAGGTAAATCAGATGTGCTAAGCCTATTGGGGAATGATCATCAGTGATATATTTGAATGTGTAATTGAATAACTGTTGTGATTTAGTGTGTAATTGTGTAAAAATGTACTATTTTTGGTTGTTTTTTGGTTGTGTTTCTAGGCAGCAATGGGTTATTACTGACAGAGACGACTTTAAAGGAGTCATATCATACTTTTCATTCTAAAAAATATTAGACTTTAATGTCTCAGTAAGGTCTCTGTAAATTTTCATCCCATAAAACCCTTTAGATCGTCCACACTGCCCCTGTCAATATGTGGTTCTCACTCCCCATCAGCAAACCCTGTGTTTTCTGGGCGTGTCGCAAGCGAAGCTGCTCACCACACCTCTGTGCGGAAGCGCATGCCTTTTTTGTTGTTGTTGTTTTTTTTTAAAATTGGCTCCATGGATACGAGCCACTGCACGGTTACGATACAATAGGTGGCAGTAGTGCGACATTGAGAACGCAATCCACCGCAATCCTCCACAGAAGAAGAAGACCCACTACAGGACTGCACAACATTAGCCAGCTGATTCGTAGCGTTGTAGAACCATACGTCTACGATCCCGAATCTGACCCTGAAGCTGAAGAGGAGGCTGTTGAAGTCGCCACATTTCGGCTGATGCAAGATGTGTCTCAATGTCGCATTTACTTTAATTTAATTGATTTATGTAATTTGCAAAGCGACTAGCGGTTGCTAATGCGTATGCTAAATGGCGTGTGCAGCTTCAATATTCACAACACGACTTACCTGGAAAACTCTCGTTAATAGAAAACACTACTTTAGCTTACATTATTCAAATAAATAAGTTTGAGAGCATAGCTGAAATAATATAAATACATTTTACATTTACACATTTCACTGTTTTTGTCTTACTTGTGCTGCTGCTCTGACAATTTTATTTAAAAAATGTGCATTAATATTTAGAGCAATCACTGCATGACCTACCTGGGAACAAAAAGCATTGGTTCAAATTATATATTGACCTAACATATTTTTACTGATTTTTATTGTTTTTTGTCATTCTTGATAAATCTAACAGTAATATGTCTCTGTATCTGAAGTTGTTACAGGTATCTAGTCTACAGAGGCTAGTGAGCTGGTGCTGAGAATTCCTGGGGTGAAGAATCTGAGTTGCCATCTCTTCATGCTTCTTCATGCTTGGGTTGTAGATGAAGGCAGTTTCCTGATGGATAAAACACTAAAACACTCATAGTATGATTGATGTAGACCACCTGTGGAATAACTCCTTTACCATTTGAGTAAAAATGTGTTTTTTGTGAGTGCAACACTCATTAAGAATTTTTTTATTTTATTTATATATAATTTATATGCTTTTTATTTATGGCCGCTTCAACTTTATAGCTTACCATATTAGAAAGAGAAAAACATGTAATTTCAATACCATGATTTCCTAAATAAAAGTGTTTTACCTTCAGAAACAGAGTTTAGTGAAATACATAATAGTTAAAGCCAACTTTATTGTAAACCAAAAAAATACACCACTACTCTAAAGCTAGAACAAACTGTTACCTTCACACTCCAATGTGTTACTGAGTTAATTAAGAGGTCTGGGGGTTTGAGGTCAGAAGCTTTTGCAGGGCCCTGCAGACGAAATGCATGAAAGTAGGGTAAACAGGGAGATGTGGTGATCCTTGTTCTCATCACTATTTGGAAGACTGAGCGGAAGCAGTCCTCTACCAGATGGAAGCTGTGGCTGTCCTCACCATCACCTCATCAAAACAAAAAGGTACTGCAATCAGAATTGTAGATTAGTGAAATGTTCATTATTATGTAGGTCAAAACCTTCTCTAATGTAAGAACACACAATACCAGACAAAAAATTAAACCAAACAAGAGGACAGGCCTGTCTGTGCTAAAACAACAGATAAACAGTTGTTACAATTCAAATATAAAATCTAAACAGTATATACCAATTAAAATCTTCTATTACCTATCTTACTGTTGGTACATACAAACTTACATACCTTTACTCCTGAGCTGGGCAGCAGATGTCCGTGTACCAACAGTCTGCAGTGATTTCTCTGTTTGACAGCCTCCTTGCATGTGGGCAACTGGGATTTACCCTCCTACAGTATAGAAAAGACTGTTACATTTACTGTAAATTGTATTGGTCCTACAAATATAATGGCTATGGTACAAGCTATAGGTAACTGACCAGATAAGCAGCAGGTATTGTAGAGATGTGACTAATTAGCAACTAAGCTTGCAACACAACACAGTAATCATTCCAACTAATCATGTTAGAATTTGATAGAACTAGACATAACCCCAAATCACAAGTTGATTTAGGCTGTGACACAGGACGGGTTAATAACAAAGATAACCGCGTTCATCTGCAGTTTCTTATTGTAGCGATCGACCAGCTGTAGCTCTAAAGTGCAAAGGCCTAAAGGCATGCTAACGGCTAACACAACACTGGGTAGCGGCAGCACGTCAACAGGACAAAAGCTCGATCCACCGCTTCCTGCCTGTCGCCGATCGAAGGCCCATCGCTATTAGCTGTTCCCCACACAGGTGTGTGATTGCACTAACTCAGAGTAGCACATTTGAAAGGGACAAAGGCTCGGTTGACTCACTGTAGCCGTTAGCGACGCTAGCGATTAGCTTGTCTCACATGTGGGTTACTGCATTTTAAACAGACCTAACTAACATATTTAGATATCACAAGTATCAAGCACAAACTTACTACAGCGAGCTAGATCCACCGCTTCCTGTCTGTCGCCGCTGGAAGGGCGATAACGATCAGCTGTTCCCCGCAGGTGTATGAGATGACAGAAAAAGGACAGACGCTAGACCCACCGCTCCCTGCCTGTAGCCGCTCGATGCCGTTACGATAATCATTAGCTTTTCTCCACACAGGTGTGTGGCTGCAGGAGCCCACATGAGCAAATTTGAAGGGGACAAAGGCTTGGTCGACTGGCTGTAGCCGTTAGCATAGCTAGCTAGTAACTTGCCTCACACATAGGTTACTACATTTTAAACGGACAAACTATCATTTTAAAACATTATAAATATCAAGCATGTACTTACTGCAGTGAGTGGATGACGGACTTTAGGAATAGGTCCTTTTTTCCAACAGGAGCGGTGAAACAAATCCAGCATTGTACGCACCCTCGTTTGAAATGCACATACGTATAAATGCTGAGGCAGTGTTTCTGGCACCAGTCCGTTAAAAAAAATAAAAGTGACCCACAAAGTCCTCACTTGTTGATCCCTTCGTAAAGTGAATAGACTTTGGTGTTGGTTAGAACACCTAAGAACTGAACTATTTCTATGGGAGGACTTGGGCGCTGCCGTGCTGGTCTGTTCACGGTGAGTGAGAGGGGGGAAATGGCGGAAGTCCAGTTTTGGTTCGGGATCATTGTGGGGGTGGTGGTTCAGGATTTGCAGGGAGAACTTTCAACCAGTATGACGAAACCTGGGGAACGGCCTCAGAACAGTAGATATGTCTCTCCATTGGATGAGAAAATTTACGTTTTCAAAATGTGAAAAAAGCAGGAAATGCATTTCTACCGTGCTCAGTGTGTGTATATGTGACCCATAGAGTCATAGGAACGCTCCAAAATGTCTAAAAAGTGGATTTTGCATGATATGAGCCCTTTAAAGCTTGTCTCTGTTTGTAAGACTAGCCTTAGATTTTGGTTGATGGTGAATGAGGCAGAGGTGCACTTATCTGTGCTCCCCTGAACTATTCTACCTGCAGTAGCTGCTAAAGTGAAGTCAATGGAAAACATAGGTATCTGTACAAAAGGTTTTTTGACGGTGCGGTTGACAGCGGGAATTCCTACGTTCTGTGAAGGGGTCTCGAGTCGCGGGACAGGCACGAAAGCAGAGAGGACTTCGCCAGCTGACACCGACTTGTTAATAGACAGTTTTACAGTGTCGAGGGTGTGCGTGTGTGCGCATAGTAAGTGCGAGTTGTTATCTTCACAGTCCACTTGTTATACGTCAAGTTTATGTAGTGTTTTGTTAGCCGTTAACAAGCTGTTCCTAGTAGCTAACGTCCTTACTATACGTTTACCTGTGCACCTGTGTTTGTATCATTTTTACGTTTATTATCCTGTTTTAGTCTGGGTAGTTTTGGGCTACTGTAATGTTGTGTCGGTATATGTATATATTTGTTTACACCTTTGTACTGTTTATTATTTATAGAGACCACACCCCACCTAGCTCATCTCCTGCATTGTGTGTGTTGGATAAAGTACAGAGACCAAACACATCTCCGTCTCCTCCTTGCCTCACCACCACACTCACTACCAGTATCTTCCTGGCCTTGAAGTGGTGTTCTGGCCGACACCCAGGATAGTAACAGTGAGAATTGCGAGTCTGCGCCTTACAGCCTTATACCAAGCTATCTCACCCACATTAATGGTCCTTCGAGCCGGAGCTGCACTGTTTCTATCCTAGTGATGATGGAAGATAGGGAGAAATTCACACACCTGGGTGCAAGACCTCAACGCAGAGTGCGTCCACCTCAACATTATAAGGATTATGAAGTTGACCTTCCCAGACTCAATATCAGCAGCCAGGGGCTAAGTGAAGTGATCCCACCAGCGGTTGATGCTAGTTACTCTTCTAATCATCACTACTGTAGAGGCAACGAGTGGAAGCAAGACTATAACCCCACAGGTCACAGCTCACAACACCATATAGATAGTGTCACAACACTGAGAGCTGAGTTAAAGGACATCCAGCGTGAAAGATTTCTGCTTCAACAGTCTCAACAGCAGGATTAGCAGACCTGCAGGCTCGTCGTGAGGACATGATACGTCTGATCAACCGTGCTGGGAGCCTACCACTACCTCCACCGCCAGAGGTCCCCAAAGAGAGGTATGAGTCAGACCCCTGTCTGGAAGAGGAGGATTGACCTCCACCCCCTCCCTGGCCAGTTGAAGTTAAAGAGGAACCAGTTTCCAGTCAGACTCCAGTTTTAGAGCACCTTGAGACTAGGATGAAAGAGCTTCAGATCCTGAAGAGATGTTTTTTCCCCACTCAGCAGGAACAACAAGCTAAACACCCAGCTGAACTTAAGCACAAGTCAGTGTTTGCTCCCCACCCCCTGCAGACATCATCTACACCATATGAGATGCCAGCTCAGTCCACTCTAATGCAGCCTAAGCCAGAGGTGCAAACCCCCATTTCTCCATCCTCTCACTATCTACCATGGCGAACTCCAGCAGATCAGAGATCACCGCTGCCAGTCATTATACCTGAGAGCACATACAGGGGCCCCCGCCCAAGCATTCCCAACCTCACACGTCGTGATCCAGGGGAGTTTGCTCGCCTCAGAATTGCCTTAGAGATGCTATTGCCCGCAGACAGTGCTGAGTCATTCAGATAACAAGTCCTGTTAGATCACCTACACCTTGAAGAAGCTAGACGGATAGCTGATGCATTCCTCCATTCCTCCACTCCGTTCAGACACCATGACGGCTCTGAATGACAAGTTTGGCCAGCCACATCAGCTTGCCCTCAAGCAAATTGCCACATTGATGGACTCACCTGACATCCGGAGAGGAGATGTAGCTGCATTTGATAAATTTGCCCTTCAGGTACAGTCACTAGTGGGCATGTTAAAGACTTTAGGCCAAGATGGAGAAGTTGAACTGCAGTGTGGTTCCCATGTGGCTCGGCTATTAACTAAACTCCCTCCAGAACAGAGAACACAGCTGAGTTTCGTAGGTGCATGTACAATCATCCTTCTAAGACCCACACCTTAGAGGATCTAGCCAACTGGCTGAAGTATGAGTCCTGGTGTCAAGATTTCGATGGCCTTCTGCCTGTTAGGGGGATGAGGGAGAGGCCTGAAGCAAGACCTAGTAGGCGTTCCACCTCAGTCCTTCAGGGAGCAGAGAGTGCACCTAAATTCCAGAGTACGTCCCTGACCAAAGCAAAGCAGCAGCCATACTGTGCATTCTGTGACAGTCGAGCTCATCACCTGAGTCAGTGCCCAGGCATCACCAAGCTCAACAAAGACCAGTTGACTGAATGGATAAGGAGTAACAAGAGGTGCTGGCGCTGTGCTCGTTCCCATCAAGCAGCTCAGTGTAACTTGAAGAAACCCTGCAACTTGTGTCAAGGCCGCCGTCTCCAAGTCCTCCATGAAGTGAACAACAGGACTCGAAAGGGGCACCAACTGGCCAGTGGCCCACAGGGAGAAGGTCAGAGTCCTACTGGTGTCCTGTACCTCGATCAACCAACGGACAGTGGCCGTGTCCTGTTAAAGGTTGTCCCAGTCATCCTTCACTATAACTGCAGGACTCTAGATACTTATGCTGTACTGGATGATGTAACAGTGAGAATTGCGGGCCTACGCCTTACAGCCTTATACCAAGCTATCTCACCCACACTATCCATACCATAAATCGTTTTAAGTTAAATCAATTTAGTAATTAGTGCACTGAATGTAAAGTTTTAAGGGGAGTAGACTAGCAGATAAGTTGATATTAAAGATTTTGAGTTAAATCAACATTGCATTTAGTGTATCAAAATAAACATTTCAGTCCCCTAATTTTTTAAGTTTAGTTTTCTTGTGTTTTTAATAGTGTTGGGCATGTTAACATGACAATACACGTTAACACAGTTTATTTTGATTATCAATATTCGGAACGTCTGTTCCTCACTGCCTCTGAATACACAAAAACAAAGGATCACAGGAGGAGCAGGCTGTTGATCAGTAATGCACTGAGATATGCTTCTCAACCAATCAGAGCCTCACTAAACTGGAAGCAAATAGAGCCGGGGACAGATAAATTGAGAAAGGCAAAAGGTGTCTTATGTAGACATTCTCAATTGAACTCTCTTCTGAATGGCGGAGTTTGTGGAAACATCACTAGCCATTCAGGGCAAAGCTGAATCTAAATCGGGTGAATCACCATATTACTTTGAGTCTGATTGAGTATTACTTAAATGCAGTGCCAGCAAATCACCTACCTAAACAAACAGCGAAGGGAGACTTTGGCAGACTCCACTGGATTAGCGTGGGAGAAGTATAAACAAAGGCAAGGCCAGCTAACAAATGCCATAGCGATAGGATCACTATCGAAATAGTGATCCTTGTTCTCATCACTATTTGGAAGACTGAGCGGAAGCAGTCCTCTACCTAATGGGATGAGCCCCCCTACAGTATAGAAAAAGACAATGTTACATTTACTGTAAATTGTATTGGTCCTACAAATATAATGGCTATGGTACACAACCTATAGGTAACTGACCAGATAAGCAGCAGTTATTGGAGAGATGTGACTAATTAGCAACAAAGCTTGCAACACAACTAATCATGTTAGAATTTGATGGAACAATGACATAACCCCAAATCACTAGTTGATTTAGGCTGTGACACAGAACGGGGTAATAACAAACATAACCGTGTTCATCTGCAATCTCTTATTGTAGCGATTGACCAGCTGTAGCTCTAAAGTGCAAAGGCCTAATGGCATGCTAACATCTAATGCAACACATAAATAGGAGCGGCAGCACATGTGAACAGGACAAAAGCTGGATCCACCGCTCCCTGCCTGTCGCCGATCGAAGGCCCATAGCTATTAGCTGTTCCCCACACAGGTGTGTGGTTGCGTCAACTCAGAGTAGCAAATCTGAAAGGGAAAAAGGCCCGGTTGAACCGCTAAAGCCGTTAGCAACGCTAGCTATTAGCTTGTCTCACATGTGGTTTACTACATTTTAAACAGACCAACTAACATATTTAGACATCACAAGTATCAAGCACAAACTCACTACAGCGAGCTAGATCCACCGCTCCCTGCCTGTAGCCGATCGAAGGCCCATAGCTATTAGCTGTTCCCCACACAGGTGTGTGATTGCGCCAAATCAGATTAGCACATTTGAAAGGGACAAAGGCTCGGTTGACTCGCTGTAGCCGTTAGCAACGCTAGCTATTAGCTTGTCTCACATGTGGGTTACTACATTTTAAACAGACCAACTAACATATTTAGACATCACAAGTATTGAGCACATACAGTACTTACTACAGCGAGCTAGATCCACCGCTCCCTGCCTGTAGCCGCTCAATATCAGCTGTTTCCCCCAGGTGTATGCGATTACAGAAAAAGGCTAAAAGCTAGACCCACCGTTCCCTGCCTATAGCCGGTGGAAGGCCGAATCTATCAGCTGTTCCCCCCAGGTGTAGGTGATTGCAGAAAAAGGCTAAAAGCTAGACCCACCGCTCCCTGCCTGTAGGTTGATAGCCATTAGCTTTTCTCAACACAGGTGTGTGCTGCAGGAGCCAACATGAGCACATTTGAAGGGGACAAAGGCTCGGTCGACTGTCTGTAGCCGTTAGCATAGCAAGCTATTAGCTTGCCTCACACATGGGTTACTAAATTTTAAACAGACAAACTAACATTTTAAACAACAACAACATTATAAGTATCAAGCATGTACTTACTTCAGTGAGTGGATGAGGGACTGTAGGATAAGATCCTTTTTTTCCAACAGGAGCCGTGAAACAAATCCAGCATTGTTATGCAGCCTCGTTTGAAATGTACATATGTATAAATGCTGAGGCAGTGTTTCTGGCACCGGTCCGTTTAAAATAAAAGTGACCCACAAAGTCCTCACTTGTTGATCCCTTGGTAAAATGAATCGACTTTGGTGTTGGTTAACACCCAAGAACCGAACTATTTATATGGGAGGACATGGGCGCTGCCATGCTCGTCTGTTCACGGTGAGTGAGAGGGGGGACATGTCGAAAGTCCAGTTTTGGTTCTGTATCATTGTGGGGGTGGTGGTTCAGGATTTGCAGGGAGGACTTCCTACATGTGTGACGACAAGGGGGTCACGGTTTCAGGACGAGTTAAGTAGGATTACGTTACATTATACATTCTCAAAATGTGAAAAAAGGAGGAAATGCACTTCTACCGTGCTCAGTGTGTGTAAATGTGACCCATATAGTCATAGGAACGCTCCAAAATGTCTAAAAAGTATTTTTGCATGATATGACCCCTTTAAGGCAACCGGTTTACTCAAATTTGAAAGTAAACTCAACTTATCCGGGCTTACAGTGTAGTGTCGGTTAGTGTTATGGCCTCACCGTGTGCATCTCTGTAATATGCATGTGTCACACTCCTGAACCTTTCCTGTCCTGCTGTGTCCCATATCTGAAAGAGAAAAGGAAAACAGGCTGCCTCCCTGTTGCTACATTATAATCCAGAGTCATCTAAAATAGGCTTCTAATGTTAAAAACAAACAACATCAACTACAACAAATAACAAGATAAAGTTTTGTAACAAAGATAGGAACTGATTAACTTACTGACCTGCAGCTTCACATTAACGCCGTCCACAGTAACTACTTTATTCTGAAATAAACAAAAACAGGTTAATGTCCATGCAGTTTGTTTAGTGTGCTGAGGTTTTCTGCCTCAAGTCTAGCACAAAACAAAAGCAACAGCAGTCCTACAAATCTGGATTCATACATGTATGAATATTTTTTTAATTTTTACAGAATGAACTGAATTGAACAAGAAAGTCAACAAGTCAATCTGTTTTTCCTGTTCTTTCCTGCTCCATTATTATGTGGCTTGAACTTAAATTTCGAATGAAAGTTAAAGGAAGATATTGAAATTATTCAGGGCTATTTAAACTTTAAATAGATTTAATGGGAGACTAATCTTATAGGAGCTTCATGGCCCTGGACCGAAGAATGTGCTTTAATTTGAGCTGGACTCAAGCCAATTCCGAAACAAGAACTTGTTTCAGATGTTTATTTCTTAATAACGATTAACACTAACATAAGGCTGCAATTGGTGAGCATCCAGCATTCAGGTTCATATACCCACAGCATCGTACAGTTTTCTAGGTTGACTTTACGAAATTGAGAATTCTCACATAAATTAAACTTGTCAAGTCTTGATTAAAAAAATAGGTATGTACACACCGTGAAACCAATACCCACTGTTGCAGAGAAGGAGCCAGGGATAAACTTGCCCTGATCAAACTGCACCAACAGAGATGTCTTTCCTACTCCACTGTCTCCAACCAGGATCGTCTGCGCAGAAACACAAAATCAGCCATGCAGTTATCCATTCAATAATGCAATGCAATCTATGTATATTGATAAGCAGGTATTTTTACTGTAGTATGCTTGTGGTACCCTGACATTGCTGTGGCTAGGGCTGCAACAACAAATCGAGGAATAATCGATGATGGAAATTGATCGATAATGATTTGCCGTTAACGATTAGTCAGGCTGCTCATTTTACGGCAGCTGCTGGCAAAATGCCAGAGAAAACAAACCAAGCCGCAGCAGGAGAAAGGCTGCACCCTAATTTCTTCATATGAGCATTAAATATTAAACAAAGACAACATTAACCTGCGAGTCATACAAAGTTCAGCTTGTGGTTTGTAAATACTACAGAGACACAGGAGAACGTAAGAATGAAACACCGGTGTCCCGGATGTAGTACCGGTAACAAACGCTGTTTATCCATCATGTGAAGAGTCTTAAATCAAGCTTATTTTCTGAGGGTTTTCTGAAAAATGGCATAGCTACATTCAGATGAATTTATCTTTGCAACCACATATCTTTGCAAATAGTGTCATACTGTAGTGGACACACATTAGCAGAGGCTAATGAAACTGCTAATCCTCATGAAATCATAGCACAATTGGTGAAAATCAAAAGTTGGTTTCATGAAAAAATGTCAGCAAATGTATATAAATATATATAAATCATTTCAGACAAGCTCTGTGGGTGGACTAGAGAGTAACAGGGTGAGTGAGTAACCTCCCAGAAGGTAGAAATAAAAGAGAATGTAATCCGTTCACCAGTAATATGGACTTTGTGTGATGATATTTGAATGTGTACGTTGTTTATTTACCTAGCGATTAGCTTAGCATCTTTCATTCTTTGGCTCACAACTCAACAAATGTGATACCTAGCATGCTATGCATATCCTTAGATTCCTTTAGATTAGAGCTTTCATTTGAGCCCTTGTTTATGTGTGTTGCATTAAGTATCACAGCGGTAGACCCATAAGTGTGTCGCAAACTAGCCCAAGGCTGCCTATAATGCTAACTACATGCTAATGGTGTATTGTATCATATCTTCATCTGTGTTTGATGTACATGAAGGACACTTATATAGTGTTGTAGACCTGACTGCTGCTGTTTAATTTGATTGCAGGAATGTCTATATTTTTGCATTTGTTTATCCTGTAAAACACACTTCCCCCCATCAAGAGGTGAATGGGGCCTACTGTAAGTGCTGTGCCGCTGTGTTAAAAGTACCTTTTTTCCTTAATCTGTTTTGTCGCGAGCGTCAGCTGGCTGCGCAAAAGTCTTGTTCGCTACACAGTGATGAATGGCGCCACCACAGAACAGGGCAACTTTAACAGAGCAGACACTTAATGTAACAGCAGCATTAAAATATGACGACATGGTTTTTAGTGGTTGTCACTGTTGCCTCAGAGCCAGAAGGAGCCCAGGAGTCTCTGTGGAGTTTACATGTTCTCCCAGTCTTCCTGGGCTTTCTCCCACAGTGAGGTTAATAGAGCTGCTGCAGATCTTCACATTGGAACAAAACTATGCTTGATTTGTTTATTTATATTTTGGATACTGTTTTCATTTGGATCCGTTTTACCATTAAAACGCTGGATTTTGTGTTTTGTCATAGAGTCAAAATCAAAATTTTGTTTAAAAAAAACCCTGCTATGGGATTTCTAATAAGCAAAAACTCAAGTAATAATTTTAATTTTTTTAAATACGATTACTCTGAAAAAATAATTGACAGATTAATTGATTAATAAAAAAATCGTTAGTTGCAGCCCTAGCTGTGGCGCATTTTAATTTGTAGGACATGGGAACGTCTTCATACAGAATTGATCCTTGTTACATGTCCTAAAATTATGTTGCATTGTAGGTAAAACTGACTAATGCAGGTTCAAGTCCAGGTGTTTTTTTCTTAAAGTTGAAACCAAAAACAGCACTGGTTGCTACAGTAGCAATCACAGCCTTTTTACTACAAAGACCTAATGACTTCTAACCTTAACATGAGTACAATGAACCCTGCCGTCAGTGGCAGTGCCACATCAGCCTTCTTGTTAGTGGGCACAGCCGGAGTCTGAGCTTCCACTGCATCAACCTTTAGATATCGTTTCATATCATATTTATAAGAGGTAACAACAAATTTTGTAGGGATGCTTTATTAGGCCAACCGTGGCGTGCCCTACCTCAACAATAACACACTAAAAGTGATTAGGGCAGGATCGTGGTGGATGATGGTCTACACATACTGTACCATGGATGCCCACACCCTTACCTTCCATCCTTTTGCACATCTTTAATCCTTTCATTTGTTCAACTACAACTGTCCTGATCCAGAGATTTAGCTCATATGCATCCATTTACACAGTTCATGTAATTATTAAATGAATCTAATTAAATAAACTGTTCCAAAAAGTATTTTCAGGCTTCTATGTATGGAGGAGATGTATGGAGTCACATGGGGTCACATGAAATTTGTACCTGAACCAGATTTGTACTTAAATTTGTGTCTGTAAAAAAGATTTGTACTGTCTGTTAAAGGTCTATGCACATGCTTTTTTCCACGCTAAATAATGCTAAAGAATTGGACCTTGATGTCTCAATAAGGTGTCTGTAACTTTTCATGCCAAAAAGCTCAGTACAGTCGCCCACACGGCCCGTCTGAAAACCTGTGTTTTAAGCTCACGCCACAACGCTCTGTTTTAGAGGTGTGTCGCAAGCGAAGTTGATTGAAGAAGTTGTTGCCACACGCCTTTGAGGAAGCGCATAGCCGTGATCCGCCGTGGGGATCAAAAGTCAGTCACTGAATCCATTGTGAAACTGGCTACCTCGTCCTGTAGTGGAGTTCAACTATATGTTTGATCCAAAATCTGACTCTGAAGTCGAATGGGAGGCTGTTGGCTACACTTCGACTAGCGCAAAGTACGTCTAATTGGCAATTTCACATTTAATTTATTGATTTATATAATACGCAACTTGATTAGCGGCTGCTAACGCGAATAGCAACGGTTGCCTGAATCAATACAACATAATATTCCTAACACAACTATAGCTTGTTTGGGAGCATAGCACAACAAACTAATATTAACTCATTTTTACACGTTTTTTTCTTTCTCATGCTACTGCTGTGTCAAAATAATTTCTTCATTAGGGAGACTTCAGCTGCAGCTTATATTTTGCTGTATTTGTCGGTAGTTGTGTAAGTGCCAATATGGGATCAGTGAATGCGTACCTATGCATGGTCTGACAGCAACTGTTGCTATCAAGATATTGCATGTGTTTAATACTTTTATCAATGTGACATGGTATTTGATATTAAAATTTTGATAAACCTTACCTGAAGACGCCTGGACTGACTTACCTCAAGACCACCTGTGAAATAACTAAATTTCTGTTTTCGTTGCAATACCTGAATAAAAGTTAAAATATTATAAAACATTTGTCTGTTTTCACTCATAAAAAAGTTTAGTGAAACAGCAATAGTCAAAGCCAACTTTATTGACAACCAATGCACCAGCACTATATTGCTGGATAAGTTACCTTCACAGTTCAATGTGCAGACCAGGGAATGAATGGGTAGGATTCATAGTTATGTTGAAAGCATAGTTTCTGGAGTGGAACAGGTACAGTCATGGGCAGTTGGCTGGGGAGATGTGAGGATCTTTGTTGTGCTTGTCACGTTTTGGAGGACATTTTGATCGGAAGCAGTGCAGCTGCTGTACAGATGGAGGATGCAGGTGTTTTCCTTGACACCACTCTAGAAGGTATAGAGAATAGAATAGTAGATTAATGAATTGTCCAGTATTTCCTATGTATCCCACAACCTTCACAAACGAAAACAATATGTAGAGGTAGTTAGATCAGTTGTAATGGTGTTTGGAGCAAACACATTTTCAACTTAGCTTTTATTGATGGTTGTTTAAATCTTGGCATGGCATTAATGACCTCCTTTCTGTCAGGCTGCTCAAATTCTGCTCAGAGGGCTGGTGGGACAGAGATGTTCACAAGGTCCTCCATATAACAACCTGGATCCAGCAGGACTTTATTGAAGATGGTCTCCATCAGGTTTTCCAGTACACCACAACACAAGAATTACAAATTACCCATAAACGGACTAAAATATCAAAATAAGTTGACTAACTGCATACAGAGCAAATATATATACACAATATAGATTAGATCATGAATTCTTCAACTACTCAAATGTAAAATCCAAAATCTCTGTCAAATAAAACTGCCTTTTGGCCAACAAATTATCATACTGCTGTTAAATGTACATACCTTTGCTCCTGAGGTGAGCAACAACTGTTCTACAAGGTAGCCGTGTGCCCACAGCCTGCAGGGGCGTGCCAGTTTGAGAAGCAACGTCCTTGCGTTTCGGTAGCTGGGATGCATCAGCCTGTATAAAAAAAAAACAATGTTACATTTACAGCTAGCTGACTAGATAAGCAACACTTACGAGAAGACAGCAAAAACATACATGTTGGACTTTCATAGAACTTGCCATAACCCAAATTCACAGGTCTACTTGGGCTACGACACACATACGACAGGCTCAGTAGTAATTTTGAAACACAGCTGACTCTCACAATTTACTATTACAGCCAAACCCAAATTGTACTGAACGTCATGTGGAGGACTAGCGCTAGCTGCTAATGCTGCGCTAGCAGCTAACATGGCGCTAGCAGCTAAAATGTGAGCTAAGTGAATGACCTCAGTACCATATTTCACACAATTCGAACCCGGACAAATGCTGGAGAGGCTTGGATTCATCCAAATTGCGTGGCAACACCTTGCAACACTGTCTCTCTCTGTTGCTGTAGCTGTCAGCATCAACTGTTTTAGCCATTAGCATTCCTTACACAGGAGGGAAGCTAGATTATAAACAAAGAAACTTCTGGAGTACATACATCAAATAAGTATCAAGCATGTACTTACATTTGGGGAAGCAGCAAGTGGATCACGTCTTGTAGGAACACAGTCCTTCTACAACCTCAAGCACAGTAATAAATATACCCTAGTTTTTAAAGCAGTCGGAGGTAAAATGGCGTCCACACATGAACAAGCATTTAGGCAGCTGTGCCGGCACCAGTCCATTTACAATAAAATTAATCCATACTACTTACTTTCTCCGCTGGTAAAATGAAAAGGCTGCGGTGCGGGTTGGAACAACCAACAACGGAGCACTTTCTGAACCCTACTGGCGCCATGTCAGTTCATATGTGAGTCAGTGAGTGACTGAAACGCAATGTTGCAAGTAAATTTAGGGGTCCAGGTTTGTCTGGGTGGGCCCACAGGTGTTTCTGGGAGTGGTTAAAAGACTGTCGACCTAGACTGTCCACCAAAATTGAACCCAATGGCTCTTGGACCTGATTGGATATAGTCGCTAAATCTAAAATAAGTAGGGAGTGCACTTCTAACACACCCAAAGTGTCTACCAGAATGTTCAAAAAGTGAATTTTGCATGTGCAGGGACCTTTAATGTAGCATGCTACAGTTGTTAGACAGGGGTTGGTATAAAAAAAAGTTAAATCATGTATAAATTAGTGACTCAAGAAGGATATTTAAAAGGTGGAGAGTTTTGAACCCACTTCCTTTGTTAAACAGGAGTGGCTTAAGGCCATGGGTTGTGAGAGACAGACAGACGCACGTGTGGAAGAGATGGACACGTGTCTTGACCACCTTAGTTTCCCTCTAAAGCAGCAGAAACTGAAGGCTTACACGGAAAATGCCGATAAAAGATGTAAACAGGCACAGAGGAAATGACTGAAAAGTTGAAACCATACCAGAAAGCGAACTACAGTATGCCTACGATCGAGCGGTATCCAACCGGAGGACAGCGGTTGAGATACAAATGCAGAAACATGAAAGACATTGTCAAGTGATGTTTGTAGCTGAGTAGTTTACGTTTGGTGAATTGAAACATCCTAACGTTACCGGATTTATGGCGCGGTTTAATTTCAAAAGCTCCATATGTTTGTACCTTGTGCACTAGTTCTTCGTCGTACGTCAGGGCTGGGGGAGTCCTGGGCTGGCTGGCTGTGGCCTCTCCGGACCTGCAGCCGCTGTCGGGCTGGATCTCCGGGTAAGCCGTGGTGTAATAAGCCGAGATCGGCTCCATCGACTCCATCCGCTCCATGTTGTCGTCCTCTTCTGAGCGCGTTTACTAAGAGACGGGTGGAAATTAAACCTGACCAAACCTAACGACAGAGGCAATAAATCCCCCCCACGCACCATCTCGTATGGTCAACAGGCTCCTCCTTGTCGAAGTGAATCACAATCTGCGTGTATGTACCTAAATCACTTAACATTTAACAGCTGAGTCGTGATCGTTCACCCACATCATGCTGCGTAGTGGAGGAGGTGATGGAGGCATCATCAGGAAGATTAAGAGGTCTGACGACGACAGTGAGTTATACATAGAGATGTGAATGTAAGGGGAAACAAGAGGAAAGGTAGTCAAAACGCTAGTTGGTAGGGTAAATATAAATAGATGCGTAAATATTTTGAGTGGCTCAACAGGTTGAAAATTAAATTAAAAACATGTGCCTTGGTTAAACTTTGTTAGTCATGTGCATGTAAGTAATAAAACACAAAAGACAGATTCAACACCTATTTAGGCTAAATAGTCTGATGTCTGTTATGTCTCTTTTCTATTCATGGTTCTAAGGCCATCACATTGCAGACAGGCCTGCTGCACACTGCATTACAGAAAAACATTTCTGTCTTTCTGCATAGTGTGTCTCTGGATATTTGCCCTGTTATGGTGCCAACTGACACTAGCTTGTCTGTATATGGCCCTGTGATGGACTGGGGACCTGGCTTCTCACCTAAAAGACAAAGGATAAGTAAGCGAGAGTTTAATTAATTTCAGTTCAATTCAGTTTGTTCGCTGAATGGGCATAGTCTGTTTGGCACCAAGGAGGAACCGTGCACTAGTGCTTGGAACCATACAGGTTCAGTGTGGACAGCTTTCTGCTTCAACCAGTGGGTATGAGGGGACAGAGCAATAAATCACATTCCATGTTTAGAAAGTGTAGGAACCACAAGTAGACCAGCGCAGAGAGGGAAGCATTGTATACAAATGCATTTATATATACACCACCAGTCAAATGTTTGGTCATTTAATTGTATTTCAACAGTCATAAAGGAGTTCCCAGACTTGCCTTCACTCTGTGGTCCATATCATCCCAAACCATCCCGATCGGTCAGGTTCTTGTTTCCTTGTCCCAAACAAATCTTTCCTGCTTGTTGCTTTTCCCTAATAGTGTTTCTTTAGTAGAGATTTGACCAAAAGGATCCAACTTGTGCAGAACAAGCATCAAGTAAACACAGACAGGCCACCACCCTGCATACACAGCAGACACATACATGTACTAAAGATCAAAATGATGAGGAGGGGCAACCACTGAGCAAAACCCCACCACATTTGTTGTTATAAGTAAGATGTGACATTCTAATGCTTTATTATCATTATTTAACAATTTTTAATCTGCTGACTGGGACTGTTGTCTTTTTGACAGACCCACAACATGAGGAAAGAGGTCTCTGTGTTTAGAGTCAAGAGATGGCACGAGTCAGATGTGTACAAGCTGAAACTGTGAAACTTTGGTGGTTTATGAGGCTTTATGAACACTGTCTTACTGCAGCAGAAGGATCAAATCCCTTAACCTTTAACAAATTTTCTTAACAAGAAATAAGAAGAGAAGATTATCTCTTCCTAAATAAATGTCTGTACAAGATGACACATGGACATTAACGAAGACAGGTAATGGGCTGTTGTCTTGCTGCATAAGGAAGAAATTATTTTTCAAAATTGAGATGTTTCTAATGTCCCTTGAAATATTAAAATAATATTCAGAGGCCGTACCAAATATTGGTATCACATTATAAAAATAGAGCTAATGTCAAAGTAGCTTAACTTCATTAAATTAAGCTTCACAACCCAAATTTCATGAAGTGGGCAGTTGGTATGATATAAGCAAGACCACAACCTAAAGTCCCTCCTCATGTACTATCGTTCAATTATACATTCTGCAGATATGACGTCACATCAACAGTTTGTACAACACTGCCACCTCCTGGCTTAGCCTTATACAACACGGGACTATCCACAAACCCTTAAATTTTTGTACTCAAGTGCACAAAGATAATTTTTTACCCTCCCAATGCATGCATTTACTGAAATACAGCAGACACATTCTGCATTACTTTAACTAGATGATGCTAGTGAAACCTCAAAAGTTGAATTAGGCTGGAATATTTCTTTCAACCTTGACACAAACAAATATATACACAAAACTTTATTAACAATTACAATCAATTAATTCAAACATCTAATGACTGACAAATAGTCCACAGTAATGAAAGCCAGACATATGTTGTCAGTGCCAGCACAAGGATACCTGTAGGGTGAATCAGGTCCTCGTTGATCCCAAGACAAGAATGAAAAAACATTTCCATTTAGTCTAGACCAGACCATATTAGTCAGTCTTTAACCATATTAACTAGTTTAAACTTGCCTTCCTGTCTGACTGGTAGTACACTGACAAATGTCTTGTAGAGCACAGCTCCTTTGGGCAATTTGGTGATGACCTGTGTGGCTTCTAGGCTGCGTGGTGGTGGGATGTAGACCTCCTTGGTTAACCTCACATAACCGTCCTCAAGAGCAAAGAGCGTCTTATTGGTTCCAATGCCCACCTACAAGAGAGAAACAGTAAGCTGTTAAAAAGTATGCTTCTATGAAATGCAGACAGGCCGACTACTTTCCACATGGATGACATCTACTTACATGTGCTCCTGGATGATACCTCATCGCCTTCTGTGTTGCAAGAATGTTACCTGCATGGACGAAGTTTCCTTGACAACACATGGAAATAGATTTTAGTCATTGCTATTGTTGAGGATACAGATAGCAACTCAACAGTGTAGTTAAGGATCGGCATCCATAACTCATCAAATACACAGGTGACAAAGGGCATTTATTTTTCGTTTACACACTGTAATCAAAATGAGAAACAGGAGCCTGTGATTTAAAAAATAAATAAATTGTAGTTACCATCCGTTTTTTTAAAGCCATATCGCCGACCAGGACTTTTTCCTCCAACATTCTTACTGCTTCCACCAGACTTCTTTGATGCAAATCTCACAAAATCAAGCAGAAAGGGCTGACTAGGCATAAACAGACCTTGAACAAATAAACAATGACATTAGGATTGCATTAAGAAAATGTGAACGTTCAACATGATGTACATCATTTAATCTAAACTATCCATCTTTATTATATTATGTTTTCTTTAAAAAAAAGTGACTTTCTATGGTACTACAAAAATAAAGAATATTTTCAAATTTTATTAAACTGTACATATACAAACATATAAACAATAAGTACCCAATTAATTATAGTAAAAGGTTTCAATTCTATATTTCATATTCATCACATGTGGACCCCCGGTCCGTGCATGAAGTGCAATTCATTATTCATGTGTAAAATGAAAATTGAATAACGTCTTTTTATGCTGTGTTTCGTTTCCGTAAGTCGCTAAAACATATTTGCGATATACTGATTTACTCATTCTCCTTTTTTCCACTCTCAAAACGAAATAAGAAAAAAGGGAAACTGGGGGCGGGGCCAGTCGACGGACTTTCACAATAAAACGCACAAGAGTATTTGAAGCACAACATCGACAAACATTTGTAACTCTTGAAGGATTGCGGTCGTGTTTTGACACACAATGAGACCCACATTGTTAACATTAATCAACGTAACAATTATTTATTTAGCCCATCTCAGTGCTGACAACTGTCGATTAGGTTAGGACACAGCTCGCCACCGTCGGGTCACTTACAGAATCACCTGTTTCTGTTCTTAGACTTCTCCAGTGCCTTTAATACCATACAGCCGGCTCTTTTTAGGGACAAATTGGAGTCAGCTGGCGTGGACAGATACCTGACAGAGTGAATACTGGACTACCTCACAAACTGTCCCCTCAGTTCCAGGACTGCGTGTCGGACACTCTGACCTGCAGTGTGGGAGCCCCCCAGGGGACTGTCCTGGCCCCCCACGCTCTACACTGCAGACTTCAGACACAACTCATCTAGCTGTGTTCTGCAGAAGTTCTAAGATGACTCTGCAATTGTTGGACCTATCACTGACGATGACGACGCAGAGTACAGGGAACTGACACAGAACTTTGTGGACTGGTGTCAGCAGAACCACCTTCTAATCAATGCAGGGAAGATCAAGGAGATGGTGGTGGACTTCCACAGATGTCAGTCTACACCCCCTCCTCCAGTGAACATTCAGGGAATCAACATTCAGAGAGTGGACTGTTATAAGTACATGGGTGTTCACCTTAACAACAAACTAGACTGGACTAACAACACAGACGCACTATACAGGAAGGGTCAGAGCAGACTCTACCTACCAAGAAGGCTGAGGTCGTTTGGAGTGAGGGGCCACTCCTGAAGACCTTCTATGACTCTGTGGTATCATCAGCCATCCTTTACAGTGTGGTCTGCTGGAGCAGCAGCATCACAGAGAGGGAGAGGAAGAAGCTGGATAAGGTCATTAAGAAGTCCAGCTCTGTCCTGGGCTGCACTCCGGAGTCAGTGAGAGAGGTGGGAGACAGAAGGGTTCTGGCAAAATTCAAATCCATGCTGGACCACGAGTCCTACCCACTGCAGGACACACGGTCTGGCCTGGAGAAAAGATTCAGTGACAGACTGATCCACCCTTGCTGTGGGAAGGAGAGATTCTGCAGGTCTTTCCTTCCTGCTTCTGTCAGACTTTATAACGAACAATTATAACACGGTGCACATTTCTACCACACACACACACACACAACATCTCCAGAGCAATTGCACTAGGTACTTTAATATCTCACTCACTTTGTTTGGTGCAGTCACCTTACCGCATTGTTATACGTACATGATGTTGATAACCTGTGGAGTTCTAAGTTCTAATTTATTATTGAACCCACAGTGTTCTAGGATGCACTGTTGTTTCTGATTCACCTGTCATCTGCACGTAAGATGTTCAATGCAAAATATGATGACTACTAAACCAATACCGAAGGTAGGTGGTGGAAAATAAAAAGATCCTCTGCAGGCACTCATCTGCTCTGTACATACAGTAACACCTGGATGCTGCCTGACGGATCATCTGATCACACAAACTTTGCCACAGAATCTGCCTCACAAAGATGATGCGAAGCACATTATTCTCCCGCAGGTAAAGCAGGCTCTGAGACAGGAAGTCCAATGATGGAGCATGTCTAAACAGCCACAATAAATTGTAATAAATCACTGTTTAGAATACTTGCAAAGATCGGCACAACATTAGAGTGTCTTCCTGGGCATAAGAGCATCTACCGGCCAAGCAGGAGGAAGCGATTTCAATCGACGGAAAACCGCAGATGCGCTAAATTCTTCCTCGTCAGGTGTCGACAAGGTCGTGATATCGCTGCACTCGCAATGAAGCAGGATGCACAGAAAACCTAGCTTTGTTGGCAGGTGATTCTGTGAGTGACCCGACGATGGCGAGCTGACTGACCTGTCATTCCTTTAGCAAACGCCATGTGTCGTAACGTTATAGACAGTTGTCAGCACCGAGACGGGCTAAATAAATAATTGTTACGTTGATTAATGTTAACAATGTGGGTCTCATTATGTGTTAAAACACGACCGCAATCCTTCAAGAGTTACAAATATTTGCCGATGTTGCGCTTCAAATGCTCTTGGGCGTTTTATTGTGAAAGTTCGACGACTGGCCCTGCCCCCGGTTTCCCTTTTTCGTATTTCGTTTTGAAAGTGGAGAAAAGGAGAATGAGTAAATCAGTATATCGCAAATGTGTTTTACCGATTTAAGGAAACGAAACACAGCATAAAAAGACGGTATTCAATTTTCGTTTTACACATGAATAATGAATTGCACTTCATGCACGGACCATAAAAAGACGTTATTCAATTTTCATTTTACACATGAATAATGAATTGCACTTCATGCACTGACCGTTGTGCAGAGTTTGTCATTTCATGAAACCTAAAATAAAATAGTAATAAAAGTACCGTTTACCTGATCTAGGCATGATCATCAAGGACAACAGCGATGCCATGTTGAACGACGCATATGTCATATAATTACGACACATCCGGATACGTTCTTCTTCTTCTTTCTATTTTTATGGCAGCTTGCATACTACAGTGCATTATCGCCATCTACTGTATCTAAAAATCACGTATCTTTCTTAACCTCAAAAAAGAAATAAACACAAAGAACACTCTATATGCCCGATTTCAGTGGTCTAGCACTCCATTATTCGCCTAACCTGCCCTGTCTCCTAAATACAGCTTTATACCTCATTGCACCTGCTTTTAAATTCAATATTATTTTCAACTCTAACATTGTTTTATGTACTCTCAAGCACTCTATCATCCTTTTCCTTTCACACCGTACCGTATTGACAGTACATCTTGGGCAATAGATTATTATATGCTCTACTGTTACTTTCCTCTCATCATTCACACTTTCCTGTCGCATGCTTTTTAAGTATTTTCTTTGTGCTATTAAGACCTGTATGCCCAAACCTCATTCTTGCTTATTAGGTCTCCCTCCTCCTAACCCCACTACATCTTACTGTTCCCACCTTCCTTTGTATGTTGTATATTCTTCCTTTATATCCTCTATCCCATTCTTCCTGCCAGATCCTTTTTGTTCTCTCTTTAATTATTTGCATTATTTCTCCTTTAATATACATTGTTTCAATATCTACATCTTTATTTCCTGCTGCTTTCTTGGCCTGTTTCTCTGCTAGCTCATTTCCCTCTATTCCCTCTATTCTATTATGTGCTGGGATCCAGACAAACTGCACTACCACCCCAATCCTTCTTACTCTATACATCGTATTCAACATCTCTGCCACCACATCTCTAGCATTTGATTCCATTTGTTTAAAACTTATCAGTGAGCTACTTGAGTCTGAACCTATTACTGTACTGCCCCTTTTGGCCTACATACCTCTACCCACTTAAGTGCATACAATATTGTCACTAATTCCCCTGTAAACACTAATAACCCATCACTATTTCTTCGTCTTGCTCTACTTTAATCTGTGGTGCCACAAATGTCATGCCTACTTTCACACTTGTTGTCCTGGATGGATCTGTATATATTTTCATACAGTATATCCTCTATACTTTAACTCAATATATTTTCCACCTCATGCATTCTAGTACCGTCCTCTCCTTTTCTTCCTAGAAGACTCAGATCCACCTCTACATCTTATTACCCATGGTAGAACCACTGACAACAGCACTTTTGGGCTTACTGTATTTCCTTGTTTCCTACTTCCATTCTGTTCACCACTGTCTCAACACTACCTTTGTTGGGTGACTTTCCACGTATATTTTTAAATTGGCCCAGTAATTATTTGCCAACTGCTGCCTCCTCTCTCTCAATGGCATTTTATTAATTTCAACCTGTAACGCCGATACTGGTGTGGTCTTAACTGCTCCACAGCATAATCTTAGAACCTGATATTGAATTCTATCCAGTTCCTAAGGCAAAGTTATACTACCTGACACATATATGATGATCACTGATCAAATCAGTCCATTATATTTTGTCCTCATAGCATCTGACCCCCAACTACGTCCTTTCAGATATCTCATTATATATAACACCTTTTTACTTTTCCCTACAATTTCCTTTATATGCTCCCCCATGTCAAATTCTTATCTATTCATATCCCTAGATACTCATGTGATATTAATGAATAACAAAAAATAAGTTTGATCTGATTACTTCTTGATTTTTTTGGAAAAATTTACGACTTTAGTCTTCCCTACAGAGAATCTAAATCCCCATTTTATTGCCAATTTTTTCATCTCATTTATCGCCTCTTGCAGCTTCCTGTAATGTACTCCTCATTTCTCCCTCTCTTCCACATTACCCCATCATCTGCAAATAATGCCACCCCCACTGATTTATCTACTTCTCAAATATATTATTTTTTATAAAAAAAAATTATCGGGCTGATGATACTACCCTGTGGTGTTTCATTATCCACTGAACAACCTTAACGTATTTCCTTCCCTACCTTTACCACTACTTTCCAATTTGTTAAAAATTCTTTAATCCACCCACACACCCTGCCTCCTAGCCCACACTAATATACTTTTCATTACCAGCCCCTCCCTTCACAGTCTGTCATATGCTTTCTCTATGTCAACCAGATGTGTTTAATGAATTCTAAGATAATGTAAAGCTAAAAATACTCCATACTACATATACAGTATTTTTATTGTTCCACAATACAATCAATTTTATACCCCCCAGCCCTCCCATATATGGGAGAAATGGTCCAGACTGGATCCCTTTGAGTGAGTAAATGTCTAACATCAAATTAAACAGTAGAACATGGGCTACAGCACTATATGAATGTATTTTGGGTCTAACAGCCTCAGTAAAAAAAAAAACAACAACAATAATTGCACCAAGGCCATAAAACGGTTGGGTGACTCTCACTGGCTTGGAGTCCTGTCAATCCTAGGTTGGTGTTTTCAGACCAATTACATAGTTTCTAATCAGTAAAATGACACCTCATTGACCACAGTCAGTTGTTGCTAGGCAGAGATATGGCTACACAGACACCTACCCTCTGGTGGACATATGTAACAGATTTGGACAGGCTGGACAATTCCTTGAAACTGTTTATAATTAGTCAGATAGCTATAAATAATTGTTATGTGGATATACTGATCACTTTTACTGCTATTATATGTGCTATTGACATTTTTATATTTACAGTATGTCCTGCTTCACTTCATCAAAACCTTTTTGCTCAGGTTTGCTGACTAATTGTGATATGATTATATGGAGGTTAAAGGTTGCTCAGGCCTGTATTTACAGGGATATTTATCCTGAAAGTGGATTATTCTTTAGACAGAACTTAAGAATTTCATTTTTAATTTTATTATTCATACATATTGCATTAGTAATACATTATGGCACCAAGAGCATTCAAATAGACCTTATGGTTGCAGGAATATACCCATCTTTAACATGGCTATGCCATCTTCTGGAAGACCCTAGAAAATAGGCCTGGGGATATAGGGAGCATAGAAACCGCAACAGTGCACTAAAACCTCTTCCCTCGCTCCTGACTACCAATAAACTTTCCAAAGTAATTTCCTTTAACCTAGTTCCCTCTCCCTATTGTATTTTCCACACAACATTATAACATTCTCTACTTCCTCCACCTTCCCACAGAACTCACACAACCTACTCAGATGCCTCCCTATCACATACAGCATACTGCTTAAATAGGAATGCCCAATTCCTAATCTGCTTAACATTACTTTACCTCTCTCTCTCTTTTCAGCAAATCCTCCACACTCCCCCACCTTCTTTAGAACTTTATACAGCTTCCTACCGTTATCCCTAGTCTTTATCCCACTCCTCTTGCCACTTTCCCAGAATCTTCATCCACACTATGCTTTTCCCTCTCCTCTTGCCAACTTTATGTCTCCTTCAATTTTCTCCTTCTCAATTGCTTTCCTTGCCACTTTATCCAACCACTCATTTCCCGTGTTGCCCACATGTCCTGGAATCCACAGCAGCACTCCATCCCACCACTCCCAGATAGTAACTCCAAATCTTTGTGCAACAAATCCTGATGCTATCTTTCACTTTTTGCTACTAATTTGTTTAAGTGCTGCCATCAAGTCAATGCAATATTTTGTCACTCACATTTCTTGCATTTTTTCCCAATACATAACACCATATTACTGTCACAAAAATTACGGAGGCATTACAGTTTTTATCAGTCGCTTTCCCGCAGCCATCCAGTGAAACAACACATTCTCTTAACAGTTAACACACAGGTCTCCAATGTCATAATGACACGCTTTGTTTGCAAAAGGCTATAACCGTGTCAAAACATTAGAAATATGAAGCAAAAACTCATTTTGTCTTTAAACAATACAACTTGCAACCAAGTATATGAACACATCCAATCAGTCATAAAACAGTGGACAGCAAAATACAAACCACTGATCTCAGTGTGAATCAGTGCATCATTGATTGTCATTGAAGCCTGTTGCTCTTTGCTGTCTTTGTAGTTTATGTCAAATTTACCTATTAAGAATATAGGAATTGGATCCAGATGAAGAAATGCTTTTAATTTATCTATTTATCCATCACATTCATTTTTCAAACTGTGGAAGAAAACTGAAATATTGTAAATATTACAGAAAATACATGTAAACTAAAATACAGTCAAACCTACTGGAGGATGAGACACAGCCACTGTTGATACTCAGTCAGCTGGTAAAGAACAACACAGACCTGGCATAAAGACTGATAGCAAATTGAAGATCTTTGTGGAGAAGTGTCAAACAGGTGCTATCCTCCTGAGACCCAGCCTATACATTTGTGTCCTCTGTGGTGGACATTGGTTTTTGATCTATAGCTTTTGACTCATTTGAGCTACCCTACTAAGTCCTAGCCTTTCCAACGATATCTCATGTGTTTGGGTGGGATGAGGGGAACTTTGTTTTTATGCTGAGACAAAATGGAGGCAGTAGCAAAATGCATCAGCTGGGAAAAGAGTCAAATATTGTTAGGTATTGTTATTTTACTATAATAATCATATATTTACTTGATCATGAACATGTCAGGAATTATAAACTGGAGTCAAAGGTCAGTTAAACATTTTGCTAAGAAAAATACTAGCCAATTTATGAACGTCAACTGTAATGGACATGAGAACAATTTACTCTATGTTTTTATTTAATTTTCTGTCATAAAACACATTTTATTGTGGGATAATAACCATAAAACTCTGCAATTGTACACTGTAGCAGCAGGCAGAAATGAGGCAGAAAGAATTATGTACCAAATTGTTGAGAAACCTTCAGATCTGAAATTGTCAGATGGGGAAATTTCAGTTTCTGCTGCTGGAGAAGACCAAAAAAGCTCAAAGGATCAGGCAGGAGGCTCATCAGATGAGAAAACAGACAAGAATGAACAGGAAAACTGTCTTATTATGAGAGATCAATAGAATAGAATAGATAAATAGATTGATATATACATAAGAGACTGTATTTTGATATCCAAGCATTATTGTAATTTTACAGTAAATTTGTTCTGTTGTCCATTACAGAGGACATGCTGTAAAATCTAAAATAAATATATTTTTTTAAAACTTCTAAATTGTGAGTTGTTTTAACTCCAAATAGGCAGGAAATCACAAAAAATTTAATTGAAGACACTTTTTTTTTTTTGGTTCTCAGGAGGCTATGGTAAATTCATGCTGGTGTTACTGGTTTCTAATAGTTCTAATAGGAACAAATGGTTTTCCTTTCATGACAAAGCAAAAATTATGGAGTTTAGACTGTTTGAATTATGTCATTTTTAACTGTTTTGCAAAAAGGAGGAGAAAATCCAATGTCAATCCATTGAAAACAGGTTTACACATTTGCTACACGTGTCTGATACACTGCTGTAATAGTGATGAAAATAAATATATGAAACCTATGGAACCTAGTTATGCAAAACAGGTCAAAGCAACAGATAAAAACTGCAACTGTATTACTTTTACCAATAAATACCATCTTAATAATAATTAACAAATAAAATCATGATGCATGTAGTAGTGGGGATACTAGCAAAAGTGAAGTTATTCTTATTGCAACAAAAAAAAACTAAAATCAGAGAAATTATTAGATATTAGTATTAGATATTTACAAATCTAACAAGTGCCAAGGAAGAGATTTATATTTGTCCATAGTTCTTTGTCTCCTTAATTGTATAAGCGTTTGTTTTATAATTGTGTTGCTTGCGATTAAGGTTTGTGTTTATGTTTTAATAACCATTATGCACCTTGTTTTCCAAAGTCAAACAGTAACCATGGAGATGATCCACTGGAAGAGTTCAGTTCATTTAGGAGTCCATCTTTCTTCCAGTATCCCGTACATAACGGAATTACAGGTTATTTCAAAATCCAGGCCCAGGCCTTTCAGCATGTACAAAACTTCCTGAGCTCTATAGCAGTTAATTAAAAGATGTTGCAGAGTCTCATTCTTGTTGCAGCGAATCATGGGACACTGCTTTGTCGATACGTAGCAGCTCCATGAGACCACAGCTCTGAGTGAGAGTCTACGCCCAACAACGCTCAACGTTGCGTTTATGTAATATTATCATATTTTTTGTAGTTTATTTTAACATATTCAAAAACAAATATTGACTCTTAATCAATATTATCACATAATAATAAGAATAAAAATAAGAATAACCAATGCATATATGTAAGCATGATTTGTTTACGTCACAGCAGAACAGCACAACAAAATAGATACTTACCTATATAAAATATTTACTTAAAAAGGCACAATTGTTATTGTTCGTAATATTAAAATTAGTTAGGATTTAAATTAGGGGATTGCGCTAGGGGGCGGTAATGAAACGTTAACATTGCCATCCGCCGTTAAACAAAACAGAAGAAGAAGTAACTAACGTTAACTTGAGGTTTCCTACTTATTTGTTAATGGCTGTGCACAAAACAACAGAAATCGTGAGTATACTATAGCTCAACCGCAGCCGCTTTTAACACAGTATTAGCTGTTTTTCCGTTGACAAAAAGGTTCTGTCGCTCTTCGATGATAGTTCATGGTTAGTTTATGCACAGTTACATGTGCCCAGCACCAACGTACTCACTGAAAATGGTTTTATTAAGGCGCGTTCCAGTAGCGTTCAGTCTATCTAAAAGCAACAGTCTAATCTAATGCGCCTGCATCGGTCGTCTAGCACCGCGATTAAATGAGCGGCTCTTTTCCATAGTCAAGCCGTTGCTAAAGTTGAAGTGCGATATTTACGGTAACTGTTTCGATCCACTGAGAAGAGCCGATAGACTTACTCAAGTGAAAAATGGAGATGCTGCTAGGACTAATGTCTTAAGGAAACAAACAGTAAATTTAAGTAATGATGGAATTCACAGTGTATGTTTGAAAATATTGGCTAATTTAATGTATAAGAAGGCAATTTCCCTCTATTCTAAAACTTGACTTTGAATAAAATGAGTTGCTCAAATTAGTACATTACCTTTCCTTCATGGAACACTACCACAACGCACGAACTAATTTTATACCTTTGGAGTAATCCATTAGTAAAGTATCTTACAGTAAACAGCCTTGACATCAATAGTTCCTCGAATTAGTGCATTGCAGTCCTTCTTAGGACATCATAGGCTACTACCACAACAAATACGAACTCATTTTACTATATAGTTTTGGATTAAAGTATCCTACAGATAGTTGAACTGATGTCAATGACCAAATTTGCATTTTTAATTACATCTTTAATAAAATAAGTTCTTCAAATTAGTACATCACAGATTCTTCAAAGTTCTATTAAGTATGTCCTATGTCACTACTACCACTGATACCACAAATATCAGATCATTTTACTGTATATTTTATGAGTAAAGTACTACTCAACTGTCATATGGTAAACAAACAAAACACCAATGACCAAACTTTGGTTTCAAATAAATCCTTTCCCTTAAATTAGTAGATTATCACTCCTTCAAAGTACTACATATTAGGCCAGTTGCATTTTTCCCAATATATTTCATTTGTATATTTACAAACATACATAAATTCTGTCCTATTTTAATTATTGCATTTGCAGTAGGCTAAATTAAGGATTAGATCATTTCCGTTGTTCGCTGTTAAGAGTTTCACATCCCTTTTTAGTGGCCTCAAGGATGATGGCCTGACGCCATATGTGAAAAGCAAAGTGCCATGAAACTCACTGTAGTAAACAAAGCTAATCTCGTAAGGAAGCATACAAAAAACTGCAAAATTTAGGAAACTATGGAATTTACTGTGTTTGTTTGGAAATATGCCGATGGAATGTATAAAAATGCAATTGGCCTCTATTCTAAAACTTGGCTTTGAATAATCTTCGATCTTAATAAAGCGTGTTCCTCATATTACTATGTCACAGTTCCTTTACAGTTCTACTTAGTACTTTCATAGACTATTATCACAGCAAACATCCAATAATTTTATATATATATATATATATATATATATATATATATATATATATATATATCTGTGCTTCAAGGAGAACTACATCCTCCTAGTAGTATTTGACATAGACAACCATTGTGCAAAGTGCGTTGCTTCAACGCCTATAGGATCAGGGCCTCCCATTACCAACTGGATAAGGTTTTCCCACCTTCTCAGGAGGCTGAGGTACTCTTTAGGAAATCACTGAACAAGCTGGACAGGAAGGCTAGCTCTGTCCTGGGTTGTCCACCGCTGCATCAGATTAGGCAGTGGAGGCTCTGTGCAGCTCCTTAAGTAGACACTGATCGACCCCCAGTGTAGGATGGAGCAATACTGCAGATCCTTCATTCCCATCATTCTTACACTGTACAACTCAACAGTCTGACAGAAGTGAGGTCTGTTAAGGGCTATGACAAAGCAGCTCCTGTTGCAATGATTCCTTACCTTCTCTTCCTGCAACAACCAGAGCTGCTCCCAGTGATCCGCTAAATATTACGAAAAGTTCCTTTGAAATTGAATACAATGACACTCACTTACATTGGGAAATTCTTGTCATAGGTTGTCATAGTCATAGAAGTCATACATTTCTATATCTATTGGATCCCTAATCTTCTTAAAAAAACATTGAAAATTCCTCACTGTAATATGAATAAAGGTTGATCTTATCTTATCTCACAATCAGGCACGCTGTTGGTCATAAATGAACATGAGAAGCTACAGTGACTCTATGAGTGATCTGGATGAGCAGCCGCCTGTATGTGAATTCCAGTCTGCGCCACGTTCCAGCCAAACTGACAGCTACACAGAACAAATTGAGTTGGTCAGTTTAAACAACTCTGATGCAGATGATGCAGCCGTCTCCTTTCACCCACAATGGTTACAATGGCTCATGCCTCATACCTCTTGCAATCAACATCAGTAGTGATTCTGATGATGATGCACCTTATGTTCCTCTGGCACAGAGGCTCAAACAGAGACAGGATAATGAGATTAGCACCTCTTATATTGTAACCAATGGAAAAGATGCTCAGCAGTATGTGTCGCCCAATGTGGCCAAGTCATATTCCTCTTGGCAGGATGACATTCAAGAGTCAGGACCCGCACCAATCTTCAACCAAGGGAGAACAGTCAACCACAGGCTCCCAGATTTTCAAGAGGAGGTAGCAGCAATTCAATGGCAGCAGCCACTAAAGCCTTTTTGTAGTGAAAGAAGCACAAACATGTCTCCTGTCAAAAGAAAACCAGCCTTGCATACAGTGGAGGACATACAACCCTCCGTAGAGGAGGATTTGAGGAGAGCGCTAACCAGGGATATGCTGCAGAGGGAGAAGAATCCACTCAGGCAGGAACAAGAGAATCAGAAAGCAGTGCGGAAGGGCCTAGCAGAGGCTGCCAAGGCCATGAGGCCAGAGAACTGCATTAAGCACATTGTGGTGGCTGTGGACCCAGGTAAGGGAATAAATATTGACATACTTGGCAGTGTACAAGTGAATCTTCACCCTGGACTCTGCTTTGGCATATTGGTATCTGAAAATGTACTGGAGGTTGCTTTTTAGAATACATGGTTCTAAAAAATGGTTGTACCTATCGGCTTGTGCTTATAATATTGTTGATTATGCACATTTTTGTAGCTCTCTTACAGCTGGAAGGAGGTGGCACTCTGCTGGCATCAGTGCAAGTGCTGGGTTGTAGTTGTGCTATAGAGAAACAACCTGTTCCACGAAGTGTAAGCTGGATGAGAAGGGTTGTCTGTGCACAGGTGATCATGCACGTACACACACGGTTTCCTCTTTGTATTGCTTAAATAATTTAGGTGAGTTATGGATTTATATTTGTCACACCTTAATGATAATAATGTGACCTTAATGTGATAACTTTAAACAAATAGCATATTCCATGAAGTCAAAAAGCAGTTTTATGTGTACCAATTTCGATATAAGAAATTAGTGACTTGCTCCTTTTGTCACTCAGCCAGTTGATGCATTGCTGGTACCAGAGCCTCTTGTTGTGATGCAGATGACGGTGGATGATTTCATCACTTTGATTCACAGCTACATTCAGGTGGGTGGTACAGTACCAGCGGTGTAACGTTTCTGGTTCCAGACACTTTAGTTTAGTGATGGTGATGCATCCCTAGGTGAATTTCAGAATACACTTAATATAAAGAGAATTATGAGTTTCATCATTTATTCTAAAAGTAATTATTTTCATTTTAATAAATCCAAACATAACTGTATATACAAAGTAAGGATACATACTTCATAGTCAATGTCCCCCACAGTTACTGTGTCCTACTTTTTTTTTCTATTTACCAAGGGGTCTAACCGGTATACATGTCAATACAGTATTACAATTTGCAATCAAATGGATGTTCAATATCTTAGCAGACATCATTTATTGGGTAACATGTATGTGGCAATGGGAGTCCATGCATTTTATTTGAATGGTCCACCTCTTGACATACTGTGTCAAACACAGAAAGAGCTGTGTGGCAGGTCCATCTCTGATCCCACTCTGACATCCTGGGTGCAAGAGCAGCAGAAGCGCAGCCCTGGAAAGATCCTCAGCCTGGTTGTTATCAACCTGGAAAAATACTACAGGTAATAAAGAATAGAGTGTAACGTCATTCAATTTGGAGCTGTTCTTAATTCACTGAAACAGGGCTAAATTTGGGACTGATTAAGTGGGTGGAGTGGCTAGAGAAAATGTGACTTGTGGAAGTTTGAAGTATAGCACTCGATAAAATGGTAGAAAATGACAAGGAATGACACTTAGTCCCGTGCAAGCCAGCTACTGCACCCAGCAGCTGTAACCGGAATCATCGATCAATTACATTGTGGCAGAACTAGAAATGGTGTAAAAATGTGTGAAAATTGAAAATGTGTCAAACACAATGGTGCAGCCACACTGCTGAAACGGAATGTCCTGAGACATACTGTAATCTTTCTCTGGTCTCAGCTCCCAGAAGTCACAAAGCCGGAAGAAGTTTGTAGAGGATGTCGCGAGTGAGGACCAGGGCAGAAGAAAACCAGTAAAGAGGAAAAAAAATGGTGGAACTGGGCAGCTACCTGAGGTGTCCCGAGTTGAGGTAGAAGAGGTGGGTCAGTTTGCTCGAAGACACAAGAAATGAAAATGAAAACCCTAAGTCTCCCTCAAGGTCACTGTGGTATGACACAATTACTCAGACCTGTGACTTTCTAATTTTATGAGAGTATTCAGGCCAAAATTGAGGTATAGTATTTATGAAATATAACAGAGGAACTTTAACATCTCGGCCATTTGGCGCAGTGGTTAGCGCTTCATGCACCCAGGTGGCGGGCTCAATCCCCTCAGAGAGGGGTTGCATCAGGATGGGGATACAGAAGTAAAAACTTCCCAAATCAACCATGAGAATCATTCGCTGTAACCACCCCTGACAGGATAAGTGGTGCATTGTTTCACTGTGCAGCGATGCTTGCACATTCAAGGCCTTCATGGATGAGTCAGCATAAGAAAACCTACCTGTGTCCCCATCATAAAATCCATCATCAGAGGTATGCAACAGAACTTTTACAAAAGCCCAATATATTTTGAAAATAATTGATGTGGACTGATGAAGTTAAAATAGAACTCTTTGGCCACAATCAGCAAAGGCATGTTTGATAGAAAAAAGGAGCAGCCAACTATTAAACATGGGGGTGGATCCATCATGCTTTGGGGTTGTATTGCAGCCAGTGGCACAGGAAACACTGCACAGTGGAGGGGAAAATGGATTTCACTATATACCAGTATATTCTGAAAGCAAACTTGGCACCATCTGTAAAAAAAACTGAAGCTAAAAAGAAGATGGTTTCTTCAACGGGACAATGATCTTAAACATACCTTAAAATCTACTACAAAAAGATTTTAAGAGATGCAAGTTGAAGGTTTTGGAATGGCCAACACAA
Organism: Betta splendens; assembly: GCF_900634795.4. Classification (NCBI taxonomy): domain Eukaryota; kingdom Metazoa; phylum Chordata; class Actinopteri; order Anabantiformes; family Osphronemidae; genus Betta; species Betta splendens. The sequence continues at coordinate 2,996,100 of NC_040898.2, forward strand.
TCCATTTAAGATCTACCCAAAAATTTGGATGCACAGTGACCAAAGAATATTACAGAACTAGGAGCCTTTTGCAAGTAAAATGAGGGAAAATCCCAAGTACACGAATTGAAAGACTTTTAGCTAGCTATAAAAAAACGTTTGCAAGCTGTGATATCTGCCAGAGGAGGTGTTACCAAGTATTGATTATGTAGCACAACATAAAAAATAAAACTCACAAAAGTGTAAAAAAGTGTATCTCCTACATTAATTAAAAATTTTGAATGTTTGCTTAATGAACTTAGCCAAGCAACAAAATAATTTAGCTTTGTAATATGTAATGTACTTTTTGCATCTAATAACAACTAAAATACTATAATAATTGCACTAAACCCCTTTAAAACCTAAATAAGATAATGTTTAGAAATTTAGAAAATAAAAAACACCACCAGATTGAACCAGTGTGAAAAACAGTCCCAGCATAATGAGCAGATTTGAGTAAACGTCTCAAACTTCTGAAATATGTTAATGTATAAATTAAGGATAATTCATTTACTGCTTATATGTCGGTTTTGTTAATGTAGGCCTTTGGGAAGTAGTGAGCCGTCCCTACAGAAATGAGGGACCAAAGAAACGGATTTCATGTTACAGTTGTTGTTGTTGTTATTATTATGTAATGTTCTCTAGGCAGTGGTACATCTTCAGCTTTACACTGGTGTCTCTGTCCACTTCTTGTCGACCTGGAATGACTTCTCCAATCACATCACTTTGACAACCAAAGCGGTTGCAGAAGCCCCTTTCAAGTAAGCAATCTTAGTTCTTCTCTATAAAACCCTTCCTTTTAGATCAAACAAGACTGTCTTTTATGCCCTTTTGATTTTAAGGAGAGAGAAGGATGAGACTGGCTTCTCTTTCTACCTTGAGAGTGAGTGGGCAGGGGGCCAGCGGGTGGATAAAGCTGGCAAAGGCCTGCTACAGGTGTGGAAGAGACAGATCCAACAGTTCAACAAAGTCAGTTCTGACATGGCCTCAGCCATTGTGGCAGCTTACCCCTCCCCACACCGACTTAAGAAGGTAAATCCACTCATGGTACACAATCAAAACTGAAACGTATGGAGACCAAGCAACAGCAACTTATGAAATTCATAATTTTAGCTTTTTCCTCATTTTATTACATAGACATCTCATCATTTGTACACAAAAAACATTCTGTTGATATAATGTAAACAAATTGATAAAATACGGAAACATTTTGTTGATACTTATAAAGACATAAGACCTTTTAAGAATAGGAAAAAAACATTAATTGTCCCACAGTGGGGAAATTGCTTCACACAACAGCACAGAGCACAGTACGAAGTAGAGAAATACAGCAAAGTTGTGTTGGCACAGTACAGCACTATGTGGGTATAGAGTTATTGAAAGAGGTATTGCATATTGTTTAAATATGAATCTTGCACCTGTTTGCACAAATGTTGCACAAAATAGTTATTGCAAATTTTATACATATATAAATATTGCATTTTATATTGCAATATTGCATCGAGTTTGCATGAATATTGCACAGAGGAGATTCCTATATACACCACTGATGCAGTGGGTAGCGGGAGGTAGTTAATAGTTCTGATTGTATAGTCTGATAGCAGCAGGTAGGAAGGATCTGCAAAATCTTTCTTCTCTCACCCACCTCCTGCATGGTGTTCAGAGTGCAGCCCAGGACAGAGCTGGACTTTTTGATGACCCTGTCCAGTCTCTTCCTTTTCCTCACTGTTATGCTGCTGCTGCAGCAGACCACACTGTGCACAATGGCTGATGCCACCACAGAGTCATAGAAGGTCTTCAGGAGTGTTCCCCTCACTCCAAACGACTGCAGTCTCCTCAGGAGATAGAGTCTGGTCTGACCCTTACTGTACAGTGCCTCTGTGTTGAGTCCAGTCCAGTTTATTGTGCAGATGCACACCCAGGTATTTATAAGTGTCGACTCTCTCAATGTCCATTCCCTGGATGTCGGCGAAAATCCACCACCATCTCCTTGGTTTTCCCTGCGTTGATCAGGAGGTAGTGGTCCGCAAAGTCCCGAGTGAATCCTCTATACTTTTCATTGGTGATCAGACCGAAAATCGCACAGTCATCTGAACTCTGAGAACTTCTGCTTGACATAGCTGTCCGTGTTGTGTCTAAAGTTTGACATATAGAGGGTTAAGAGGAAAAAGGCCAGTACAGTCCACACCCCACACTGCAGGTCAGAGTGTCAGACACACAGTCCTTGGCTCTCACAAACTATCACCTGCCCTAAACTGTTGTAGGCGAATATTTTTTCGAAACAAGCTACAGAATGGAATTCAGTTTTAGAAGCAGATGCATACAGAGAGAGGTGAAAGCTCTCTGTGCTGACAGAGATCTCAGATGTTGTTTGTCGTGCGTGTGCATTTGCGTGTGTGCATGTGTTTATATAGAGCCCGCTCCTGATCAGTGCCTCTCTGCTGCCTTTCTAGGATTTGTTGATATCAGCCACTTCTCCTATCTGTCGGTGGTACATACCGTGCAGGGATTAGTTCTTCAGTGAGGGTTTCTCCTTTTTTCTTCCCCTTCTTCTCTGGTTTCTGCTTTCATATTCACTAGGCACACCATCTGTTGGGGCAATCTTACTGATGTACTCATGTAGCTTAGTTGTTTTATTCTGGATAGTGGCTTTGATGCTCAGTAATCAGCAGCCTCCTTCTTTCCGCTTATTGTACAGTCTCAGGGTGCTGGATTTTAGGTAAAACCCTCCATGCATTGTAAGGAGCTTCCTTGTCTTGATTTCAGTGGCTTCCATCTTCTTTTTTGGTCAGCTTATTATGCCAGCGGGGTACCTGATGACCAGGAAGAGCGTAGGTGTTGATTGCCTCCCATTCAGCTTCTCAGGACTTGCTTTTACCCTTTGGAGGTACTTAGTGGTTGCTGTTTTCCTTGCAGGAAAAACTACTCATGTAATGATCCATGTGCCTGCTCATCTTGGCTGCTATGTTAATAACAAAAACCAATAACAGCAAAACATAATTTATAGGTTCCATCATCGCTTATTATTGCTAATATTGTAAATATTATAAATATTTGGTGGCCTGGTAGCTCAGTTGGTGGAGCACAGAGACAGAAGGTTCGGGGTTTGGCTGGCACCAGGTATGTCCTTGAGTAAGACACTTACATTTTATTGTGACATTGTGTGTGGCATATGACGAATGAAGGATTATTATTATAATTATTATATTGATTTGTCATTGCAGCCCTATATTGAACCTATTATGTTATTAAGTTAAGTCTGCAAGACGACTGTGGCTGAATACAAACATTTCCAGTCATTGGACATATTGGAATGGATTTTTGTCCTGTGTTCCCAGGCATACAGCCTGTGTAAGACTGACGGCGACAAGATCTCTCTGCTGTCTGACCTTCTAATACGCAGAGGAGAAGGGGTGACCTCCACAACTCGTCGGGTTGGCCCAGAGCTTTCCAAACGCCTCCTTATCATGATGAACTCCTGGGATCCTGAGCAGTTTCTGGACTCCACAGTCTGATATATTTTGAATATGATTAATGATTCCTTTTGTGGTCAAACAGTTTGTTTCTCTGTTCAATTTACTACTATTTCATTATTAAAGAGCATTCCCTACATTCACCCATGTTAACTATGCTTATTTATAGACATTCTGTAAACACAACCCTGGCTATATATACATATATCATATATATATATATATATTTGGTAGATTCCATATTGTGGGGAATCTATTGGAAGATGTGCCACAGGGCTTTTTTGTGCACAGTTAACAATATTTTTTCTCATGTCATATTTTGTAACCGTTGCAAGCTCAGGTTGGATGCAGAGTTCCCCTATCACTAAGTACCTGGTAAAAGGCATTAATAAGAATGCACACTACATTTCTAGTGGCAAAAACTTGAGAAACCGCTGAAGTGGATGTTTAATTGTGCAGTATTTTTGCAGATAAACTTTGCCAAATGGTTGGTACATTTTTATAGTAATGTCATTAATGTCTGTTGTACAAGTCTGTTTAATATGTTGTTTTAATTCATCCATTATAAGAACACATCACAAGGCCACAAACAGTATACTGTAGATGCTTACACTGGACTGTATGTCTTTGGACTGTGGGAGGAAGCTCATATACCTTGAGAAAACCCACGCAGGCATGTGGAAAGCATGCAAACTATTCTCTCTACACTTGACAGTGCAAATGAGCGTACAGGTAGTACAAGTTACAAACTGCTTTCCTTACGCTGCAGCGGAGCCTTTTGTCAACAAGCTGGTACTCTTGGTACTCAGGCCAGGTATTAATATCTGATTTAAAATTGTCATCTATAGGATAAGATAAACCTTTAATTGTCCCACAGTGGGAGAAATGTATTTGTTACTGTAGCAGTAAAGCAGAGAAATCAAAGAATAATAATAGTAATAATGCAGTACATACAAATCATAAGTTATAAAAATATAAGTTGCTTATGTACCGGTACATAGTTGCATAGGTTATTTCACTCTGAAAGAAAAGGTTCTTGCACAATGTGCTTAGAGTCTAGTGGTTCACTGTGAGCAGCTCTGATTGTAGAGTCTCCCTGCAGCTTCTGGTTCAGACAATTAGGGTGTAACAGTCTCTCACTGAAGGAGCTGTTTAGAGACGCCACTGTACAGGGGGTGGGAGTCGTTCTCCAGCATAAATGACAGCTTTGCTACCATCCTCCTCTCTCTGACCTCCTCCTCCTCCTGACCTCTCCAGTCTCCTCTATAAAAGAGGACTGAGGCCACCACAGAGTCATAAAAGATCTTACTATAAGTAATGCTCCTTGCACTCCCCAAGACCAAGACCTCAGCCTCCAGTAGGAAGAGTCTGCCCTGTGTTCTCTTGTACAGTACATCTGTGTTGTGTCACCAGTCCAGTGTTTCAGGTGAACACCCAGATTATAAGGTTCTACTCTCTCTGTTTGAATCGGGTCTCTGTATTCTTTGTCCCTGTCATCCATGATCAGGCCGACAATGACCAAGTCATAGAACATTTGCAGATAACAGGTTTCCGAGCTGTTGGTCCACTCCCATGTGCAACAACGTATCACTCAGTAGCAGAGGCTGGATGGTGTTAAAAGCACTGGAGAAGTCAAAGAACATGACTCCTACAGAGGTCCCAGCCATGTGGTTAATAGAGCAGCCTGGCATGTGGATTTGCATACACAACCGTTCAGAAGTTTGGGGTCACCCAGACAATTTTGTGTTTTCCATTAAAAGTCACACTTTTATTTACCAGCATGAGTTGTAAAATGAATGGAAAATATAGTCTCATTGAAAAGGTTAAAAATAATGATGTGTATTTAAAAATAAAATAAAAATTAATCCTCAAACTTTGCTCGTGTGCCTTTGGCCTGCAATGCTGTACTCTAATTGCAGGCATGCAATTGGTAATCAAATGGTAATCAAATCTCAGCCCTTTCTGAGACTAGGTGGTGTTGCTAATTCACTTGGCACTACCACAACCCTCACATTGCCCCAACAGCACAGACCGGCTGAGTGTCCACAAAATGATTCTGCCGGGGCAAACTGACGGCTGAGGAGCCAGTTGGGTTCCGGTGCCAGTGTAGATGACCCTGAGGAGGGAGGTGAATGCACTGACACACACACACACACCGCAATGAAGACACGCTTTCACATACATTCACTAATGACGTCACAGCCGACAGCAATGAAGAATGCTTGCTATGCTCACAGCTGACAGCAATAAAGAACGCTTACTATGCTTAGATTCAGAAATGATTTGGTAATGTTTGTCAAATTTAGAAAGAAGACGGCAGAAACCACAAGGCACCTATGTGCATCTGAATGAGCCACACATGCAGTTTCCGGAGATAACATTGATGATAAATGGGGAACAAATCACTTTTCTAGTAGATAGTGGAGCTACACACTCTGTAGTGATGACTTAAAGTTTTTGAACTATGCCAAAAATGAGTGGGAATTATGTCTACAGTGTTGGGGCTTCAGGTGTAACAGTAACAAAAATACTTAAACAAACCTTTGACATGTCTCAGACCAGATGGTACCACATTCAAACATACTTTCATGCTTTCTGATTTGTGCCCGATTAATTTGTTAGGGAGAGATTTGATGATAAATCTGGGCATTTCTCTAATCTTGTCCCCAGGAGGATTGAAGGTCACCACAGATGCAAATACAAATTCAGAAGGAGTGTTTGTGTATTGTGGGGCGAGTGATTTACTGTATGCGTATGAGTGTAATTTGCAACAGTATGTCTTGCGTGAACAGTTAATGTCTAAAGCGCATGCGTTAGTGAATCCAGGAGGAACAGACTACATGGATCCAGGAGAATTACACTGCACTATCCACGTATCACAGGGCTCAGATAAACAATAACAACAGTGGACAACTACGTTGTCTGACAAATTGACCACGGGATATCTGTACTAGACAAAGCATGACTGTGCATTGTCCGTCACTCTTCCACCACATTTAGACAAACTATGACTTGTTTTCTTCTGCGCCATACATTTCTTTCACTAAAAGTAGATCTGCAGACTGGAAAGACTTGGGACAATTTGTATCAAGATGCAGACGCATGACTGATTGGCAAGGCACACCTGAGGAAACAGTTTCGTAGTCACCCACTGGTAGAGTATATAAACACAGTTCTACCTCTATTGTACACACAATTCGGGTGGTGGTTCCATTCCCTCAATGTGAGAATCACACATCTTGCCATACACTGCTCACTGATACTGAGTTATCATCAACTCCTGCTTTGGCAGAAGTGCCACACACCTTGTGGGCCAAACACAAATATGATGTAGGCCTGATCCGTAACTGTAAACCAGTCGTAGTTACACCCAAGACCACATATAGGCCGTGTGCAAAACAATATCCGCTTAGACAGGAAGCTATAGGCGGCATAACCCCACTTTTTAACTCACTAACTGAAGCAGGCATTATCATACCATGAGACTCCAGTCTCTGCTGCACACCTATCTTTCCTGTGAAAGAAGTTATGGAGAATGGAGATTTGTACAGGATCTACAAGCAATGAATGCTACAGTTTAACCCAGAGTGAATAATGTACCTAATCCTTACACCTTGTTATCACAGGTGCCACCTGATGCGAAATGGTTTTGAGTTGTCGATTTGGCAAACGCCTTATTCAGTGTTCCCGTTCATCCAGATAGTCGATTCTGCTTTGCGTTTCAATTCAAAGGCCGTACGTGGACATAGACCAGGCTGTTTCAGGGGTCGGTGGAGTCACCCACCATCTTCAATGAGGCACTCAGACGGAGTCTTGAACACCTTTCACTTACTGCGGGAAGTGCTTTGTTGTAGTACGTGGATGATATCATTGTCTGCAGTCCCACAAAGGATCAGTTTGAAAAAGACAGAGTGTTTTTTTTGAAACATTTAGCCGCTGAAGGCCACAAAGCTAGCTTTCCAAACTTCAGTTTGTCCAGCAAGAAGTTACTTTCATTGGACATGTTATCACAGCAGCTGGGAAATCACTCTCACCCAAAAGAGTTAAAGCCATCCAGACCATCCCAAGGCCGCTCACAAAGCGACAAATGATGTCTTTCTTGGGAATGTGTTCTTATTGTCGAAACTTTATTCACAAATATGCTGTTCTCGAAGCACCTTTGAGTGCTTTCATTCATGGAAAATCATTGCAATCTCATGACAACATTCATTGGACTCCTGAGGCAGAGGCAGCCTTTGTAAATTTTATGCTCACTTTGCAGACTGCTCCAACCTTTGGTCTTCCAGACCCTACTTAACTATTTGTTCAGGTTGTGGATGAAAAAGACAGGTGCATGGTATCTGTACTGCTACAAAAACATGGTGGAAAACTACGACCAGTCGTTGACTTTTCTGCTAAACTTGACCCTGTGGCAGCCGGACTCCCTTGCTGCCTGAGAGCAGTGGCTGCTGCTGAAAAGTCTGTGCTGGCCTCTAGAGACATCGTAGGATATTCTGATCTTGTGCTGATGGTTCCTCATTCTGTCTCTTTAATCTTGCTTGAACAAAAAACATCTCATCTATCAGCTGCTCGCTAGTTACGATACCACACTGTCCTCTTAGACATGCCTAACATCACAGTTAAACGATGCACTATTATGAATCCAGCTACTTTGGTGCCCACTCCCGAAGACACTGAAACCCACGATTGTGTTGTTTCTCTCCAGCAGGTGTGCACGCTGAGACCTGACCTTCAGGAGATACATTTGACCCCTGATATTGTGCTTTTCACAGATGGGTCTGCTTCCAGAGACCCTGATACTGCTGCTCCTTTTGTGGGCTATGCAGTTTGCACAGAGTATGATGTTCTCTAATCCGGTCCTCTGCCATCTCATCTCTCTGCACAAGCAGCAGAGTTGGTTGCACTCACTGAGGCTTGTAAATTGTCTAAAGACAAAACTGTCACCGTTTGGGTTGATTCCAGATACGCCTTTAGTGTGACACATGATTTTGGAGCTCTGTGGAAACAGACATTTTCTTAAATCAGAAGGTAAACCCATCTCTCATCATGATAAAGTTTCTGACCTCTTAGAGGACCTATCCTTTTACCAAACAAATTGCTGTGTGTAAGTGCACAGCACACACGACAGGATTCGACAGGATGTTTCCACAGGTAACCGCAGGGCAGATGCAGCTGCTAAGGCAGCTTCACTTTTACCACTCACTCTGACTGCTGTTTCCATCACTCCTTCAACCCCACCTGATTCTCTCTCTGCACTCCAATCTTTTTCAACTCCACAGGAACGAGCAAATTGGAAGACGTGTAGAGCAACGTTCTAGAACGTGTGATCTCTCAGCGATTGACAGCGGCCTTGCCAGTTCCAGCCCAAGGACCAATGCATTCTCTGGAACCGGGTGACTGGATTGTGGTACGGGAGCACCGTCCAAAACATTGGAAGGCTCAGAAGTGGGTTGGACCCTTCCAGGTGCTGTTGACCACACATACGTCTGTGAAGGTTGCAGAGAGAATGACGTGGATCCATGTGAGCCACTGCAGGAAGGTTCCAGAACTGATGTCAACTTCCAGAAGACATCCCAACAGCTGTCTGCCAGGACGACGGCTTGGATCAACAGTAACACTCTTGTATACAAGAGGCAGCGTTGACCAGCACAGTGGGAGAGGCACTTTAAGTGCTTCTTTGCTGCACCGGTGATATACACTCTTAGCTTAGCACATACTACACGTTCCTGAGAAAACACATACACGAGTGACTTTGGGTCACCTACGAGGGAAACTCATGGCTACACGTTTGTACAGTCCAATAGTGTCTCTGGTGACACAGGGGAGGGAAACCTAACGATGATAACAAAACTCCCTGTGACACTATAAGGACCAGTTGCTCGGGTGAACTCCATACAAACTGGTTGGCTATTGCATTGACACTCTGGACGAGGACAAGACAGCACGCAGCAATAAAGGACTTTGAGAAATACTTTGTGTTGTTGCATGACTGATGATGACTGTGCTACAGAAATGTTCTCATGGGACAAAGAACACTGTGAGACTTCATCTGATACTAGTGATGACTCTGACACCGAAAAAGACTTTGTGTAAATAGTGATACTTATGCTCTCTTATAAACAATGACTGTGTTCTATTATTTTGCTAAGCTTTATCATCAGAAGTGCTTTCACTTCTACAAAAACAGCTCTTGCACTTTTCAGTGAACAATTTATGATGATAGCTACTGAAAATCTTTGTGAATTTGGCTATGCTGATGTTTCGGTGTTCACTCTTTGTGTTGATTAATAATAATCAAAGGGGAGGGAATGTAATGGAAATTTCATTTATGTGGAAGTATTTTCTATTGTGATAGAACTTATATGTAATCCAATGAGTAATGTTATTTGTTCGATGTGTTATGAAACATTGCATTTAGCATAAGATGATCAAATCTATCAACACTCTGTTCTTTGTATGTTACATGTTTCACTGAGTTGTTACATTTTGATTCTTTAGCAACAATGGAGATATTAAGGGAGGCACAGAGAGAGAGATTTCTCTCGCAGGGCACCTTTTTCTGTGTACTTCTCTTCATGCAAGAATAAACCAACAGAAAGAAAATGTTGATTGACTCTTATTAATTCATCAGTCCCCAACATTTTTTGCCTCTACATCAAGTGAAGATCAAGTTTTCCTAATGACATGGATATGTGTAGGGTTTCATAGATTAACTGTGAGTAGTACTTCTACTTTGATCCAATCACCAATGTACTGTATGGTATGCTTTCCAACAGTTGTTCAGGTTTACAGACAGAGGTGGCAGAGAAACATGACACCAATACTGGAAATAGTTATGTCTAAGATAAGATAAGATAAGATAAGATAAGATAAGATAAGATAAGATAAGATAAGATAAGATAAGATAAGATAAGATAAGATAAGATAAGATAAGATAAGATAAGATAAGATAAAACCTTTAATAGTCCCGCAGTGGGAAAATTACTTCTCACAACAGCAGTACAGATATCGAGAATACAGCTACAGAACAGTTTGTGTTGGCACAGTACAAAGCAGTAAAGTACAGTTGGAGTGAGTATGAGGTCATTGCAGGGTTATTGCACAGTAATGGGTATAAGATTTGTACCGGTAACAGTATACATGATTGTTCACAGATTTACACAAATATTGTGCAGAGCAGGTTGCTATATAAACAACTGATGCAGTGGGTGAGTGACTGTAGTGGGACGTGGTCAACAGTTCTGATTGTACAGTCTGACAGCAGCAGGTGTGAAAGATCTACGATATCTCTCCTTCACACTGCGAGGGTGGATCAGTCTGCTACTGAAGCTGCTCTCCAGAGCAGACAGTGAGTCCTCCAGTGGGTGAGAGTCCTGGTCCATGATGGGTGTTGGTTTAGCCAGGACGCTTCTCTCACCCACCTCCTGCATCGTGTCCAGAGTGCAGCCCAGGACAGAGCTGGACTTCTTGATGATCCTGTCCCTCACCATGATGCTGCTGCTCCAGCAGACCACACCATACAGGATGGCTGATGCCACCACAGAGTCATGAAGGTCTTCAGGAGTTGCCCCCTCACTCCAAAAGACCGCAGTGTCCTCAGCAGGTAGAGTCTGCTCTGACCCTTCCTGTACAGTGCATCCGTGTTATGAGTCCAGTCCAGTTTATTGTTCAGATGCACACCCAGGTACTTGTAAGAGTCCACTCTCTCAATGTCCCTTCCCTGGATGTGCATCGGTGGGATGACAGCAGACTGCTGTCTGTGGAAATCCACCACCTCTTTCGTTTTCCCTGCATTGATCAGGAGGTGGTTCCGCTGGCACCAGTCCACAAAGTACTGAGTGAGTCCTCTGTACTTTGCATCGTCATCATCGGTGATCAGTCCGACGATCGCAGAGTCATTAGGGAAACTCTGCAGAACACAGCTATCCGTGTTGTGTCTGAAGTCTGACGTGTAGAGGTTGAAGAGGAAGGGGGCCAGTACAGTCCCCTGTGGGGCCCCACACTGCAGGTCAGAGTGTCAGACACACAGTCCCTGGCTCTCACAAACTGAGGCCTGTTTGTGAGATAGTCCATAATCCACTCCGTCAGATGAAGGTCCACACCAGCCTCCTCCAGTTTGTGTTTCAGAAGCACCGGCTGGATGGTGTTGAAGGCACTGGAGAAGTCAAAGAACATGATCCTCACTGTGCTGCCGGGCTTCTCTAGGTGAGAAAGAGCTCAATGTAGAAGGAAGATGACGGCGTCGTCTACTCCTATGCCGAGTCGGTAGGCGAACTGCAGCGGGTCAAGGTAGGTTCCCACCGCAGAGCGGAGGTGACCCAAGACCAGTCTCTCCAGTTTCTTCATCAGGTGTGATGTCAGAGCCACTGGTCTAAAGCTGCTGGGGTCTTTGGCGTGCGGTGTCTTGGGCACTTGCACCACGCAGGAGGTCTTCCAGAGCTGTGGTACCACCCTCAGCTTGAGGCTCAGGTTGAAGACATGCTCCATAACTCCACACAGTTCGCCTGCGTAGGACTTTAGGAGTCTGGAGCTGATGCCGTCTGGTCCAGCTGCTTTCCTGGCCTTGATCTTCCTGAGCTCACTTCTCACCTGGGTGCTGGAGAAGGATAGGGGTTGAAGGAGTGTCTCAGTGTGGTGTGAAGTGAGGGGGTATTGTTGGGATGAGTCACCAGTCTGCAGGGCTGAGGGTAAAGGGCTTTGTGTAAAGGTGTGAAGAGCTGTGGGGTCTGGTAATCCAGTGGTATGAGGTGACAAAAGGTTTAGAGGCAGCTGCTGGGAGGTGTGAGTGGGTGCTTGGTCAAACCTATTAAAGTATGAGTTCAGCTCGTTGACCCAGCTCAGGTCCCCCTCAGCCTGTGGGTGTGGAGCTTTGAAGCCCGAGATGGTTTTCAGGCTTCTCCACACCTCACTGACATTGTTCTGCTGCAACTGCTCCTCCATCTTCCTCCAGTAGTTGGCCTTCCCCTCATGGATTTTCCTCCTCAGCTCCTTCTGCACCCTCCCCAGCTCCCCCCTGTCCCCTGATTTAAATGCTCTCTTCTTCTCCTTTAGCAGAGCTTTAATATCAGGGGTGACCCACGGCTTGTTGTTGGTGAAACACCGAACCCGCCTGGAGGGAACAGTGTTTTCACAGCAGAAGTTGATGTAATCCGTTACACAGTCTGTTATTGCGTTAATGTCCCCCCATGTGGGTCGCAGAGCTCCATCCACAGTGGTGTTAAAACAGTCCCTAAGAGCCTCCTCACTCTCAGCTGTCCACCTCTTCACTGTGCGGGGCACCACCGGCTGCCTGTGTACAACAGGTTTATACATAGGCAGGAGATGCAGGATGTTGTGGTCAGCTCTTACCAGTGGTGGGAGGGAGGATGCAGTGTAGGCCTCTTTAGTGTTGGCGTAGAATAAGTCCAATAAGTCCAGGTCAGGTCAGGTCACATACTGGGTGTATGTAGGAAGAGCAGCTGAGGGAGGTGCATGGTTAAAGTCCCCAGAGATCAGGAAGAGAGCAGGGTCTCAGAAGCTGTGTCAGCGTTAGCGGAGGGTGGGACAAACACAGCAATTATTGTAACGTGTGTGAACTCCTGTGGCAGGTAGAATGGCCTCATGCCCACCGCTAACAGCTCAATGTCTCTGTTACACAGCTTCATTTTGACAGTGCAATGTCCTGGCATACACCACCTCATGTTCACAAGCACAGCCAGGCCCCCTCCCTTCCCCCGCTGTTCTCCGTTCCGCAAATTGTCCAGTTTGACAGTCCAGTCCGGGATGAGTGACGTTAGCCAGGTCTCCGTGAACAGCAGGACGCTGCTCGTTCTGTACTCCAGCTGGTGCCGTGTGAGCGCCGCAAGCTCGTCAATGTTGTTGGGAAGAGATCTCACGTTCCCCATGATGACGGAGGGGACAGCGGGCCTGAAGCGTCTTGTTTCCTCCCGTCGTAGTTTTATGGCGCGGCGCCCACGTCGGGTCTTCACCAGCACCTCAACTGTGATCTTGTGTCTGTCTCTGGGCAGAACTACAGCGCTGTGCAGCGTGATCAGCTGCTCCGCGGTGTAAACAATGCGCGCTCTGGCCCTGACGCACATCGTAGCTTTAAAAAAAGAGCGTTTGTACTGCATACTGTACAGGTTGTGTACACTAATGCTACTAACAAAACACTAGAAAGATAAACTTAAATAAGTGAAGAAAGTAATAAATAGAAGTAAGAGGACAGGAGCTGTTGTGACCAGCAGCCAGCTCGACCGGCGCCGGAAAAAAACAAAAAAACCAAACAAAAAAAACAGTCAGTCAGTCTCAGAGTATATCTACAGTATGTGCCTGGATCACACATCACTGCTCCACCTGGTGGATCAATGCGCCATTGCTACAGTGCACATTTCTCAGGAGATGCTTAGGGGGCGTTACCAAGGCAGCTATTCATTGAATATGTCACAGTGGGGGATCAGGGGCCTTGCATGGGAATTAGTGAGACCACACTGAAGTCCTGCTGAAACCCTGCTAAAATCAGTCAGCGATTCTGCTACTACTGTGAAGTGAGAGTCTTTTTTTTTAGTCCACTGCTGCAGAGTACCATCAGACTGGACTAAGTGAGGTTTTTATGAACGGGGTCCAGAGTGTTTGTGGGGGAGCAACAGTGCAGTTGAAAAGCAGAGGGTGCAGTTAAGGATGGTAGGTGCTAGCAGTCAATATAGGATAACCCTGTTCCACTGTTGCCATGGTTACTCACCAAAGGGAATAGACCCTAACCCTAATCCAGCCCGCAAACTTTGCCCTTCACTAGGAACACGCCTGCTGTTCAGATGCAGCAGTTCTCATGGAGCCAGTATTCATAGGGTTCCAGAAGCAGCACGGGTGGGCTGTACCAGTCCTCTGCGTCAGCAGAGCTTGCTTAGCTGCAGGGCTGCTGGTCCAGTCACTGTTCCACCGTTGGCTACCCAGGAGGCCCCTCTACTTGAGAAGGTGGAGGTCCCCCAAGTCCATGGTGTTGGCCAATCGACCGCACAGGGAGAAGATAAGAAGGCACTGGTGCTGGCTGTGGAGAAGTTGCAGAAATAAAGCCACCGGGGTGAGCCTTGGGCTATGGGCCCTTCTCGTGTTGTTTACTGACCTCATCTGGATAGTTGAATAACGTACACCAAGATGGATTTCTTTTGCTTCTGCCTTTTCTTTGAAGACTTTATTGATGGTGGTGGGGATAATCTTGCCACTGGTATTTCACTTGAGGGTTCAGGGTAAGACGAAGACTGTGGATACTTCACAGAGTTCTGAACAGGCAACTGAGGACTTGACAGGGGTGAGGGAGACTTTCTAGGGCTTGTCTGTGGCAAGGGCAAAAGGAATCAACCATCATTTCACAAGTTCTTTGACCTCTTGCACACCATGGCCTGTGGGCTTTTTGGAGTTTTTTGGCTTTTAAAGTTCTCTTTAGTGCCTTCCCGTTCCCGTTCATGTGAGAAACTGCAGTCTTGGGTTTGTCTTCTTCTTCTTTTGACATCATCTGTCAAGTCAAGCAAAGGCTTCCTTCTTCTGCTTAAATCCAACCTTGTTGAGCTATCACTAATATTAGAGCCTGGCTAAATGGCCCCCTGTATTCTTGACTTGAACACACAGGGGGCAGGTGGGCCTCTACTGCTCTAGAGGAGCTCTAGAGGACTCTACTGTAGTCCTCTACTGCTCTTTCCAGATAAGAATTGTTGGCGCTGGGTGAGCTGGTGGCCTGTGGTAAATTAAACACATTCTCAACGTCATCCAGTAAGGTAGCCGAGGGGGAGACGGGGTCCTCCAGGAGACTTCTATACTCCCTGCTCAGTGAACACAGATCTCTTTCACCCACATGGTCCTGGGTGTTACTAGGTGAACAGGCCCCTCAGCTTGCTCCAAGTAGTGATGGTTTGGTGCATAGCCAGTTTCCCCAAGCCTTTTATTGGAGTCACTACGAAGAGAGAGGTAAAAATTTGCTAACAGGAAGCATACTGCACAGAGGTGAACGTCGAGACAAAGAGTCAGGAGAGAAAAACCGGTGAGACCTGCTCACATAGAGAGTGACTGTAGTGTGGGAGAAGGCATCTACTGGTTGACTCGGATTCCCTGATGGGACTTGGCGTCTCATGACGTCAGCCAGGGCTGGGGATGAGGCATTCAGGACACATTCCTTGCTTTTCCTGGCTAGGTCGATCAGAGTGGGGATGCTGAAGGCAGGGAGGTCTTGATTGTCTAAGCTCTCTGGTGGTTGCTCCATAACAATTGGACAGGAGGGAGCGTAGCATAACAATGATTAAGGACCCCCCCTTAATCATTGTTCTTCCTCCTGTATTACCAACAGTAACCTTGAAAACGAGTCCCAGCTCTTTTCAAGTCATTGACCAGGTCCTCCAGTACAGTTCTAGGCTGATTTCTCACCATTTTTAGGAGCATTGAGACCCCACGAGGTGATGTGATATCTTCAGAGGGAGATTGACAGTCATGTTTAGCTTCTTCCATTTTATTGTGATTGCTCCAACAGTGGACTTTTTTCACCAAGCTGCCTGGCAATTTCCCCATAGGTCTTTCCAGCCTTGTGGAGGTGTAAAATTTTATCTCTGGTGTCTTCTGACAGGTCTTTGGTCTTGGCCATGTCAGTAGTTGGAGTCTTACTGATTGTATGGAGTGGGAAGGTGTCTTTATGCAGCTAACAACCTCAAACAGGTGCATCTAATTTAGGACACTAAATAAAGTGAGAGAGAACTTTTTAAATGCAGACTAACAGGTCTTGGAGGGTCAGAATTCTATCTGATAGACAGGTGTCTTAAATTCTTATATTCTAAAATTCATATTCGCAGCCATATCATACAAATACATTTTAAAAAAATCATACATTGTGGTTTCCAGATTTTTCTTTTTAGATTATGTCTCTCACAAAATAGCAGGATGTTCAAATAACAATAATAAAAACAATAATAATAGAAGGAATAACACACAGGTATCTGAAAGGTTTGGACAAAAACAATTATGCAATACTAGATTCTAAAAGTGTAAAAGAAAAAAAATCAGTCTCCCAGCCAGCTGCAGCCTTACATTAACATTGCCTGTGGATGGCAATTCAGTGTGATCTGTAACTGGTTCTTGTATTGTTGTCTTGTGCTGTTACAGTCTATGACTGCACAGCATTCCGTCCATGTAGTCATGAAGGAGATACACTAGGGTTTACTCAGATACCCTGACTCTCAAGTCACAGTACCCCAGAGGCCGCTCCTTCTCTTCGTCTGTGGTTTCTTTCATGCATGGTATTTATGAAATGCAGCAGGTTGGAGTCTTGCAGCATTTAGAATAAAATTAGAATAAAAGTATTGTACTTGTTCTACATTTTCTTTACATTACTTACTTTTTAAAGCAGCGTAACCAGTTTTATCACTTGCTGGTTTCTCAGTTTAGCAGCTTCAGCTCTATACACCTCATTTTGCTGTACACTGTGGAGCTTTGTGACACTTTATCAGTATTTTTTTTACAGTTGGATTTAAACACTCGTAGCAATTTAAAATGCATGTATTGAGTAAATCAGTTCTCTAAATTCCTCATCAAGTGTTATTTTGCTGTGAATGACTCATACTCTCATACTACAAAGTAGTTCTTATACTCTACAGTATGATGCTTCCTGATTTCTCTCAACAGGTTTCAATTTAAGGCACTCATTGTAAATATTATCATAAACATAAGAAACATAAACTCTAGCAATGATCATTTTTATATGTACTGGAAGTTGCCCTGTGTGGATGGTTTTTCTAATATGTGGTCACAAGGGGGCAGACTTGCACCAATCTCAAACATCAGCATAAGTGTCAAGATAAATTACCAAGCAGCCAGAAAACCTGTATGCTCTAAACTAAATGAAGAAAACAGATAGACGTGAATTAAAGCTGCTCAGGACTTCGAACAGCTCTGATACGAGTGGCAGCATTTCCTGTGATACAGTTTAAAAAGGGGGTGTGTCAGCTGTTGTTTTGTTTTGACATGGAATGTGCTTCAGCCTCAGTCATGTTTAGTGGTTGCAGTGAGGACAATTAAGAAGAAGCAAGTTGTCCCACCTTGCTGTCTGCCCGATTAAAGATGCATGATGGTGGAAGGATTTGATGTCAGCATATCAGGGAGACTGGGCTGTGTCAGTTTGTACATGTGCACACAAATATCTATTCTGCTGTATTCTCTATGAATGCATTGTTTCACAGAATGAACTTGCCTTCACTGCATACTCTCCACAGACCAGAGACACAGTCAGGTCGGCTGGATGGTGAGTGTGAGTGACTGTCTCTGAGCAAACGCTCAGCAAAGTGTGTAGAGTAGCATGCTAATGCTAACAACTGTGAAATGAAAGGAAGGGAAGCAGGTGGACGTCTGATCAGGGTTTGATGTTTTTTAGCTGTCTCCTTCTAAGAACTCTGTCATGACTAGAATACTAACAACCACACCTTTAGATTTCAGACACAAGACAAGTCAAGCAGGACAACTGACAAGCTGTGGTGTGGTAGGATTTCTCCCTCAGGCACCTATCACAGATCGGTGTACACTCCTTAAATCATATTCTTAACGGCATCAGTGGGGAATCCTAAATCTAGCCTTGGAGCAGTAGATCTGTTAGCAGCCATACACTCTGCATCAGAGATTGCCAGCTACAAAATACACCCATATAGCTTCCATTGATCTTGTCTGGACCAAATTATGGTAGTCAACTCCTTGTTCTTCATTGGCTCCCTGTCAGGTGCACAATGTGAGCTCCATGGTGGGGAAACAGAGATTCTTAGCTCATTAAAAATACTCAAACAGCATCTCTGATGAAACAAGTGGATCAAACCAAATATGGCGCTCACCCCTCTGCCCTCTCACCGTCTAGAACCTCAGCACCAACACTCAGTATTCACACCACACCACTAACAGCAGTGGCCAGGCTGCTCTTGCAGGGCTTCCTTTTTTAAATTAACATTCTACTCAGCTGCCATCCTGCTTAGAAAATTGGGAATAGTCTTTGCTACAAGAGTTAAAAACACTCCCAGGGATCTCACATCAGCACATAGGAGGCATGGTTTCCTAATCAAACACAAGCACCAACACCCAATACATGGGAATATGTACAGAAATCTACTTACACACTGAGAAAAGCATGCTCCTCATTGTGAATCTGCCACACCTATGCTGTTAAACGTCAACCTCTGACTTGAATTCAGTAGACAGGCACTCAGAGAGATCTAATCATATCAGACAACGCAGCTGCTTGGACAAGAAGTGGCCTGCTCCTCATAGTCCTCAGGAGGCATGTCAGAGTGGCGGGCACTTGAAGTGATGGGTCTCTCCATCTGGCTGCTGGTAACATCATATCTGGATGCTGTGCTTTTTTCTGCAGCTACACACAAAGAAACTGCATGGCAGGCCAACAGAAAAGACAGACAGAGAGAAAGATGAGGGTTAGCTGGAGGAAAGAGATTCTCCGTGTCATTCATCATCAACCTCTTCACTGCTGGCCTGCCTCTAGAAACTATGTAGGTCAAAAAGCATGTATGTGACATATATGTAGTTAAATCTTATTGTTTAATTCAATACCTGTCCAATAAATCATGGTTTAATAAGCAGTGCACTTGTTTATACCATGTTTCAGTTCTTTCATAGTTCTTTTTTAAGTGTTGTTGTATTTGTAGCTGATGTAAAAATGTTGGCGTGCAGATATTACAAGCAGCAATACGTATATTGGTGTTTTCCAATGAAAGAACAAAATGTGTGTTCTGAAATGTTAGGGACATTGGAATACCAACAGTCCTCCTGAGAAGACAAAGTTTGACTCTATCCACCACTATATCTGTACAAGAACTGCACAAGTGCATTTAAAACTGAGGGAATTATTATTGATTATTAATACTGTATAAAAGTATTGATTTAGGGAGCTTCAAGGATAATAAATTCATATTCTAGCACATAACTCTATATAAAGTCCCTCCCTCAGTTCACTCTTTCTGCTTACCCTCAGTGATTGAAAACCAAGAACTGATGGAGTCAATGACTCCTTTCCAACACCACACAATATTTCCACTTTATATAAACTTCAGTAAATTGTATTGAATACAACCTTGGCCTCTGGTGTTATTCTCTATTAATTCAATTCAATTCAATTTTATTTATATAGTGCCAAATCACAAAAGGTTATCTCAAGTAACAATATCTTAAAATACTAAAATAAAAAAATATATACTAAAATATTTACCTGGTGCATTGGTGCATTTATCTTGTCCAAAACGTGACATTATTATTATTATTATTATTATTATTATTATTATTATTATTATTATTATTATTATTATTATTATTATTATTATTATTATTACACAGGACCACAATGTCAGGAACACACGGTGGAGGACCCAAACGCACATCGCCGACACGGCGTGAGGTTTCAGAGGGGTTTATTGTAGCTCTTGGTCGGACAGGCAGAGGTTGGTACACAAGTAGGCAAAAACACTCCAGCGAAGGTACAGGCAAGGATTAGACAGAGACACGGTGAAAACAACAATGACATGGAAGGGTCTGGTACATGACAGGACTTACAAAAGGCTGGAAGGCTGAACGGGTGAATGAACAAACAATCTGGCAAAGCAAATGTGTAAGTGCAGGGGTACAAATAACCAACTAATGATTATTGGGATGCAGGTGGTGAAATCACATGACTGATTGAGGAGAAGAGAACTAAACCGGAAGTGATACCAAAATAAAACAGGTAGTGGAGACACATGACTAGGTAAGTAAACAAAAGCCAAGGCAGACAGGAAACAATACAGGAAAAACCAAAATAAGACTGGAAACTAAGCACACACAGAACCAAAATGCTGAATCCATAACACACAAAATCAACAAGTATGATGTTTAAAAGTATTGTTTTACAAACAAACTTCACATTATATACACAATAAAATTACACACATCTACAAGAATCAAAGACCTAAATAAATAAATGTCAGAAATCAGGGGTGTGTTCCAGAAAGCGGGTTATGTGACATACCCAGGTAAATTTGAGGGTAAATTAGGGATTAACCTCAGCTTTTGGTTCCAAAAACGGAGGTAACTTTCAGGGTATGTATGTAACCATAGCAACTTACTCTCTGAACATAACCTGCTCCGGAGCAAGTTATGTTTTGGGGTAAGTTCGTTTCGGAGGTTACTGAGCAGGGCGTGCCCGTTTGATGACGAGCCCGTGGCGCAGCTTATTATATTTATTTCCACCGTGAGAGGATCATAAAGCCACGTATCAATGTTTTTTTCATATGATTTTCATATGAGAATTATTTGAAGGAGGTAGCGTTATCGTTTTTCTAAAGAAACGTTAATGTATTTAACGAACCATTTGAAACATTTTATCTTAAACTTAACAAACGCGGGTCTGCACTTACCACAGAAAGCATTCTGTGCGTAGCTCCTCGTTTTTTGCATCAGGACATTTTTGAGTGGCAGGTTTGTCCTTTCTATGATAATCTATGGCACATAGTACATACACCTCAAACGTACTGCACACACGTACACTTTCCGTATTACTTTATTACTTTCCATTTCAGAGTTTCCAAACGTGATTGGGTGCATCGATAGCACCCACATTCCTATTTAAGCTCCTTCAGTCAATGAGGGAGACTATGTTAATAGGAAGTCATTTCACAGTATCAATGTGTAGGTAACTATTATTTCCTGTTCAGAATCTTTTGGTTTAAAAGAAATCCTGGATATCCCAAAACGTCCTTCAACTAAATTTGAATAAAACAGACGTTATTATTGTTGGGCCTAAAATTTAATATTGACACTATTAAATCAGACCATTAGCTTCAGATTGTACTGTGAGGAACCTTTGTGTCATCTTTAGGATCTCTTTTACATCTTACATGCACATTAAACAAATCTGCAGAACCACCTACTTTCAACTGACTGTGGCCTGTGAGGTGTCTTTTTACTTGCTATGGAATTGGCCTAAAAACACCAATACTCCCACTCTGTTACAGGTATATACTTTAGACAGATGTGGTCTTTGAGGTGACACTTAGGCAGTGTATCAGATCTAGATCAGTGTTTCCTTTGCTGTGGCTTCACGTGGGACTGCATTGCTTTAGTACCACAAACCAACATCACCCAGCTTATAATGAAAACACTGAATCATGTCACTAGGCATGGAAAGTAAACACAACCTAAACTAGTGCTTTTGTATATTATTCAAAATTCACTATCCAACACATGTAATGGACTGTTGAACTATATTGTGTGACTGATTGCACAGCGATAATCTGCAAAGACTCTTTCCTGCATGCTACACACACACAGACCGCAGTAGTTAGGTCTGTGTGAGTCTGCTCCAATGTTATGTGCCATAAATCCCCTTCAGTTCCCTTTTCGTCTTCCAGTTTACTGCTGGTCTGCTACTAGCAGTAGTGTAAGGGCTGCAGTGGGGCAATAAAACACAAAGGACTGCTCAGATATTAGAAGCTTTCTATCTCTGTCTGTCTCTGCTGCTTTCTTTGACCTAATTTTATTGGCTAACACATGGACATCACTGTCTTTTTGTTTGAATGGCTGTAACCTACAGCCACTCATGTCTCCAGCGTGTTGTTTTGTTTTACTGCCTGCTGAGAGCAGACATTGAGCCAGACAGTATGCTGTAAGTCCAGTATGAGAAGCTACATTCAGATATCTGTTTTACTTCATAAATCTTTCTCAAAGCTGATTCTGAAATATGTTATTTTGGAAACAATAATATACTAGCGCAGGTTTATCATTTATTTGAAGCAAATGTTTGGGGTAAGGTTATGTTTTCTGAGTGAAAAGAGGCTGTGAGGGAACAAAGGAGCATGATGACTACTGTAAGACTATCAACCCAAGAAGAGGCACTAATTATCTATTAATTACGGTTCACAAAATTGGGTTAATAGCTTAACATGACAATTGTCTCTAAATTCAAAATCAAAATGCTATTAATTAATTACAGCGCTCCACCCTGTTTCCAGGGATAGTGTGTACAATACTGTTACAAGCTTGTTTTTCTCCTTTCGGTTGTTCCCATCAGGGTTCACCACAGCAAATCATTCTCCTCCATCTATCTTTATCCTTGGCATCTTCTACTCTGACACCAGCCAACTTCTTTTCTTTGTCAGCACATCCATATATCTTCTCCTTGGTCATCCTCTTGCCTTGGACCTTCATCTCTAACATCCTTCTACCAATATAGTCACTAGCCCTTCTCTGCACAGTCATGAGACTGTTTAATCTGCTCCCGGGTTTTATTGTGTATCCTCAGTTTGTTGCAGTGTTTAGCTTTACTGTCGGACGTGAGTGGCCACAGCTGTTTCAGATTTTACAATCAAGACCTGTATTTACTGTTGCCACTCGCTTTGTTGAGATGCCAGATTGTCTGTATTTTTCATACTGTACCTATTGGTCACCATTCCAGCAAATTGGTAAACTATTCTGTGTTTATTGACTTTGTTTGCTCTGATTCTTCTCCTGCCTCATGGTTGACACTGCCTTTACTTCATTATTGGACATTCTGTGTTTTAATCCTCACCTTCCCGACCATTTCTACTGTCTGTCGTTTTGGAACTACTGAGATTAAGTTCTACTTGGGTCCGACCAGTTTATGTGCTGTGCTTGGGTCCAGCTCTTAGCGAAGCCTAACACACATGTCCAAACCATCTCTCTGACTTTGTCACTAACACAGTGTCATGACTTGATTGGGTTTGTGAGGGTGCATTTTGACTGATTCAGGAGAGAGAGAGCTAAGATTCAGTGAAAACAAGATCCTTTTTAATTGATAAACAAAACACGAATGGTTAAAACAAAAAAGCACTATACACTACTATTTCACAAAACATGTGACTGGTTCTGCTGGAAACCTCCAGCAGAACCAGGCTGGATGTGGGCGGCCATCTGCCTCGACCGGTTGGGGTGAGGGGGGAGAAAGAGAGAAAAGCACAGCAGCAACAACAGAGCACAGGCAGGACGGTTGGACCAGGGACTGGATACAGGCAGGATGGTTTGATCCACAGCTGCCCATCACAGACTTTAAAGTTTAAACTATAAGCTTTATCAAAAAGGAAGGTTTTAAGCCTAATGTTAAAGGTGGAGAGTGTGTCAGCTTCTCGAACCTGAAGAGGAAGCTGGTTCCAGAGGAGAGGAGCTTGGTACCTAAAAGCTCTGCCTCCTGTTCTACATTTGAAGACTCTAGGAACCACACGTAGCCCAGCGCACTGGAAATGAAGCATTCTGCTGGAAGCATAAGGAACTATGAGGAGCTTTATCATTGAGTACTTTGTAGGTGAGTAGGAGAATTTTAAATTATATCCTACATTTTACAGGCAGCCACTGCAGAGAAGCTAATATAGGAAAAATGTGATCTCTCTTTCTAAGTCCTGTCAGACCTCTGGCTGCAGCATTTTAAATAAGCTGTAGGCTTTTTAGGGAGCTCCTATGAGTAAGCAGTTACAGTAGTCCAGCCTAGAGGTAACAAATGCATGAATCAGTTTCTCTGCATCGCTCTGAGAGAGGATGCTTCTGATTTTACAGTAGCTATATTTCTAAGATGAAAGTAGGCAGTTCTGGAGATTTGTTTAATGTAAGATGTAAAAGAGAGATCCTGGTCAAAGATGACACCAAGGTTCCTCACAGTAGAATCTGAAGCTAATGTTATGCCATTCAGGGTGGCTATCTGACTCAATAGTGTCTCTCTCAGATTTTTAGACCCAACAATAAGAATTTCAGTTTCATCTGAATTTAGTTGAAGGAAGTTTTGGGATATCCAGGAATTGATGTCTTTTAAACAACCCTGAATTTTGACTAGTTCATCTGTTTCATTTGGTTCCAAGGACATATATAGCTGAGTATCATCTGCGTAACAATGAAAATTAATAAAATGCTTTCAAATAATCTCACCTAGAGGAGACATGTATAGACTAATTGAACTGGACCAAGCACAGAACCCTGTGATACTCCATAGCAAATCCTTGTGTATGTTGAGAATTTCTCATTAACATGAACAAACTGGAATCTGTTCAACAAATAGGATTTAAACCATCCCAATGCTGTTCCTTTAATCCCAATCTCCGTACAGGTTATTCCTCCTCAGGTGGTCAGATAATTTTTTAGCCTCAATTTTTTCAGAAATCTTAGAAATAAAGGGTAAAATTGAAATGGGCCTATAGTTGGCTAATTCTCCAGGGTCCAGGGTTGGATTTTTTAATAAAGGTTTGACCACAGCCATCTTAAAAACCTGTGGTACATAGCTTAAATTTAAAGATTGTTTGATTTTGATTATTATAATACGAACTAAGATAGAAGTTCTTTGAGTAATCTGGTTGGGATTAGATCTAAAAGACAAGTGGACAACTTGGAAGAGTTGATTATTGAGGTTAACTCTATATGAGTTATGGGGAAGAAGCTGACTGGGTAAGACAGAGGATTTGTTAAATTTAAAGTTGATGGATCTAGATGGTGCTTTCTGTCATTTGGACTAATGCATGTCTGATGTGAATGTCTGAATGTCTTCTCTAATGGTTATAATTTTATTAGTAAAGTAGTTCATAAAGTCATTGCTGCTAAGATTTAAGGGGATTGTAGGCTCAACACAGCTATGACTCTTAATCAGCCTGGCTACAGTACTGAAAAGAAACCTGGGGTTGTTTTTGTTTTCCTCAATTAAGGAGGAATAATATGTTTTTCTAGCAGCACAAAGTGCTTTTCATATATTATTAGACTGTCCTTCCACACAATGCAGTTTACATTTATTTTGTTGGAACGCCACTGCCTTTCTAGTTGTCTGGTCCTGTGCTTTAGGGTGTGGATCTCTGAGTTATACTATGGAGCTAACCTCCTCTGATTTACTGCCTTCTTCTTCAGAGGAGCTACTGTGTCTAACATTGTACGTAGAGAAGCTGCAGCATTATCTACAAGACATTCAACCTGTTCATAAGTATTAAGGTGACTGTTCCCCTCTGTGTATCTACAAGACAAAGATTTCTTTCCAGTTGCTGTAAGGTCAATTATGCTAAATTCAAAAGTTAATAAGAAATGGTCAGATAACAGAGGGTTTTGGGGAATAACTATTAAATTCACAATTTCAACCCTATATGTCATCACAAGATCGAGGGTGTGGTTAAAACGATGAGTGGGTTCAGTTATCTGCTGAGTAAAACCAATAGTGTCTATTAAAGAGTTAAAAGCAGTGCTGAGACATTTGCTGTCAACATCTACATGAATGTTAAAGTCTCCCAATACAATGACTTTATCTGTGCTAAGAACTAAGTCAGATAAGAATTCAGAGAATTCAGTTAAGAATGTGGAGCAGGAGGACGGTAAACAATACAAAACACAACTGGCTTCTGAGTTATAGAGTCTGGGTGAGAAAGGCTCAGAGTGAGGTTCTCAAATGAGTTATAACTATGTTTAGGTTTAGAGGTAATTAATAAATCTGAGTTATAAATTGCTGCTACTGCTCCACCTCGACCTGTACTTCTAGGAACATGATAGTTAATGTGACTCTAAAGTAACATATTCATCCCGCTGCAGCCAGGTTTCAGTGAGACAGATGTATGTGATAGTCACTTATCAAGTCATGTATTAACAAGGACTAAGGACTAACTGTTCTGTAAGAGGAACTGTTTTGATGTTTATTAAATTCTGGTTGAGGTTGCAATAGTTTAGGTGGTCGGGGAGCAGACACAGTCTCTATGCAATAACTAAGACTAAGAGTGGGTGGCGGCTGTAGAGAACATGCATAGAGGCCTGTAAGACTGAGACTCTGCGTCCTGGGCTCCACTCTGAGTTTTCATGGAGTAGGGAGACTAAGCAACATGGCCATGTTACTAGAGAGCAGAGAGGCTCCGTCCAACATGGGATATATAGCATTCTTCAAACTTTGATTGACAGTTGTCAAACTGTAATAAGTATGAAGTCTCTCCTCACTTTTAGTTTGGGTTTTTCTGAGAGAGAGTGGCGTAAATGTGTTAAAATGATATCTTGCAACGATCGTTTTACTATGTGTAAACAGGACATAGAATAAAACATTCACTGGGTTTCTCAACAAGAACATGGCTCTGCTGCTGCAATGATATGACAGTGGTCCGCCCAAACAAAATCGACAATGCTGCATTTAAAACAGGGCGTGCCAGAGTGAAGCTTTAGAGTCATATGGAGCCCCTCAAAGTTCTGTATTGGCAGCCTTTGGAAGTGAAAGGTATCATCTTGAGTTAAGTAGCATACCAGAGAATCAACTTTGAATCAGTGAGTTTCAGTAAAGGTTTTGCCATTTTGTTATAGAAATTTGACATAAATGGAACAGATGGATTTTTATGCATAACTCAAGGCTCCTTTTTTAATGCATGGTGGTTGGTCCAAGCAGGTCTGATAAAACCTATTTTGTGAAAAGCTTTTGGAAAATTGTAAAGATTATGCCTGACATTATGCCTGAACATATAGTTTGGACATACACATCGTATCAACTCATGTATGATGACTTGCAGAAGATGAATAAAAACATCACGATTGTAAAAGGTCAGAAAAAGGAAAATGTTTCTAGTGTCCCAAGACCAGATGAACTTCCTGCATTACAAGAGAAGCGACATTAGAAACAGGGTCAAAAATGATTTGGATAAAAAGATCTTTACACCGTTATCTTAACCTGCAAAAACAGAGACATGGAGAAACCCCTAAAATCACCCTGACTTTACACAAAGATCATGAAACAGTCCTCTGATCAAATAATTCAGGATATTGTTGCAAATGTGAACCCATGTTTTCAAAGTTTACAGAAAATGTCTGGATCTAAGGCAGGGTTGGCCAATTCTGGTCCTCGAGGGCCAGTGTCCCTGCTGATCACCTCCATCAGGTGTGTTAGTTAGCTTTTTCAGCTGGTAATTGACTAAACACACCTGATTCAGGTAATCAGCCGAAACTGGTGCAAGGAGAGTTGGAAAACCAGCAGGACAGCGGCCCTCGAAGACCAGGTTTCCCCGACTCTGATCTAAGGTGTCAGGCGGATGGAGCGACAGGATAATTTATTTTCACCGGCCTCACCATGCACGGATCACATATCAGGGATCTAATTAAACATCTGGGCGTTACACACAATATGAGTCACAACCATGTGGGATGGGACGTTTTCATACAAACTGTCGGGTTTAAACGTCCCGCTGTCCAGTGTGCCCAATAAACAGGCGAGATGCATGCTTACAAAGACACAGAGTCAATGAATGTTAACCGTGGATATGAAACACCACGGCAGCCAGACTGTGGTGGAAATTTTGGAAAGAGACAGATGGGAGAGTTGTCTTTTGTGTGATTTGCAGAAAAAAGAAAAGAAAAGAAATATAATGGGGAAGTAATGTTGATCGTGAACATCAACAAACCAAAAAACAGCCAGGTAGATCCGTGCATACACCACAAAGGCGTGATGCAAAGAGCCC
Source organism: Betta splendens (assembly GCF_900634795.4). Taxonomy (NCBI): domain Eukaryota; kingdom Metazoa; phylum Chordata; class Actinopteri; order Anabantiformes; family Osphronemidae; genus Betta; species Betta splendens. The sequence goes on from NC_040898.2 coordinate 3,024,028, forward strand.
ACGATCCTCAACTTGCTTCTGCATTTTAACCTCTCTGTCCGACTATGGTGGAATGTCTGTGTAGCCCAATCACACTGCTTCCAGCATCTCATCCCTGTCGCCATGTGTGTGTGATGTTTACATTCTCACACCTGCATCACTGGCATCTGACTATCAGAGAGGAAGGAGCGCTAAGTCTCAACAGACAGAGAGACACAACTCCCCGGCCTAGGGTTTGGGAGTCCAAAGTTTATCAGGCAGAGACAACCATTGAACAATCTAGGTAAAATGTTAAATACATAAAACAGAAGTAAGACAAAACATAAGATATTAATTGCAGAATATAAGTCATAAATCATAACAGCATAGAGAATAGGACAATTTTTCCCATAACACTGACATTGAAGCCCCCTGTCGCAAGACAGAAAAAAAGAAGAAACTTCCCGCTCTGTTGTCCCCTCTCTGGACTTCCCTCATACTCAGTAATGATGTTAATGTGAAACCTCATAAGCGCCAAACTGACGGCACTATTAACCACATGTGTGGAGGTGACAAGTCTGTTAAGACCTCTCACTGCCCCTTCAAATCTAAATGCCCTATATATAATTCAGAGGCACTGTTATCTTTGAAGGTGTTCATACTAGCATAGGATGGAAGAGTTATATAGGAACCTCTAGGGTATGGTTTAGTCCTGATCCATAACCTGGCTACAGTATGCCTGCACTCACTTATCAACACATTCCAGTCAGTGCCCCCGACTCCTCCTCCCTGATCTTCCCCTCAGCCACCTGCAACCTGCTAGCACTGAATGTCTTATTCCACTCACCTGTGCCTTTCCCTCTGCATCTGCTAATATACTCCACCTCATCCATTCTACCCTTGCTAGTCCATCAATGTTGCCAGGCTACATCACAGTGTTACTTCTTCCGGTTGATCAGTTTGCTTCTCACAACCCTTGTTATGTGTTCTTTGCTTTTTGGACCTGTTTAGTTCTATGTTTGCTATCTAGTCCTGTGAGCCAGGTTTCCATGCCTATAGTGTTTTTCCTCCCAGTCCTTGTGTTTTTGTCTTTTTGTAAAGGAGAGTGTTTTGGTTCTTTTATTAAATGCTGTACTTTTGCCAGTCCGTCTCTCCTTGGGTCCTCAACGTTTTCCACACAGTCTGTCAGACCGTAACAGGTTTGTATTTGCGGCTATGGTATGTACTATTCCAGAAGTTCCAACATCTCCAACAGCTGTCTAGTATACAGGAAAGTGTCACACACAGCTTGTTAGGGCAAAAAACTGTTGAGATATTAGGGGCATTTCCTCTCTGTCTGTCTGTGCTGCTTTTACCTGATTGTATTGGCCAACAGGACATCCCTGTCTTTGTGTTTAAATAGCTGTAACCTGCAACTACAAAGAAAATGCATATCTCTATTGTGTTGTTTTGTTTTAGTACCTGTTAAAAAATCTTCAGTCAAAAGAGATTGCTGAGTTGACAAAAGAGACTCCCCGTTAAAACTGCTGTCAGAACTATATTATAGTTTCAGACTAGAAGAAAAAAACGTGCTCTGACATTTTAAGCAACTCAAACTTATCAAAAAACTATTGAGAGTTATCTTATTCCCCAAAATTGTCATCTTCATCATCAAGGAACATCTTACTGTACAAGAATTCCACAGAGGGGAGAGGTTGATGTATTCCTACAAAGCTATTTGAGTAACCAGGAACACACTGGTGGCCAGTGCTGCCATCTCCAAGCTTGCCATTGTGTCACATAACATATGATGAACTCCTACAAAGCTTCTCCAGTAGACAGAATTTGAAATCATTTGTCCTTAAGTGCATTTGAGCACTTAAGGACAAATGATTTGAATAATAAAAACACTTTTATTACAATTGAGACTATGAACAAGAATGGGAGGCTTCTGGTTTTACAATACAATACAATACAAACACTGTGCTGGTTTCTTTATAATAGACAAGCATTCATGTTACCACGTTTTGTTGTGGTAAAGATTTTTGGTTAGGACATGGTTATACAGTATTGATTTTTCAAAAAAGGCATACTTACTATATGCTGTTACAAGATGTTTATATTACAGTAGTAATACCTGCTAATGTGAACAATGAAATGTTTGTTTGGCATATTGTTGCAATAATGCTTATTCTTCTAGACACTGTTTTCTTATATTTGGATTTTTGAATTATTTAGTTTTTGAACAAATGTTGAAGTGAGCAGCCTCGTGGGTCATTGCTTAGAGCACTGTATTAGAAGTATGAGGCCCTGTGTTGAATCATGACTCCACATTGTTCTTGTTTAGTCAATTTGCACAAATACAGCCTTAAACAACATTATTTCACCTAACTGACAGACACCATACGCTGAGAGACACCCTACACAAAGCCCATAATTTCGCTTTTTCAATTTCAGGAGTCTGCCCAACGTTTTCACTTCCCAAATTACAGAATGTCTGTCTAACATCTAGAGTCCAATTGGCTGTACCATTTTAAGAACAAGCACAAATCAATTAGTTATATACAGCAATGCAAGACAGGCAGTCTCTTCCCTCTGCATCTCTCTCTCTCTCTCTCTCTCTCTCTCTCTCTCTCTCTCTCCTTATACCTTAAAATCCCCACACAGATAATTTTCTAGAAACAGTCAAATCAGAATTTAATAATCAGAATAAATCATATTATTTTCCTAATCTTACCAACACCTGCCCACACCGCCCAAACACAGAATGATCATCATGCGCTCTTACCTATGGCCACCTTAACAATCGTTGTTTGTCCAGGGTCAGCCAGGAACAATGTCGTGTTCAGCCTTGGCTCTTTGTCACCTGCTAAGTGATTCCAAAATGTAGTTGCCAGACTAAAATAGGAAAACTCAAACCACCACTGCATTAACGTTTAAACAGATACATTTAGATTTATTACAAGTGGTGACTGCCCTGCAATGGACTGGCGACCCATCCAGGGTAATGACCCTGCCTCTCGCCCATTAACCAGCTGGGTTAGGCTCCAGCACCCCCGTGACCCCACATATGGGAATAAGCGGCTTGGAAAATGGATGGATGGATGGATGGAAAAGTGGTGACATTTTATCAGCAAGGAAGAGAGAGCAAGAGCAGAGTTTCAAGAGAACCCGTGTCTTGGCATATCCCACACCACCTGGTCAGTCATAATGGCAAGTATCATCTGGTGTTCAATTGTTTCTTTCAACACTGTCACGGCGCTCTAGGTAACGGACCCACATGCACAGCGGAAACAAGCTTGGTAGATGAAAGAGTTTAATCGTTCTCATGGTCAGGCAGGCAATGGTCGATACACAGTGAAGGCAGTTACAGTACAGGTAAGGATCAGGCAGTCGGTCGTCAAGAGGCAGGCTTGGGTCAGTCTTACGGCGGTGCACGACTAGAGGCAAGGCAAGAGACAAGGTCAGGGTAATCAGGGTCGTACACGGTAACCAAGGTAATGCTGGAATGCTGGCTAGTAGTGCTGACCACAACATCCTGCATCTCCTGCCTGTGTATAAACCTGTAGTACACAGGCAGCCGGTGGTGCCCCGCACAGTGAAGAGGTGGACAGCTGAGATCGAGGAGGCTCTCAGGAACTGTTTTAACACCACTGTGTGGACGGAACTCTGCGACCCACACAGAGAGGACATTAACGCAATAACAGACTGTGTAACAGATTACATCAACTTTTGCTGTGAAGACACAGTTCCCTCCAGTCGGGTTCGGTGTTTGACCAACAACAAGCCGTGGGTCACCCCTGATATTAAAGCTCTGCTAAAGGAGAAGAAGAGAGCATTTAAATCAGGGGACAGGGGGGAGCTGGGGAGGGTGCAGAAGGAGCTGAGGAGGAAAATCCATGAGGGGAAGGCCAACTACTGGAGGAAGATGGAGGAGCAGTTGCAGCAGAACAATGTCAGTGAGGTGTGGAGAAGCCTGAAAAAAAAGCCATCTCAGGCTTCAAGCTACACACCCACAGGCTGAGGGGGAACCGAGCTTGGTCAACGAGCTGAACTCATACTTTAATAGGTTTGGAAAAAGCACCCACTCACACAGCTGCAGCTGCCTCCAAACCCTTTGTCACCTCATACCACTGGACCACCACCCCCCACAGTCCATCACACCTTTACACAAAGCCCTTTACCGTCAGCCCTACAGACTGGTGACTCATCCCAACAATACCCCCTCACTTCACACCACACTGAGACACTCCTTCAACCCCATCCTTCTCCAGCACCTCCTGTGTGGTGCCAGTGCCCAAGACACCGCATGCCAAAGACCCCAGCAGCTTCAGACCAGTGGCTCTGACATCACACCGGATGAAGACACTGGAGAGACTGGTCCTGGGTCACCTCCGCTCTGCGGTGGGAACCTACCTGGACCCGCTGCAGTTCGCCTACAGATACGGCATAGGAGTAGACGACGCCGTCATCTTCCTCCTACATCGAGCTCTTTCCCACCTAGAGAAGCCCGGCAACACTGTGAGGATCATGTTCTTTGACTTCTCCAGTGCCTTCAATACCATCCAGCCGGTGCTTCTGAAATAGTGATGTGTCGTTCGTGAACGATTTGTTCTATGTGAACTAATCTTTCATATGATTCGGGTGGACGAATCCTCTCAGTAAACGACTCGTTCAGTACGTGCAATACCTTCTCTTACCACATGGCAGCAGTTGCTTAGGCTCAGTCAGCAGGACCGGAAACAGAAATTATTCGTTCAGCACTGACTCAACTGAGCGTTGTTCCTCAAGGATTAATACTTTTGTCACGTGACAGCCGAACTGCGCAGGCTCTGTAGAGCAGCAAGCACTCTATTTCGTATCTGATTCGTTCCTACTGATTCTTATGGATCGTTCGTTCGTTCTTTTGTCACGTCACAGCTGTGGCTCAGCTACGGTGCTGTGTGGACTGATAAACAAGGAAATGAGCGATGTCTGATTTCTGACGTTTATTTATTTGTCACCTGACAGCCGACATATATTATTTATTCATGGAATCATAATTAATTAGTGGTCTTTGATTTTTGTAGATGTGTGTAGTGTTATTATGTATATAATGTAAAGTGTGTTTGTAAATAAATACTTGCGAACATTATATCAACATGTTGATGTTGTGGTCCTGTATTCTCTGCCACAATGATAAAATATAATAATAATAATAATAATAATAATAATAATAATAATAATAATAATAATAATAATAATAATAATAATAATAATAATGTCACGATTTGGCCAAGATAAATGCACCAATGCATTTTTTCCATATGCATATTTTTTGCATATTGTTCCCTGCTCGACAGGTTGCGCGATTTAGTTCATCGTTCACAGCTCAGGCTCTGTGGCGAGCACCAAGTACTACAGTTCTTTTGGGACTCGTTCCCATAAGTCGTTCGTTCGTTCACTTGTCACGTGACAGCGGAGCCGCGCGGGCTCTGTAGGGACCAGCAGGCGCTCCAGTTCGTTCCGCTACAAAGCGACTGTCACGCTGTTAAACAACAATGGCAGGGAAGATGCAGAACATAAGTCACTTCAATGTGGTGTGGATTTCCTAGGTTTTCAGATGGTTTGAATTGCTAGTGGTCTATATAGTATATAGTGTTTGAGAATTATTACTATTATTATCATTATTACAACGCCCACAGCGCCACCTGCTGTAAATGAGAAATGAACGACTGACTCTAAATGATTCGTTCACTTTACTGAACGAGACTTAGAGATCCCAGTCAGTTGAAAGAACGGAACTTCCCATCACTATTCTTAAACACAAACTGGAGGAGGCTGGAGTGGACCTCCATCTGACGGAGTGGATTATGGACTATCTCACAAACAGGGCTCCGTTTGTGAGAGCTAGGGACTGTGTGTCTGACCCTCTGACCTGCAGTGTGGGGGCCTCACAGGGGACTGTACTGGCCCCCTTCCTCTTCACCCTCTACACGTCAGACTTCAGGCACAACACGGAGAGCTGCGTTCTGCAGAGGTTCTCTGACGACTCTGCGATCGTCGAACTGATCACCGATGATGACGATGCAGAGTACAGAGGACTCACTCAGAACTTTGTGGACTGGTGCGGAACCACCTCCTGATCAATGCAGGGAAAACAAGGAGATGGTGGTGGATTTCCGCAGACAGACAGTGAGAATAGTGATGTCATGTACACCTGGCTTTCCTAATGGCTCGCTCCCGAGTTGCACCAAAACGTGTTCTCTCCATGCCTCAACTTGAAGAAAAAACAAACAAACAATGATTTGCATTGATTCAGTTCCTTTTATTGGTGGTGGTAGCGCTGGTGGTCGATTTATCCGAGAAAACATATGACATCTCTGACTGTCCTTCCATTCTGGTAATCCACAGGGTGGATGGAGTCTTCCTCAGGGTCTTGTATTTATAGGGCAGGGTGTTGCTCCCCTCTAATATTTGCAATATTGTGGAGAACAACACATGCCACAATAATGTCACAGGCCCTCTCAGGTGTTACCCTGAGGTGACGTTAAAGCGCTGCTGGGGGCCTGCTTCAGATTCTGGGTAAGGGGTCAGTAGTGTGGGCTGGAATGGGTAACCCCTTTGGTAACCCGGTAGAAAGCTGTCAAGGTCCTATAAGAAAGTTCACATTAGTTTAGTGCTGCACAGAAGTGCTCCTGTGTGTGTGTAGTGCATGCATTGAAATAAGTGTATAGGACATACATGTACGTACCACAGTTCAGCATGTTACTTAGGTTTGACTCACAATATATTCATGAGTCATGAACAGAGCCAGGCTACTTGGCCTCCACGTTTGTGATAATATGTGATATGTGAACTTGGTGGTGCAAAAAATGATACATGTCAGTTACAGTATGGTGAAGTAGTCTTTGATAATTAGAAAGAGTAATCAGTGTACCTGCACATTTATACTGTGGATGGACCTCCTGTTCACATAGTCCCCTTCATTTTCAGAAGGTGCACTGATGGGAATATGTGTGCCATCAATGCATCCAACCACATTGGGAAATCCTGAAGGGGATTCTAATCATAAGGTAATTTTCAGAGGTCACAGCAAGATGTTATTAACTGATCATCATTTTTCAGATTAGCCTTACTGTAACAAATTGAATAGGAGTTTGTGGCCAGGAAACACAACAAAGAAAGCGCTTGGCACACTTTTCGAACTATTCTACATACACTGGCCTCAACAATGTGCTCAGATGGTGGTGGTGATGTTATAAAGAAAATTACCGTTTGCAAAAAATCGTAATGCAATGAATCTGCTCGAATGTAAGAGCACAGCCACGATGGGTGATGTGTCTAATGTATGGGTGGATAAGGTTATTGATATATGTTATGAAGGCTCAAGAAATAAATATACCACTCAAATAAATATGCATGGGGATATGACAGAAAATTAACTCGTGGCCTCAAAATGTTCTACTTCCGCCTCTCAAGTAGTGCAGACGTGTTTTCTCTCTGCTCCCAATCTGCTTTTGCTTGCAGTGTCCTTGTCCTGTCTTTTATGAGCACCCTGATCTGCTATTCTGGAATAACATTTTTGAACATGGAGCTAATCAACTGGTCACTTAGCGCATTGGACAAAATGTTTTCACAAAGGAAAGAATCTTCGGGAGAACCACTCTGTCCCTTGGGGACTTTTGCCTCTAGCTACGTGCGGGACGTGTGGGATTCCTGGTGCCCCGTGTGTCTGGAGCCTCTGTCCATCAAGGATGCAGAGGATCTATTCATATTTTGGACTTTGATAACAGGGCTACTCATGATTGGCTTTGGTGGTGCCCTGCTTTATCGGAAGATTGGAAAGATTGGAAAATCTGCGGCCGTCTGATTGGCGTGTCCACCGGCCGTGGAGCTGCAAATGCCGATGGGGGCCATGGTTACTCGGCTGACGGAATTACACCAGAGGATTGCCCAGATTGAAGGATTGATCAGTAACATCTCAGCCCGTTCGGATGCCCGGATTGCAGGACTGACTAATAAGATCTCAGCCCGTTTGGAGGAAGACAAGAGACTGCGGGATAACATCTGCAGACAGACTGAACACTTGGTGAATATGGTGACAGCCTTGTCTGACAGGCTTGAGGAGATGTCACGGGTGACCCATGGTCCCACAAGAGGCGATGAAGCCCTGAGTTCTGACCGATTGGAGTATTGATCTAGACAAATTTCTCATGGATTGTTAAAATGTAAATGTAGGCGGGGGCCGAACGAAGCTCTGCGTTTCCCAAACAAAACCTGCTCCCAAACAGGTTAGGTTCAGAGGGTAAATTGCCATAGTATCTGACTCTGAGTTTCGATTACCTCTCTTATTGAAACGGGTTTAACTTACCCCGCTTTACGGGTTTAAGTTACATTCGAGTTTCAACAAAACCTCCTTCTTGAAACAGGCCCCTGGTGTTATGTTGACTCAGCTCAGAACGCGGCCGATGACAGAGGGGGGATACTGTAGAGGGGGATCCTTATCAGCCTAGGATTACTGTGAGGCCGAGGACAGGACAGCTTCCCCGAAGATTAAGGTCTCCTGTCTGCCAAACCATTTCCCTGCACTATTTGTCTCCTATCTTTGTCACCAGAATTTGACCAAATAGGTGAAGTTGTCCGAGTAGGTGGTCGTCTTCGTCGCTCTGAAGACCTAAATTACAGTAGTCTTCATCCTCTGGTGTAATAAAGGCAGTTGTGAGAGTTGTCTTTTGTGAAATTTATTGTAATAACAGAGAAAAATAAAAAACAATGGGAAAAGTGAATCAAAAACCAGCTGGGGAGATCTAAACATACACGACGGAGGTATAATGCAAAGATCACACAATCCTCAAGTTGTCTTCGCCTTTTAACCCCTTTGTTTGACTGGAGTGGAATGTCTGTCTAACCCAATGAAATTGCATGCATCATTGCTTCCCTGTCGCCATGTGTGTGTGTGAAGATGTTTTCTCACATCTAAGTATCAGGGAACACAGAGCGCTAAGTCTCAACAAAGAGAGAGACACAACTCCCCGGCCTTGGGCTTGGGAGTCCAGAGTCTATTAGGCAGAGACAACCATTGAACAATCTAAATGAAGTCAGTCAAGTACGTAAAACATATGAAAGACAAAACATAGGATAACATAAATCATAACCCAAATGAGAATATGAGAGAAACTATTTTTTCCATAACACTCCCCCTATTCATTACACATTAATCAAACACTAAGAATAAAAATTGTCAAATATTTCATTTTGTATTATTAAATTATCATTGCAAATGAAACAATGAGTGTATTAACTAATCAAGTTTCAAAAATACACCTTCACATAAAATGCAAGTAACTTAGGGATAAAAGGTTGGGAGCTGTTTTTATGGGTACAAGAATAACCTCTGTATGAGCATTTTAAGAAAATAGTCCAATAATCATTTCTGTATCAGATTATAGTTCGTGATCTGATAGCAAACAACAAAGGAAAGGTTAAGAGAGGAGAAATAAAAAGATTGACACAATAAAGCAATTCCGCTATTGTAGTCTCAGTATTATTGTTGTCATCATCAGAGAAACCAAAATCATCATCAAAGACAATAAGTGAATTAGTGTCTGGGTTTCTGAACATATTGCATTGTGTCATTTGATACGAGAGTGCTGCTGAGGTTGCATGCATGATGAGACCTCTAACCAGTGGGATAACACAACAACCAAGCAAGAGAATCACAGCCATCAATGATAAAAGAAACAACTGCGGACATGAAAACAGTTTTCCATTTTCCAGACATTTTGTCTAGCCAATTCTAAGGGGAAGAATCTATACCAGAGTTAGCGGCCCATTCGTCCCTGAGACTCTAAAGGCCGTGGAGCCAATTGTTCAGACATGCCCTTCGTGCAGCCATGTGTAACATTAATAAAACACTGCTGATTATAGTAAAGATAATTAATCCAAGCTGAATTTATATTAACCTCAATTATGGTACCTATATGAGGTAGCACACTCGTCCATCCTGCCAGATACTCGTTTCGGCTTCAAACTCATCTGGCACACCTCCTGGTATGCCTATGACATCTAGGTAAACATTTGGGTCCACAGCTCTGCCAGGAGCCTTCCGCTTAAACCTGTTAATGCTCGAAAGCTTTTGCTGCACTGAGGGCAAGAGATGTATTCCCCCTGTGATGGCCAGTCTAGTTAGATGGTAAATTAGGCATAGGACGGTCCCCGCAAAGCCACCTCACATCAGACAAAACCTTTTCCTGCTGGGCTAAGAAGGAGGAGGACGAAGCAGCATGAGAGGCTTTACCTACACTATGTAATATGTGTAAGAGGGTAAAGGCAGAGCATCAGAATCAGTTGGAACAGCAAACTGGAACACGATATTCTCGGGGTCAAGCCCATGTGCATTTGAGATGTCCCATGTTAGATGACAATTGGTAAAATGACCTACGTCTATTCCCCCACCAAGGCCGGAAGTGAAACACTTGTTGTAACATTCACTGCTATTGAAAGGAATGGGCACAGCTATAAAATCAGGTCTCGCGACGGCACATGCTACACAGGAGTAGTTTATGAGGGACTTAGAAGTGTACCTGATGTATACAAGCCATACATACATTTCCTGTAGGGTTCTGCTTCATGTAATCTTGGGCAAGCTGCCATGCCTTTGGATCCCAAATTAATGTTTAGGTCTTTATAGTGGGCTGACCAAAATGTCAGAGTGACAACACACATTGCTGCTATGGCTGACACAGCCAACATGTGCTTTCTGCGCTCTCTAATGACTTCCATGTCTCTCAGTGAAAGGTTAAAATTAACAGCAGCTGTAAATAAAGTAATTATAACGAAAAACGATTTTCTTATTCAAAAATAGTGTATAAAATTACATAAAAACATACATGTACATTAATACAATTAAAGTGATAACAAGAGTAACAAAAGATAAAGACCAACAAAACAGTGTCACAATCATTGTCTCATAACGATCTGCTTTGTTCTGTTGAGCAGTAGCATTAGATTGTTTCCAAACTGTGTGTTGACGCATTGACTGTCTGTTGGAGTCCTTCAGGTTGTGATCAGCTGATCACAGAGAAACTTGGGATTTGTTTTCACCGTGTGTCACTGTCACTCCTGTGATGTGAAGAATCTACACGTCGTCCAGCGTCGGCAACGCAAGACTGCTTGTGTGTGTGTTTTCTCAGGAGCGTGTATGTAGATATATGGTTTGACAGTGTGATTCATCGGCCCAGCTTCAGGTGTCGCTTGGCTCGCACCTTTAATGGTCAACACAGCGAGGATCGTCCTTCTCACGTTTCTTCACTCCGGGTAAGTTTTCTGTGTAGTGTAGGTGTGGGATCATCTATCGGATCCAGGACCTTCCTGCAGTGGCTGGAGTGGATCCAAGTCGCCAGAAATTTCCATACTTCCTAAAAAACTTCGCAAGACAAGTCGTCACTGCTAATTTTAGCTGGAATTCCCCACCTGGAAATTCTCTCTGTCAAGAGCGCTTTAGTGACTACATGGCTGTTAGCATGTTTAGCTGGAAAGGCCTGCACCCATTTTGACCACATATCAACAATCGCTAAACATTACTTTTTACCTTCTGCTGGCGTTAATTCAATGAAATCCAACATTAAATGCTTGAACGCCTGTTCTGGTGATGGATGTGTGATGGCGGCAGGTTTATTTCCGGTTGGGGTTTTGTTTGGATAGGTTTAGTTCTGGTTGGGGCCGAGTTTTGATTGTTGTGATTGTTTTCACCTGTTTAGGAATAAGTATTTATTCCCTCAGTTTTCCCCCGGTCCCTCATCAGATTGTTGTCGTTACTACCGGATTGCCGACCAGGGCCGCCCTACCTTGTTTTCGTTGGTGATATTCGAGACATCGACGAGTTTTTCCGTGAGTTATTTTGCCGGGTTTGCTATGTGGCCGGTGCTCATGATTTTCAGTGTGTTTGGACATGGAGAGTGCTAAAGACATTTATGGATTTTTGTTGGTGGGATTATTAGTCTGGTCGTTGGTGATCTGGATGTCCAATGCCCAGGACTTATATAGAAGATTGCATAGGTAAACAGGTAATTAGTGACTGTGCTACTGCGCTAGTTGGGAGCGTTGCACGTCTTGTTTAATTCATAGAGCCAAGTGTGGATTCCATTCGTCAGATGTTGCTCTGTGAAGAAAAACCCGGACAGGAACTCATCCACTGTTACCCTGCTGGATGCTACCCAGCTGCGGCCTCCGCCTAAACCATCTGACCTGCTTCATTTACCGGAACACATTCTCCTTCGCCATAACCTCTTCCACTGCTATTTTTCTTAATCTGCCTACAATCAATCTCGGGGCTAATCTTGTATCCCTTTTCTTCCCTAGTGGAGATGCGGCGTCGTGGACGTTCTCGCATGGACATTTGCTTTTGTCAATCGTTAAATAAATTTTGTTAAGAAAAAACGAGTCGATTCTGCAGACTATTCTTGGAGCCATCACTATAGCTTGAATCGCTCGCTGAGCAAATTGTATGGACTCCACAGAATCGACTCGTGAGACGTGGCGTGCGCGCGTTGAAAGCGTGATAGATACGCAAGGAAATGCGCTAATTCAGATGACTCGATCATTCGATCAGTTGCGCGCAAACGTTTCTCAGCTGTTACTGGCCTCCCAGCCAGCGCCAGTAGATCCTGCAGCCATTCCATTTCCGCAATCTCCTCTTCGCATTCCGCATCTGGGTTCGGAGCCCTGGATGCCTCCGCCGGCATGTTATAGCGGTGAACCGGGCGTCAGCCGATCGTTTATCACTCAGTGTGAAATACAGATCGAATTACAACCTTCTGCTTTCCCTACGGAGTTGTCTAAAGTAGCTTATGAGTTATTCCTGTTAGGAGGTCGGGCGGCGTTTGGGGTACGGCAGCCTGGAGGAGACTAATTGCTCTATGACCAATTTTATTTGGGATTCCATCCATCCATCTATTTTCATCCGCTTATCCGAGGCCGGGTCGCGGGGGCAGCAGTCTAAGCAGAGAGTTCCAGACTTCCCTCTCCCCGGACACTTCCTCCAGCTCTTCCGGTGGGACCCCAAGACGTCCCAGGCCAGCCGAGAGACGTAGTCTCTCCAGCGAGTCCTGGGTCTTCCTCGGGGCCTCCTACCGGTGGGACATGCCCGGAACACCTCCCCAGGGAGGCGTCCAGGAGGCATCCGAACCAGATGCTCGAGCCACCTCAACTGGCTCCTCTCAATGTGGAGGAGCAGCGACTCTACTCCGAGCTCCTCCCGGGTGACAGAGCTCCTCACCTTATCTCTAAGGGAGCGCCCAGCCACCCTGCGGAGGAAGCTCATTTCAGCCGCTTGTATCCGTGACCTTGCCCTTTCGGTCATGACCCAAAGCTCATGACCATAGGTGAGGGTAGGAACGTAGATTGACCGGTAAATTGAGAGCTTTGCCTTTCGGCTCAGCTCCCTCTTCACCACGACGGACCGATACACCGGCCGCATTACTGCAGCCGCCGCACCGATCTGTCTGTCAAACTCACGCTCCTTCCTTCCCTCACTCATGAACAAGACCCCATGATACTTAAACTCCTCCCCTTGGGGCAGGAACTCTTCTCCAACCTGGAGAGAGCAAACCACCTTTTTCTGGTCGAGAACCATGGCCTCAGATTTGGAGGAACTGATTCTCATCCCAGCCGCTTCACACTGAGCTGCAAACCGCACCAGCGCATGCTGGAGGTCCTGGCCTGATGAAGCCGGTCCAGCGTTCAACGACCAGGGCGAAAACCACATTGTTCCTCCTGTATCCGAGGTTCGACTATCGGCCGAATTCTCCTCTCCAGTACCCTGGCATAGACTTTCCCAGGGAGGCTGAGAAGTGTGATCCCCCTATAGTTGGAACACACTCTCTTGTCCCCCTTTTTGTAAAGAGGGACAACCACCCCGGTTGTCCAGTCCAGAGGAACTGTCCCCCTCCTCCACGCGATGTTGCAGAGGTGTGTCACCCAAGACAGCCCCACAACATCCAGAGACTTGAGGTACTCAGGACGGATCTCATCCACCCCCGCTGCTCTGCCACCGAGGAGCTTACTAACTACCTCGGTGACCTCAGCCTGGGTGATGGGCGAGTCCGCCTCTGAGTCCCCTGCCTCTGCTTCCTCAGCAGAAGGCATGTCGGAAGGGTTGAGGAGATCCTAAAAGTACTCCTTCCACCGTCCGATAACATCCCCAGTTGAGGTCAACAGCTCCCCACCTCCACTGAAAACAGAGTTGGTAAAGAACTGCTTCCCCCTCGTTAGGCGCCGAACAGTTTGCCAGAATCTCTTTGAGGCCGAGCGATAGTCCTCCTCCATGGCCTCCCCGAACTCCTCCCAAGCCCGAGTTTTTGCCTCCGCAACGGCGAGGGCTGCAGCACGCTTGGCCTGCCGGTACCCATCACAGCCTCAGGAGTCCTACAGGTCAACCATACCTGGTAGGACTCCTTCTTCAGCTTACCATACCTGGTAGGACTCCTTCTTCAGCTTGATGGCATCTGCTGGGCGACTGCTGCCCAATCCACTCTGCACCGGCCCCCTACGGTTCCTCCTGCGGATGGTGGGTCCACTTGAGGACGGCCCCACGTCGCTCTGCCGGGCCCGGCCACCAGGCGCTCACATACGAGCCCCAACCCCGGACCTGGCTCCAGGGTGGGGCCCCGGCTGCGCCATACCGGGCGACGTCTCTGGCCTTGGTGGTTTGCCTTTCATAGGGGGGTTGTGAACCGCTCTTAGTCTGGCCCGTTGCCCAGGACCTGTTTGCCTTGGGAGACCCTACCAGGGGCATTTAGCCCCCGACAACATAGCTCCCGGGGTCATTCGGGCACACAAACTCCTCCACCACGGTAAGGCGGCGGTTCAGGGAGGAGTTATTTGGGATTGAACGAGCAAATTAAGGACGCATTGTCAAATAGGACTGAACCAATAACTCTTGATGAACTGATTGATGCAGCCTCGAAGGCTGAACAACGTCACCTGGAAAGACAATTGAGTAAGGGGTGGCTAAGGCACCCACAGGCCTGTGTAGTTACTGTTCCAGATCAGCTGCCCCAAGTACCGGTTTTAAGTTCACAGGTGGAGCAGACGGCTCCGGAGCCCATGCAGTTGGGACGTCAGAAGCTTACCAATGGTGAACGAGATCGTCGACGACTACAACGACTGTGTTCCCGTGGGTGTCCAGCAAAAGTCGAGGCTCAGTAGCTTCCCCAGAGGTGCTACTGAGCCGGACTTTGGTTAAATCCTTTTACCAAATTTACCAGTTACCAAGGTTATCATTGGATCAGAACCTTATCAAAGGTCAGTGCCTGTATTAATTGACTCTGGAGCGGATGCTAGTTTTATTTTAGAGACTCTTGCCAGGGAGCTCCATTTGGAGACCGAACCACTGAAAAGACCCCTCTAAGTGAGGTCTTTGAACCACACTACGCTGCATGTAGTTCGCTGTGTAACTACGCCCGTCTCTCGAGTCACGTTTTATGTCATTAATTCAGCAGATCCCCCTCTGGTCCTGGGAATACCATGGTTACAACTCCATAACCCTCACATCGACTGGGTTTCTGGGAAGGTGTTAGGTTGGAGTGGAGCGTGTCATGCTTCCTGTCTACGCTCTGCTCAGAAGCTCTGGAGCTCCATCGCACCAGAGGAGGTCTATCCTGATCTGTCTAAAGTACCTGTAATTTATCAGGACTTGAAAGGGGTTTTTAACAAGGTCCAAACGGTGGGTCTTCCGCCGTATGACTGTGCTATTAACCTGATTCCTGGTTCGTCTCCCCCCCGTGGGCGTCTGTTTTCCCTTTCAGGACCTGAACGGGAGAGTATAGAAGCTTATATTCAGCTTACATTCAATGGCAGCAGGTATTATCAGACCTCCCCGGCAGAGGCAGGCTTTTTTTGTGGATAAAAAAGATGGGTGGGTTAGGCCATGTATAGACTACAGAGGATTGAATGAGATAACTATAAAGAACAGGTATCCTCTACCATTGATTGCCTCGGATTTTAAGCTTTTGAAGGGGGCTAAGATCTTTACTAAGCTCAACCTACGCAACGCTTACCATTTTATCTGGATCAGGGTGGGGGATGAATGGAAAACTTTTTTTAACACTCCAGCTAGACATTTCGAATATTTGGTGATGCCATTTGGGGTGACTAAAAATTCCAGAACATGGTAAATGATATTTTGGGGGACATGCTTAGTAGATTTGTTTTTGTCTATCTGGATGACATTTTCTTTTCACTTTTCACAGTCAGAGGCCAAACATATTCTGCATGTCAGGGCTGCAGAAGTTGCTACAGAACCAACTGTTCATCAAAGCCGAAAATGTGAGTTTCACGTGACGACCACTTCCTTTTTAGGTTTTGTGATCAGGCCTGAAAGAATCTCCATGGATCCTGACAAGGTTCGGGTTGTCAAGGAGTGGCCGGAACCTGAGTACAGGTTCGTTGCAGCTGCAACGTTTTCTGGGGTTTGCAAACTTTTACAGGAAGTTTATCAAGAGTTACAGCAGTATTGTGGCCCCGTTGCATCAGCTCACTTCTCCCAAGGTGAGATTTTCCTGGTCGTCATAAGAGAGGAGAGCTTTTGGCGTACTCAAACAGTTGTTCACCTTGGCACCTTTTCTAACCTTACCTGATCCTGACCTTGCGTTTGTGGTAGAAGTAGATGCTTCGGACACTGGGGTAGGGGCGGTACTCTCTCAATGGGCTCAAAGCTTCACCCCTGTGCCATTTTCTCAAGGAAGCTCCCGGCCTCAGAGCGAAACCATGATGTGGGAAATCGGGAACTCTTGGCAGTAAAACTGGCGCTTGAAGAATGGCGACACTGGTTGGTAGGGGCTAAGTATCCATTTACAGTGTTAACCCATCACAAAAATCTGGAGTATCTGAAATCTGCCAAAAAACTTAACTAAAGACAGGCCAGATGGCCACCCAGATCTGTTGCATCCTCTACCGATGCCTCGTCAACCCTGGTCCCATTTGTCTATGGATTTTGTCACTGGACTGCCCGAGTCTAAGGGCAACACCGCTGTGCTGACAGTGGTGGGTCGTTTCTCCAAGATAGGGCATTTCGTTGCCCTGGCCAAGTTAACTTCTGCCCCAGAGACTGCTAAACTCACGATTGACTATGTGTTTAAGCTCCATGGAATTCCGGAAGACGTGGTATCAGACAGGGGTCCGCAGTTCACAGCAAAGTTTTGGGCAGAGTTCTGTAAGTTGTTGTGACAGGGTGAGCTGCTAGTGGTTTTGCAACAATCTTACCTGGATTGTGCTGAGCCCATGTCATGCATGATTCACAGTATTTTTGCACATAGATTGAAAATCCCTTTGTGTACCAATGTTTTGTGAGCGCATCTAACATCCCCCCTTTCGACACGTGGTGTAAACCATGTGTCAACTTCGCAAAGTGAGGGGAGAAGTGTTTTGGTAAGCATGGCTTTGCGTCGGGCCCATACCAAACGCCATGGCTACTGGTGGTGCCATTTGTCAGCCAGAGCCTGTGTTCCTGTGGGGTACAGAATGTCTGAAGATCAGGAAGAGATTAGGGCAGAGAGGGAGGGGAGGGTTGGAGGGAGGATAAGAGACAGGGATCAGAGGGGAGGGGAAGCCAGGAAGCTGCCATCGCGGCTGCATCTGCACTCGCATTCCCAGCTGCAGGGAATGTGATCAGTGCCCCCTGTGTGTGCAGGTTACTTACAAACATCAGTAGCTGTAGGTAACAGAATAGCGTCCAGAAAATCAGCAACCTTATCATGATGTAAGATAGGTTTGCCATCAGACTTCATAAACTTTCTGTGCTTCCACAGAGCACCAAAGTCATGTGTGACGCCAAAAGCATATCTGGAGTCTGTGTAGATGGTAACAGACTTCCCTTCTGCTAGTTTACAGGCTTCAGTCAATGCGATCAACTCTGCAGCCTAAGCAGAGTAGTGGCCTGTTAAAACACCAACTTCAAACCAGCATGAGAAGTGCAGACTGCATTGAAAGCAAAAATGAATGTTTGAGTGTCTTGTCATCTGATGTTGTACAAGACAAAGGAACAAACAACAAAGTTTTTCTTTTATGGTCTGGCCAGATGAACCTACAGTGTACACAAACCATCCACTCATTTTAGGTGGATTGGAAAACATCTGATCAGAAGATCTTATAACTGAATTTGTTGCCCCTGAATCAACCAAAAACACCATACTTTCACCCTGAACGGTTAAAGTAAACTAAGGAAATGTTTAAACCTATCAGACTGTAAATTCATACAGCAGTTGTCATTAACCTGTTTATTACCATTTACCAAATCATTAAAAAAGTGAAACGTTTTGAGCAAAAAGCGAGTCTTCAATGCATGCAAATAAACATGAATTTGAATCAATGGAGCATGTATCATGTGTGAGTGTGTGTGTGTTTGTGCAGTACCGTCTACCTCATCATGTGAAAGGAAGCCTTCACTAGGCCCCTCCCCTAGTCAGCCCGGGCGGGTGGAGCCTGACGTAGCAAAGGGCAATTCTTCTTCCAATGTCCTGGTTCGCCGAAGAAATGGCAAATATTCCCTGGATTTCCAAATGCAGCTCTGATATTTCTGTTGGACCAATCTCGTCTGAAGTCCCTTCTCCTCCGGTGCCCGTGAGGCCTGCCTCCCATGCCTCTGCCACTGTTATGAATTGTGCTTGCTGTATGTGGGATCGCTTGCTGTATGTGGGATTTGTTGGGTTTAGTTGTGTGAGGTTTTAAACCTTACTTTGTAAAGTGCCTTGAAATAACTTTGTTGTGATTTGGCGCTATATAAATAAAATTGAATTGAATTGAATTGAATTGCCTCTCACAGAGAACATCTCCAAGTGCGGTATATGCAGTTCACTCTGTTGTCTTTTTTTATTCCTTGCTGTCTTCCTTTGCTGAAGAGTGTCATAAGCATGGTGCGCGTGTTCCTTTTTATTGGACGTCTCTGTAAAAAGGGAATCAACCTGATCTGGCAAGAGTCTTTCCTGAAGTATTTTCTCAACGTCAGGCCCCTCGTATCTTGAAAAACCTTCACTCTGTTCCCTTTTCTTCAATAAATCATTACTGCTGCTTACTGCATTACATTACATTCTCACACCTGCACCACTGGCACCTAAGTATCAGGGAACATGGAGCGCTAAGTTTCAACATAGAGAGAGACAACAACTCCCCGGCCTTGGGCTTAAGAGTCCAGAGTCTATTAGGCAGAGACAACCATTGAACAATCTAAATGAAAAGTCAAGTACGTAAAACATATGAAAGACAAAACATAGGATAACATAAATCATAACCCAAATAAGAAAAGGACAGAAACAATTTTTTCCATAACACTGTCGCCTTCGGCATCTAGGGCTAGAGAGATTCTTCACAGCGATCCAGCGTGCTTACTGGATTCTGAGAGGCAGAGAAGAAGTTCGCAGTTTCGTAAGAACTACAGTTAGCTGTGACTATACAGGATGCTGATGCAGACACTAAAATGTCGGTTACAAATTGGGGGGTCAAATAAATAAAAGATAAGATATGAGTTCCTTCGTTTGCAGCAGCAATATAACGTTGACAATAGACAGAAACAAGATAGGAACAATAACATTATTAAAAGTGCAAGAAAAAACAAAACAAAAGGCACTTGAGTAAAACGGAAAAAAATACAGAAAGAACATATTTACAGCATTTATGTTTCATCAGTTGCTCATGTATGTGTAAGGAGGTATTGAACATCATAATTACTACACAGAGAGATTTTTCACATTGGTGGTGATATGGCTATTGTAATAACAGCGATTAAAATAAGCGTGCAGTGTAGGTGTTGTGTCACTGCAATGTTATGTTGTAAAGTCAGAGTCCACTACAGATGTTGTCCAATACAGATGTTGTCCTACCACCTGTGCCAAAGACCAGAAAGGAGTTTCTATGCTGACCATTCTGGAGGGCTGACTGACGTTAGGTGCATCGCATCACTTCGGGTTACTAAGATTTGTAGCTGCTACGTGTCAACGGCGCTTCGCAAATTATTTCACCACCCTCCCGTCCCGCATCCTCCTGGGGTCCGACACGACCTCAATTTTTTATTTCTTCTTCCCCCCCCCACACACACACACAATTATTTGATTATTATTATTATTATTATATTATGAGGTGAAAAAAAGACCTAATGGGCAGAACCTTTGATTAAATGCTAATTATTTATTGAATATAAAACAGTAATCAAAGAAAGGGGTACACAATGCATTCAGATGCACTCATATTCATATTCATTTTCATATTATGCATTCATAATCCAAACGTGTCTGGACATCTTAATCAGTATGCGTAACGACGTAAGCTCAGAGACAGACTTGAATGGGACTCTCAGGAGGCCACTCCTAGAGTCCTTCATGATCATGTTTTGGACACCGCATGGGGTCGAACAAAACAAAACGCTGTGAGTATGCTCGTCGGTAGTGATGTCAAACAGGTGTCCCTGAAGATTTCTCCAACCAGGAGGATCCTCCAACGTGGAGATTCCTCCAACTTGGAAACTTGTGTTTGTGTGCTTTCACAGGAAAATTATTTCACCACCCTCACGTAGCTTTGACTAAAAACAAAAAAGAGACAATGGGTCTTATTTATGAGTTGGTGTTAGGGAGACGCCTGTGTGCCCGCATTTCCTGCATGCTTGACCCCCTGACCGTTGGCCTGCCTGCCTGCCTGCACTCTGACTGTGCGCTTGCGCTCTCTCTTCATGGGCGCTGCTCGTTTCACCGCTGCACAGGTTCGAGAGCAGATTTTTTTCAGCCAATCAAAAGACGACTCTGAACCAGAAGAGGAATCAAAGTAAGATGTGTCAAGTGAAAAAGAAGGAGAAGCAGAAGCAGAAGCAGAAGCAGAGGAAGCAGAAGCAGCAGATACAGAAGGACCAGAAAGAAATAAAGGATAAGAAAACTGCTCTTTCTGCCCAGGGACCCACAGAGTAAGCAGCGGCTCAGGCCGTCGACTTGGAATGGGCCTTCCGCATGTTTGTGACCCCGTAGAAATGATCGGTCTAAAGAACACCAACCTGGAGGGCTCTCGAAAGCTGGGGGGTGCCTGGAAGGGCATGGACGAGGTCAACCTGCGAGCCTACTTGGGCCTCCTAATTTTGTCCGGCATCTACGAGTCTCGAGGGGAGGCCGTGGCCATCCTCTGGGACGCCGAGAGCCGCAGGGCCATTTTTCAGGCCACAATGTCACTCCAGGGGTTTCACGCTTACTCGAAGCTGTTACATTTTGACGACCGCCAAACGAGACCCGCCAGGCAAGCAACGGACAAGCTGCCAGCCATGAGAGAGGTCTAGGACGTGTGGGTGGAGCGGCTGCCTAGCCTCTACGACCCGGGTCCTAACGTGACGGTGGACGAGCAACTGGTACCTTTCAGAGGTAAAGAAAAACACTACAGGAGGTGTAGGATGAGGTTCGGGACCCTTCTCCTATCGCTCCTTCTCTTGCTCCCGCTCCTCCAGACTCGGGGCAGCAGCAGCAGCAGCAGCAGGTTCTCACTGCCTCGTCTGGGGTGATGACGAGGATGATGACGATGAGGGTGATGCGGGAGAAGACGACGCCCTTGGTTCTGTCGCTAGAAGCCGGGCGCAAAAGGGCAAGAGGAAAAGGTGTCACATTTGTCCGCAAGCGACTGCGAGGGACTGCAAAACAAACGTGTGCCATTGTTGCGAAAGATACATCTGCCACAGACACGCTCAGACTGTTGCCTTGCTCCTAAAGATAATTAGTTTGTTCATTAGAAAATATAATAATAATAATAATAATATTCCGTGTGAGTTTTATACTATACGCAGGTTGTTGTTTTTGTTGTTGTCAGTGTAGTAACACTATTTACAAACAAGTTGTTTGCAGTTGAGCATGAAGTACTGAAGAAGGTTGTTCCACATTATTTAGCAGGCCACAGGTTTCAAGCAATATGGGAAAGAATGCGTCAGAAAAAGCGATGCAGAAAAGCGTCTGAAGAAGGTTTCTGCCAGACAAATTCATTTCGGATTCAAATTCAGATTAAGAGAGCAGCTGCGAAAATGCTATTACAAAGCAGCAAACAGGTATTTGAAGCTGCTGGTGCCTCTGGAGTCCCGCGAGGTGAGGTAGGATCCTTCAGAGGCTTGCAGTTGTGCAAAAACCTTCTATTTGGCCACCCCTAACCAATTATCACAAGCAGAAATGGTTGCAGTAGCAAAATCATCTTCATGCATGACAATGCAACATCTCATGCAGCAAAGAATACCTCTGCGTCACTGGCTGCTATGGGTATAAATGATGAGAAACTCATGGTGTAGCCACCATCCTCCCCTGACCTCAACCCAATTGAGAACCTTTGGAGCGTCCTCAAGCAAAAGATCTATAAGGGTGGGAGGCAGTTCATATCAAAACAGCAACTCTGTGAGGCTATTCTGACATCCTGCAAAGAAATTAAAGCTGAAACTGTCTAAAAACTCACACGTTCAATAGATGAAAGAATTGTGATGGTGATATCAAAGAAGGGGTCCTATATTAAGATGTAACATGTCCTGTTACAATGTTTTTGATTGAAATACCTTTTGATATCTGTAAATATAACCTCCTAATGCTGCAAATTCAACAGAAGCCCATTTTCAGTTCTTTACAACCTATTCAATTTCTTTACTCTGTTGTGCATATTAATTTGTAACAGTGCATTTTCAGTTTGTTATTTTTAAAATAAATATTGTTAGTATTAGGACGTTGGTTCAATAAATATTGAATTATACCCTAATGGTTGATGACTTGAAAATTATACTCATTTTATTACTACTCACCCGGAGCTGAGGCAAACATGGCCAGGACTGGGCGTGACATGACTGAACTGGAGCCTGAGCGTGACATGGTGTCTGCACTAAGGTCAAGACAGGGAATGATGCTGACTAAGACACAGGAACTGATGCTGACTGAGACACAGGAACTGATGCTGACTGAGTCGCAGGAACTGAAGCTGACTGAGACGCAGGAACTGAAGCTGACTGAGACGCAGGAACTGAAGCTGACTGAGACGCAGGAACTGAAACTGACTGCAGCTCAGAGAGTTCCAGGGCCTCACGCAGTGCAGGTTCCTCAGGATGAGAGCGTCTGCTTCCTGGAACAGGTACTCCTTGGTGCTCTGGTCTGATGTCGCTTCGGTGGTGTTCATGAAGTGCACAAAGAGGAAAAAAAATAGAGGAGTACAGTGGAGGCAGATCCGCTGGTGGACGCTGTCCGGGATGCCTGCTATAGAAGTAAAACAGTCAGCTGGAGAACCAGAGAGATCCTCTGCCTGATCCTCTGAAAGGGAGTCGTTCGGTCACAGCGACTGAGGTCTCTAGGCCCTGGACCTTGGAACCGTGCCCCCACCGACGTCGTCCAGAGCGTCTACGACTGACTGTCACTGGGATGGTTTAAATCCTATTTGTTGAACAGATTCCAGCTTGTTCATGTTAATGAGCAAATTGCTAGGGAGTACCACAGGGTTCTGTGCTTGGTCCAATTCTGTTCAGCCTATACATGTCTCCCCTAGTTGAGATTATTAGGGAGCATTCTATTAATTTTCATTGTTATGCAGATGATACTCAGCTATATATGTCTTTGGAACCAAAGAAAACAGATCAACCGGTCAAAATCCAAAGTTGTTTAAAAGACATCAAATCCTGGGCATCCCAAAACTTCCTTCAACTAAATTCAGATAAAACTGAAATTCTTATTGTTGGGCCTAAAAATCAGTTAGAGACACTATTGAGTCAGATAGCCACCCTGGATAGCATAGCATTAGCTTCAGATTCTACTGTGAGGAACCTTGGTGTCATCTTTGACCAGGATCTCTCTTTTACATCTTACATTAAACAAATCTCCAGAACCGCCTACTTTCACATTAGAAATTGAAATTTTTATATATATATATATATTCTTCACTGTACATAATCTGTACTGTGCTGTATAAACTGTGTACAGTGAGGTGGTGGTCTGGGAGGCTAATGAGGGTGGTGTCATGGGTTTGACAGATGTGTCTAGATGTGCAGCTTACTTGTTACAGGTGTGTCTGCTCTTTTATCGTTATTCTTCTGTACAGATGCAGCGGTTCATTTTCGGTGATTCCAGTCGACTTACACACGCTGACCCTTCTCATACCAGTGACTTTCCAGACGGTTATCAGCAGCCCCCCTGCTTGTGTTGTCTGCAGTAGGTGTTAAACATGCTAATGTGGCCACCCCCATTTTAAGCACAAATAAGGGTAAAACCAAAATTTTTTTTTTCTGAGGGGAGACCATAAAACTGATTGTGTGATATCACACACTGTTTGGTAGATAGATAGACAGCACCTTACAGACTCAACTGAAAAGCTGAGAAATTTCAAGTTTTTAAAATTTGAATTCATGTCAGAGATGAGTATTGTACTTACTTTATTTATCATATACAAGCATAAGCTGCCAAACCGCTGGAGGTGTATCAGTAACTGGGTATATTGGGTTGAATTGGACTTTACAAATGTACCTAATGAAATCACTAATTTCTCATTGTATATATTTGGTCGTATGCACTTGGATGTAGTGTGTGTCAGCCTGCATGCTTCAGTAGCTGTTTTCATGCAAGCATGACAATAGAAGCCACCTTTCAGACAGAACGGCCAATATACAAACCTGGTCAGACTGGTTGTTCATCAGCACATTCTCCCCAAGTGAAGAGTCCTGCAGTGTTACTGTTAACTGATTTGATTGTGATTTAAAATTAAATAGATTTCGATTTAAAGGATACATTTGTGATAAATGAGCCAAATGAAATGGCAATTCATTAATGAACTAATTTGTATATAATATTTAACCAAAACAATAATTTAGAATAATTTAGAACCATCATTCGAGTAATATCACATGCTTTAAATATCCCACACAAGCATTTTTCTGTGCCATGTGTAACCTATTGTAAAGTCAAAAATACGAAGTTATTAATTCTTCTAGAAACATATGCATAGTTTTAAATATTAGGGTCAGAGTTTTTTAGGTTGCTGTAAAATTGAGTGCCAAAGACAAGACTGAAACCTAGATCTGAATTTGAGCCTTGTCAAACGCTTTACCATTCATTTGTGCATCAGACAGGTGTTAATGGTGCTCAGCCCCTTTGAGGCTTCTTGCTAAACTAGCTTCACTGTTCTTTCTACTGTGAGCTGCTTAACAAGAACAATTCCCCAATGTAGGATCAGTAACTACTATTATATATTAAGCCAAGTTTATTAGAATAAGTACCAAAACTATAGCTGTTTGTTTTTTTCTTTAAACAGACTGACATGGACATTAAATAATTGTTAATAATTGTTAATAACATTAAATAAATGTTTTATGCCTTAAGAAAACTATCACTGCATTAAAGGTGAAGTTTAGCGTTGTTTTAATAACATAAAATACATCATCTGGTTCAAATGTAACTCAATCATTAATTTAAGATTGAAGAATCAACTAAACTTATGTGCAGCAAGAGTTTATTCTAACTTTAAAGCAGAAAAGTCATAGCAGTTCAACTTCACTTCACATTTGTACCAGCTTGTTGGGTGGACAAAAGACTGAGTCAACGGTCAAGCAACCTCATCTGAGTCATTGGAACCAGATATATTTGTGAACTACTTAACAAGAAAATCAGTCAGGGTTTCATCACAAGATGCTGTCAAATCAAGGTTTTGTTAACATGATACTGTATGGCGAATTTAGTGTCTGCCTATAGGTAACCCTCACAGGATGAACAGCGTAGTGGTTAGGGCACAGAAGCTCCCAACTATGTTTCTGGTGTCTTTTGTTTACCTCGTGTTTAGGCTTCAAACTTGGAAAGAACTCGATCTTCAGTTAAGCAAAAATTGTGAGGTGTGAAGACCACTTAACAAGTCCCCTATGAAGAACACAGACTGTAGAAGCTCCCTGATAAACATTTCTGTTCTAGAAATAATGTAGTTGTAATGACTCAACTTTCAATTTTTTTTACAATGATGCCTCTTGTACGGCGTCTTATTATTTTTAGAAGAATTTGCTACCTCCTGGGATTTATAATCAGTCTCATCCCATCAAGTGCTTGTCTACTGTCTATTGCTTTAAAGTGAAGATCAAGTTCGACGCGCATGGAAGCCTCAGTTATTGAAGTGACTGTATTTTATTTTACTTTTTACAGTGGGTTAATAAACCTATCCCATCTGGAAAGAAAGGGGTTGTCTTTCCTTCACACACCCACAAGACACAACACAAACCCTATATGGTTCTGCAGGAGAAAGTCAGGCGCAGCCCAGCTATGATGCAATATCTGCCATTCTACAATAATTTCTATTTTACTTAAATGTTATATGATTTTATTTTAATCCAGTGTGTGATTAAAATATACTTTTACATACCTGCCACTTTGTGTGCATGTGCCTGTTGCTTTACCCAGTTTGATTGAGTTAGCTCATTTCCAAATGTGCTTTGAATTTGGTTATTTGTCTGTGCATGTACTTTCTGATGCAGGAAAGAAAGACACATACAGGTAAAATATGTTTCGTGTCTTACATGCAGGTACATCTGCCTACATTTTTGAGTAGCTGCAGAGTGGTGAAGACTCCCACCTCACCCATTTCAACTGATCTTTTCCCATCTCCATCAAGGCACTCATATCATCCCTTTCAAGCCGCTCGGGTTGACCGTTCAAGGTTGAACGTTGACACAGAAACAGCAAGTGAAGGAAGCGGTAGGTGGGGGATGGCGTTGAGCAGACACACCAACTGCAGGTAGTCTAAAGAGCTAAAGGAAAACAAGCATTGAAGTAAAATGTAGAACATGATACTGCCTGTGTGGAAGATCGTCTGCTTCTCTTGACTCAGTTAGGGTCAACACACAACTCAGTCAACACTCAGTTTGGGATTGGTTTCACTATTAAGCACTCTAATTTGATTAAACTACAGCATTGTTCTAACACTATCTCTTCCCAGCATTAGTAACTTATTTCATGGATGTAGTAGATGTGATGTTTTGCTTTACTGTACATCCACTGACACAACAAATGTGTAGTTGGATGAAAAACTAAGCATCTCTGATTAGACCTGGTTTATTGTCACATTTAATTTTTAGTACAAACTATTTTTTCAAAATAGTAAGACGTCAGTGATGAACTAGACAAGTGGTATCAAACTGTTAAGTCAGCTGTTTGAGAAACAGACTCTATCACACAATTCAGTTGGTCGTTGGTACTTATTCATCATTCCTTAGTGGCTCCTTAATTCTTAATGTTTATTTCACACGGTCTGCGCTTCAGAGAAACCATACAGGAGTCAGAAAAGGGAAAAGTTTGTTATTATTCCAAAAGATTTTCTCACACGTCATGCATTATTCCAGGTTCTCAAGGTTTTTTTTTCCTTAAGTTATCTTTTAACTATCTGAACTTGACTGCATGCCCAAAACGAGAGTCACCCAGAGATGTTTTACTACTTAATAGGTAAAGGAAATGGACAATGTACACTGATTACTACCTACAGTAGGTTTGTCAGCTTTGACATTGAGCATTTATACTTGATAGCATTTTGGTTACTGCAGCATCATAAACTTCATATCTTTACTGAATAGACTAAGATTTTTTCAGCAAAAAGCAGCAGTGGCAAAGGTCAATGGAGTTTAATGCAATTTACATCAATTAGACAACACAATGTGTAATAAGCAACAGCAACAGTGACATTTTCTTGTTACTATGGCTGCTGCGGCACTGGTAATTGCTCTGTTGGCATCAATATTTTTTTGTTGCGTTTCCAGATAAGGTATCCAGATGCACACTACATTTTAATATGAGGTAGAAATGCAATTACTCAAAAAAATTTACATTTCTCACACATTCTCACAGTTCACAGCTCACCATCACACAAACATAAATCTCAGATAGCATCGGGTCTGCGCCAGCCTCCCAGCTCATCTCACACCTGCGGCACATTATGTACTGAGTCCACGTTAAATGAAAACAACTTCCTTTTCATTAGATTAGAACGTCACTGACAACAGAAACAGAGAATGCATTAGTGACTAGATGGACTGAAGATCTGTCTAAGGTGTGGCTTGTCTGCCTCCCAACTGTCAGCTGGGAAAGACTTGGAATTTCTACCTCATTGAAATCCAGTGTGCATCTGAAAACATTGACGCAAACGAGTCAAACGAGAACAAGGGAGTGAGGGAGAATGCATGAGTTTTATCACCTTTAGTGATGAAAACATGAAGGTTGAGGGAAGTAAAGGTACTGTTCATTGCTTCATTTGTCCATTCATATAGTACTTATGCTTCAGTGAGTGAAGTTTTAGTCATGTTATTCTTGTCTTTTGGGTAGTTTTAAAAATGACTAAATGCTGCTCAAAACAATGTGTTGGCTAGATTTTAGCTCTAATACTCATTGGAGCTAACAAAACTTATTGACAGTGTATATTTGACACATCACAATACACATACATACGGACAAAATTGCTCTATGAAAGAAAAACTCACAATAACTTAATTTTGATACATATACGCCCATATATATATATCACTCTATTCTCACCCTCCGCGGGTGGTCTCATCCACTTTCCAAGCTCGGGTCCTCTACCAGAGGCCAGGAAGCTTGAGGGTTCTGCGCAGTATCCTTGCTGTTCCTAGGACTGCACTTTTCTGGACTGAGATGTCGGATGTTATTCCAGGGATCTGTTGTAGCCATTCCTCCAATTTGGGGGTCACTGCCCCCAGTGCTCCAATCACCACAGGCACCACTGTGGCCTTCACCTTCCAAGCCTTCTCCAGTTCTTCTCTGAGCCCTTGGTATTTCTCTAGTTTCTCATGTTTCTTTTTCCTGATGTTGCCATCGCTTGGTATTGCTACATCCACCACTACGGCTTTCCTCTGTTCTTTGTCCACCACCACAATGTCTGGTTGGTTCGCCATTACCATTCTGTCAGTCTGGATCTGGAAGTCCCACAGGATCTTGGCTCGCTCGTTCTCTACCACCTTGGGAGGTGTTTCCCACTTTGACCTTGGGGTTTCCAGTCCATACTCTGTGCAGATGTTCCTGTATACTATGCCAGCCACTTGGTTATGGCGTTCCATGTATGCTTTCCCTGCCAGCATCTTACACCCTGCAGTTATGTGCTGGACCGTCTCAGGGGCCTCTTTGCACAGTCTACACCTTGGGTCTTGTCTGGTGTGGTAGATCTGGGCCTCTATGGCTCTGGTGTTCAGGGCCTGCTCCTGTGCAGCCAGGATGAGTGCCTCTGTGCTGTCCTTCAGCCCAGCCCTTTCAAGCCATTGGTAGGATTTGTTGAGATCAGCCACTTCAGTTATGTTCCGGTGGTACATCCCGTGTAAGGGCTTGTCCTCCCATGATGGTCCCTCTTCCAGCATCTCATCCTCTGTTCTCCACTGCCTGAGACATTCACTCAGCACGTCATCTGTCGAGGCCTTATCCTTGATGTACTTATGGATCTTGTATGTTTCATCCTGGATAGTGGCTCTCACGCTCACTAGTCCTCGGCCTCCTTCCTTGCGGCTAGCGTACAGTCTCAGGGTGCTGGATTTGGGGTGGAACCCTCCATGCATGGTGAGGAGCTTTCGTGTCTTAACATCTGTGGTCTGTATCTCTTCCTTTGGCCACCTTATTATTCCCGCAGGGTATCTGATCACTGGCAGGGCATAGCTGTTTATTGCTTGGGATTTGTTCTTGCCATTGAGCTGGCTTCTTAGGACTTGCCTTACTCGTTGGAGGTATTTGGCTGTTGCCGCATTCCTTGTTGCCTGTTCAAGGTTGCCGTTTGCCTGTGGTATTCCAAGGTACTTGTAATTGTCCTCAATGTCTGCTATTGTTCCTTCTGGGAGTAAGACCCCTTCTGTGTGGATTACCTTGCCTCTCTTTGTCACCATCCTCCCACATTTCTCGAGCCCGAATGACATCCCGATGTCCGAGCTGTAGATCCTGGTGGTGTGGATCAGTGAGTCGATGTCTCGCTCACTCTTGGCGTACAGCTTGATGTCATCCATGTAGAGGAGGTGACTTATGGTGGCCCCGTTCCGGAGTCGGTATCCATAGCCAGTCTTGTTTATTATTTGGCTGAGGGGGTTCAGACCTATGCAGAACAGCAGTGGGGACAGTGCATCTCCTTGGTATATGCCACATTTGATGGATACTTGGGCAAGTGGCTTCCCATTGGCTTCAAGGGTGGTTCTCCACAACCTCATCGAGTTTGCAATGAAGGCCCTTAGAGTTCTGTTGATGTTGTACAGCTCCAAGCATTCAGTGATCCATGTGTGTGGCATTGAGTCATAGGCTTTCTTGTAGTCGATCCAGGCTGTGCACAGGTTGGTATGTCGCGTTCTGCAGTCTTGGGCGACTGTTCTGTCTACCAGGAGTTGGTGTTTGGCTCCTCTGGTATCCTTACTAATGCCCTTCTGTGCTTCGCTCATGTATTGACCCATGTGCCCACTTATCTTAGCTGCGATGATGCCTGACATGAGCTTCCATGTTGTGGAGAGACAGGTTATTGGCCGGTAGTTGGATGGAACTGCACCCTTTGAGGGATCCTTCATTTTCAGGATCGTTCGCCCTTCGGTTAGCCATTCAGGGTGGGTCCCATCCCTTAGCAGCTGGTTCATTTGTGCTGCCAGGCGCTCGTGGATTGCAGTGAGCTTCTTTAGCCAGTAGGCGTGGATCATGTCAGGGCCAGGTGCTGTCCAGTTTTTCATACCTGAGGCTCTTTGTTGGATGTCTGCCACTGTGATAGTCACTGGGTTCTGTTCAGGGAGGTTGCTGTGGTCTTCCCTCAGATCCACCAGCCACTGTGCATCTCTGTTGTGTGATGCCTCCCTCTCCCATATCCCTTTCCAGTACTGTTCAGTTTCCAGCCTTGGTGGGTCTGCTCTGCTGTTATTACCCTGCCATTGAGAGTACACTTTCGCAGGTTGTGTTGCGAACAGCCGGTTTATTCGTCTGGCTTATCTCTGGTGTATCTCTTTAGGCGGCTGGCCAAGGCTTGTAGCCTTTGCTTGGCAGTTTCGAGTGCTTCAGGTATGGGCATCTGGCTGTACCTCTTAGACATTGGTCTTTTCATTGCACCTCTCTGGGCCTCTGTCATTTGGCTCACTTCCCTCCGAGCTGCCTTGATTTTTGCCTCCAACCTTCGTTTCCATGGTGGGTATTGTTTCTCATGGCTTCCATGGTTGCTCTTATAGCCAAGCACCTCTAGGATCACTGATGCTGAAGCGTATATCAGCTCATTGGTTTCTGTGATTGTTGTGGTAGGGATCACTCTCAATGCTGCATTCACATCTTCCATGAGACTTTCTGATGGTACTTCACTTAGCCGTTGTAGTGGGGTTCGGGGTTGCCTGTTCAATCTCGCCATGATCTTATCTTTCAGGTCAGTCGCTGCCTCGCTCAGCGTATCTGTGCTCATTGGGGCTTCGTACCCAATTTCCGGTTGGGGAGATGGTGAAACCTCCCCTCTGACCTGGCGTCCTGGCTCCCCCTTGCCGTAGCATTTGTGTTGTATCTCATCAATCTCAAGTTGTGATAGCAGTTGCCGTTTGTGGATGTTGGAACACTGAGCTACTAGTTGCTTCGCAGTCAGTCTTGAATGTGGGTTTCTCCGTTCCCATTCGCCACACATTCTTTTCATGTAACCCCTCTGACTAGGGTTACTTGAGTAGTAGCATTCCAACAGTTCTTTGTTCTCGCATCTTAGCCATTTCTTTCTTGTTCCAGTAGCCCATTTCTCGTCAAGGTGCTCTGGTTCCCCAACACCTGACGCAGACCTTGTTAGACCGGGCGTCGTCTGAGCCGGTATCTCATGTGGTTCATTGTCTCTCATGATATGAGGTAGGCGGTAGCTTGAAGGGTCTTGCCCAAGGACCCACACTGGATGCTTATTTGCCCTAACGGGGCATATATATATATATATATATATATACACACTCTATTCTCACCCTCCGCGGGTGGTCTCATCCCCTTTCCAAGCTCGGGTCCTCTACCAGAGGCCAGGGAGCTTGAGGATTCTGCGCAGTATCCTTGCTGTTCCTAGGATTGCACTTTTCTGGGCTGAGATTTCGGATGTTTTTCCAGGGATCTGTCGTAGCCACTCCTCCAGTTTGGGGGTCACAGCCCCTAGTGCTCCGATCACCACAGGCACCACTGTGGCCTTCACCTTCCAAGCCTTCTCCAGTTCTTCTCTGAGCCCTTGGTATTTCTCTAGTTTCTCATGTTCCTTTTTCCTGATGTTGCCATCGCTTGGTATTGCCACATCCACCACTACGGCTTTCCTCTGCTCTTTATCCACCACCACAATGTCTGGTTGGTTCGCCATTACCATTCTGTCAGTCTGGATCTGGAAGTCCCACAGGATTTTGGCTCGCTCGTTCTCTACCACCTTGGGAGGTGTTTCCCACTTTGACCTTGGGGTTTCCAGTCCATACTCCGCGCAGATGTTCCTGTATACTATGCCAGCCACTTGGTTATGGCGTTCCATGTATGCTTTGCCTGCCAGCATCTTACACCCTGCAGTTATGTGCTGGACCGTCTCTGGGGCCTCTTTGCACAGTCTACACCTTGGGTCTTGTCTGGTGTGGTAGATCTGGGCCTCTATGGCTCTGGTGCTCAGGGCCTGCTCCTGTGCAGCCAGGATGAGTGCCTCTGTGCTGTCCTTCAGCCCAGCCCTTTCAAGCCATTGGTAGGATTTGTTGAGATCAGCCACTTCAGTTATGTTCCGGTGGTACATCCCGTGCAAGGGCTTGTCCTCCCATGATGGTCCCTCTTCCAGCATCTCATCCTCTGTTCTCCACTGCCTGAGACATTCACTCAGCACGTCATCTGTCGGGGCCTTATCCTTGATGTACTTATGGATCTTGGATGTTTCATCCTGGATAGTGGCTCTCACGCTCACTAGTCCTCGGCCTCCTTCCTTGCGGCTAGCGTACAGTCTCAGGGTGCTGGATTTGGGGTGGAACCCTCCATGCATGGTGAGGAGCTTTCGTGTCTTAACATCTGTGGTCTGTATCTCTTCCTTTGGCCACCTTATTATTCCCGCAGGGTATCTGATCACTGGCAGAGCGTAGCTGTTTATTGCCCGGGATTTGTTCTTGCCATTGAGCTGGCTTCTTAGGACTTGCCTTACTCGTTGGAGGTATTTGGCTGTTGCCGCATTCCTTGTTGCCTGTTCAAGGTTGCCGTTTGCCTGTGGTATTCCAAGGTACTTGTAATTGTCCTCAATGTCTGCTATTGTTCCTTCTGGGAGTGAGACCCCTTCTGTGTGAATTACCTTGCCTCTCTTTGTCACCATCCTCCCACATTTCTCGAGCCCGAATGACATCCCGATGTCCGAGCTGTAGATCCTGGTGGTGTGGATCAGTGAGTCGATGTCTCGCTCACTCTTGGCGTACAGCTTGATGTCATCCATGTAGAGGAGGTGACTTATGGTGGCCCCGTTCCGGAGTCGGTATCCATAGCCAGTCTTGTTTATAATTTGGCTGAGGGGGTTCAGACCTATGCAGAACAGCAGTGGGGACAGTGCATCTCCTTGGTATATGCCACATTTGATGGATACTTGGGCAAGTGGCTTCCCATTGGCTTCAAGGGTGGTTCTCCACAACCTCATCGAGTTTGCAATGAAGGCCCTTAGAGTTCTGTTGATGTTGTACAGCTCCAAGCATTCAGTGATCCATGTGTGTGGCATTGAGTCATAGGCTTTCTTGTAGTCGATCCAGGCTGTGCACAGGTTGGTGTGTCGCATTCTGCAGTCTTGGGCGACTGTTCTGTCAACCAGGAGTTGGTGTTTGGCTCCTCTGGTATCCTTACCAATGCCCTTCTGTGCTTCGCTCATGTATTGACTCATGTGCCCACTTATCTTAGCTGCGATGATGCCTGACATGAGCTTCCATGTTGTGGAGAGACAGGTTATTGGCCGGTAGTTGGATGGGACTGTGCCCTTTGAGGGAATGGTCAGCCATTCAGGGTGAGTCCCATCCCTTAGCAGCTGGTTCATTTGTGCTGCCAGGCGCTCATGGATTGCAGTGAGCTTCTTTAGCCAGTAGGCGTGGATCATGTCAGGGCCAGGTGCTGTCCAGTTTTTCATACCTGAGACTCTATGTTGGATGTCTGCCACTGTGATAGTCACTGGATTCTGTTCAGGGAGGTTGCTGTGGTCTTCCCTCAGATCCACCAGCCACTGTGCATCACTGTTGTGTGATGCCTCCCTTTCCCATATACCCTTCCAGTACTGTTCAGTTTCCAGCCTTGGTGGGTCTGCTCTGTTGTTATTACCCTGCCATTGAGAGTACACTTTCGCAGGTTGTGTTGCGAACAGCCGGTTTATTCGTCTGGCTTCGTTATCTCTGGTGTATCTCTTTAGGCGGCTGGCCAAGGCTTGTAGCCTTTGCTTGGCAGTTTCGAGTGCTTCAGGTATGGTCATCTGGCTGTACCTCCTGGGCATCGGTCTTTTCATTGCACCTCTCTGGGCCTCTGTCATTTGGCTCACTTCCCTCCGAGCTGCCTTGATTTTTGCCTCCAACCTTCGTTTCCATGGTGGGTATTGTTTCTCATGGCTCCCATGGTTGCTCTTATAGCCAAGCATCTCTAGGATCACTGATGCTGAAGCGTATATCAGCTCATTGGTTTCTGTGATTGTTGTGGTAGGGATCGCTCTCAATGCTGCATTCACATCTTCCATGAGACTTTCTGATGGTACTTCACTTAGCCGTTGTAGTGGGGTTCGGGGTTGCCTGTTCAGTCTCGCCATGATCTTATCTTTCAGGTCAGTCGCTGCCTCGCTCAGCGTATCTGTGCTTACTGGGGCTTCGTACCCAATTTCCGGTTGGGGAGATGGTGAAACATCCCCTCTGACCTGGCGTCCTGGCTCCCCCTTGCCGTAGCATTTGTGTTGTATCTCATCAATCTCAAGTTGTGATAGCAGTTGCCGTTTGTGGATGTTGGAACACTGAGCTACTAGTTGTTTCGCCGTCAGCCTTGAATGTGGGTTTCTCCGTTCCCATTCACCGCACATTCTTTGCATGTAACCCCTCTGACTAGGGTTACTTGAGTAGTAGCATTCCAACAGAGCCTTGTTCTCGCATCTCAGCCATTTCTTTCTTGTTCCAGTAGCCCATTTCTTGTCAAGGTGCTCTGGTTCCCCAACACCTGACGCAGACCTTGTTAGACCGGGCGACGTCTGAGCCGGTATCTCATGTGGTTCATCGTCTCTCATGATATGAGGTAGGCGGTAGCGTGAAGGGTCTTGCCCAAGGACCCACACTGGATGCCTATTCGCCCTAACGGGGATTCGAACCGGGAACCCCCCCGCATGCAAGTCCTGTGACTTTACCGATTGAGCTATCCAGCGAGCTATATATATATATATATATATATATATATATATATATATATATATACATACACCCCTCTTGTTAAAGCAAAGCTGTCCATCACAATATGGCATTCAGCGTAATGTACATAAGTGTTTTTTGTCAATTTAGGGTTAGTCCAGGTGGAACGCATTGACAAATCCAAAGATAAAAAGTCTGAGCCAGGTTCATCCATTACCACACTCCTGTCCACTCTGGATGGGTTGAGCTGAGGATTTTCTGGATTCCCACTGGTCTTAATAACTTTTAAGACTAACAGTGCTGGTCTTCAAGAATGTGAACGATCATCCCCCAAGATGACTGAAGGTCTTCTTTCAGGCATTTGTGTATGTTGGCTCAGTGGTCTGAAACACAGCATGACATTTTGTGCCCAACAAGTGCACGGGAGATGACAGGAACGGGAATAACAGCAAAAAACAAAGAACACACAGACAAAGTATATAAACATTAAGATTTTTTGTCCTTACAGACATTAAATCTCACAAAGCTTCTGTTGATATTGTTGGTCGATTAGCTTACATGTGTACACGTAGTTTTCCACCACTAACAAATGTCCCATGAAGAAAAGAAATTTTGCTAAGTTAGTTAACATGTGACTGATAGGTCACATCAGTTAAACGTTTTTCACCGCTTACAATTTTCCCCAAACCAAAGTGGCTAGTGGTTAACTTAATGCTAACGTTCGTTAGCTAACAGAAAGGCTACACTACTACCACTTCGAACAGTGAAAAAAACGCAGCATATTCTTACTTACTAGACCGTTCAGGCATTGCCGAGTCGTTCTTTAACGCAGGTACAGTATGAGTCTGCTGGAGTACATTTGTTTGTGTGTCCGTTGTTTTGCTATGGTTTTACCACTGCTAAATGAACTTTTTTCTGTAAAACTGTGAGACTGGTCACAAAATAAACCACATGTTGGCAACTGGTGTGAAATCTATATATGAGCATGTAAAACTATATCCATCACAGCGAGTTCTGCTGTGAGTGGTGACTTTACTGATCTCAATGGCCTCCTTACTCCTGCAGTTTCAAGCAGACACAGAGTAAACAAACATGTTGCTGCAATAATGAGTCGATGTGCTGGGCTCTGTCGTGGTGTCATAGAGTTACGATGAACAACTGCTGTAAGGTGAATAAGCAGCTGTAGGACTGATGGACTGCGCTTTAGGTCATTACGCCAATATATTGTATCAAGATCGGTGGGTGTGTACATATTCCTGCCTGCCTGCTATTTGAAGACAAAAAAGGGGGGGGTAAAAAACACATTTTGATGCTGTGGCCCAGGTCTGTCTTAAACTAGACATATTTTTTTCACACATAACTAGAGATATTAAAACTTTGCAGTAAACAGAAAATACCCAAGACATCAACTATTTTTTTCAGAAAAAAAAATTAAAGTTGCATAAGAAGAGCATTGATGAGGGATCGAACTCACAGACAAAACAAGACTCACTCCAATGGAACAGTGGACAAAGGATTGTGACTGTGGAATGATTAGTCATGAGTAGTAAATCAATTTGAATGCAATTTGTATTTGTTTAATAGGAAACTGTTGCGTTTAATACTCTCCACATTTGATCTCACAAATGTTACAGGTAGAAATGAACAGTCGGTTACAATTCAGTTACGCTGTAGGCACTGGAGGCTTCTAAACAACTTTGCACCAGAGGTGGTCACTTTGAACTGCTCTTTTGAACGACTCTCAGCTCTCCCATGTAATTTCTCAGAAAAATTACTTTTCTAGTCACAGTGAATGCTTCCAGCAACCAGCTTCCAGCTGATCTGTGGAGGTTCCTGCCTTTCAAGAACCGTCTCCGTGACGGTGC
Organism: Betta splendens; assembly: GCF_900634795.4. Lineage (NCBI taxonomy): Eukaryota > Metazoa > Chordata > Actinopteri > Anabantiformes > Osphronemidae > Betta > Betta splendens. The sequence goes on from NC_040898.2 coordinate 3,061,135, forward strand.
AGCTGCAGTAGATCAGTTTGACTGACAAGTCACCTCCTACTGCTCAGTGTCCACAGCAGCTCTATGCATATTACTAATATATTTATTACACTGTCTGATTTTTTTGTAATTCAGCACACGATCCTTGAAATCCTTTTAAAATAAAAGCACCAATCAGATCTTTAGCTTTTGACTGGTTATTTATGACTAGTAATGAGACTATAGTATAATTAATAACAAACATTTACACCAGTAAATGTACATCATTTCAGGATGAAAGCAAACATTAAAATTTTACATTTTGTTAGCAATATTTCTGTTTTTATTTTATATAAATATTTTCTGCTTCAGCAATATACTGTTAAAACTCTCTCTTATTTAATTACTATTATACTAGGTTAATGCTATTAAGCACTTACAACAATTTCTGCCCATTCAAAAAAGTTTTTTTAGCTTTTTTTCCTTTTCTTATATAGATATATTCAGCTATATTTTTATGTCTCAACCGCATCTCAAATAATAGTTGATTAACTTCAACATTACAGCATTCAGCAATATACAGTATGCTGATTTTCAGCGCAATGCTTCATAGGTAATGATCCATAGTGAGTAATTGTTGGCACCATAACTGAAACTGGTGTAAGAAGGAGTGACCCTTACAATGATTTCTGCATAACTTTGTATTAGAATTGTCATGTTCTGTTTTTTTTGTTTCCTGTTTTATTCTGAAAGGACTTCCGTTTCTGACCAAACCTGTTAAGTTCCCGCTTCATGTTACGGTTTTCATCACGCACACCTGCTTCTGATCAGTCATCACGCACCTCTATATAATCACCAATAGTCACCACATCCAGTTGCCAGATTGTCGCGTGTAAGTCACCACATTCCAGCGTTTCTTTGATTGCTTACCTTGCCTGAGATCTTGTTTCCATGTCTGACCCCCCTACTCCTGCCTGCTTCCTGCCTTGTACCTTCGCCCTGGAAAGAAACCTTGGTAACTTACCTGATCGTCTGACTCTGGGAAAGCCTGCTCCTTAATGGTACCTTTGCCGTGTTAAAACTGTTGTTGAACTCTTGCCTGTCCCCGGACCTGATTCAGCCTGTTCCTCCTGTACTGCTGCATGAGATATTCTGTGTATCACCTGGACCGCCTGGACCACGATTTTGGAATAAACTGTGATTTTACCATCTACTCAGTGTGTCTGCACTGTTCATGTGGGTCCAATCTCTTCCTAAGTCTGACAAGAATATTCACTTTTGAATTAGATTTATACCTTTTAAACCTTTGAAACCCCCCTTTCTTTCAACGCTTTGTTTATTAAAATAAGTATGAAAAATTTAAAAATTATTTATCATTTTATTTTCCCACCTTGAGAAGACTCTTTAGCTTTGTCCTTTCTCAGCTCTGTTAATCTATGATTGATGGATGACCTTGTATTAGCATAACCAGCTTTGTATCAGGGCTACTTTTAAATTATTGCAACCTTTAGCTTTTTGTTTGTTAAGCACATACATGTGACCAAGTTCTTTTAAAATAAAAATACCAATTATATCTTTAGCCTTAGCAGCACTATCTTTCCTTTTAAATAGGTAATTGTGTTTAGTTAATGAAACAGTTTTAAAGTTTTGGTATTAAACACACATCTCCTCAAAATCCTTTCAAAATTAAAGCAATAATCCAAACCTTTAGCTTTAAAAGTACCATTTCTACCTTTGAATGGTTAACTGAGACTAGGTAAAGACTATTTCACAGTTTAGCAAATAAGCACACGCACTGTCTCCAAATCCTTTCAAAATTAAAGCACCAATCCAAATCCTTAGCTAGTATTATTTTTGCTTTTAAAGAGGTAATTGTGACTACTTGAACTATTTTTTTTAATTTGGGTATTAAGCACACATCTTTAACTGAACTGTAACTTAAATTTCAAATTTAATTGCTTCAGCTTCCTCTGCAGCTGCGTTTAGCCATGTTTCATGCTGCATCAACTCTTAACTAATCTCTTTCATTTCAACAAGAAATAGACACAGTTGGTGCAGTTGGTTACAAAATAATTTGAGCAAATCTAATTAAACTATTTTCAAATTCAAATGCTTCAGCTTCTTCTGCAACTATGATCTATGATTTAAATGCTTACCCTACTTTCAGCTATGTTTAAATTGTTTCAGGTACTATAGAATAGAATAGAATAGAATAGAATAGAATAGAATAGAATAGAATAGAATAGAATAGAATAGAATAGAATACCTTTATTGTCCCGCAATGGGGAAATTACGATGTTGCAACAGCACAAAGACATGTATACAGAAGAAATAGCACAATAATAATAATACACAATAATTATAAGAAATTAGAACTTAGAACTTCACAGGTTATCAACATTATGAGGTAAGGTGACTGCACCAAACAAAGGGAGTAAGATATTAAAGTGACTGGTGCAATTGCCCTAGAGATGTAGCGTGTGTGTGGAATCTCTCCTTCCCACAGCGAGGGTGGATCAGTCTGTCACTGAATCTGCTCCCCAGGGCAGACAGTGTGTCCTGCAGTGGGTGGGACTTGTGGTCCAGAATAGATTTGAATTTTGCCAGAACATTTCTGTCTCCCACCTCTCTCATTGACTCCAGAGTGCAGCCTAGGATAGAGCTGAACTTCTTAATGACCTTATCCAGCTTCTTCCTCTCCCTCTCTCTGATGCTTCCTTCACCTAAATTGAGTTATATGTTTAATATATAACCAATGTATAGCTATATTATAGATATATCAACAACATTAAGGATTGTTTACTTCTTAAAATAGTATGTATAGTGTTGCTTAGAGAAGGGCTATCAGCAGTTACTGTGGCTTAGCAGTTAAGGCTTTGACTGAAAACTCTGGTTAAAGTCCTGGCAACAGCAACAAAAAATGACTAATTATATGTTTTGCATAAAAGCATTAAGAATATATGCAAAACAGATCTTAAGATATATTCAGCTGTGCATTCAATTCCTCATCCACTTCCAGCTGTTTTGTTAATATTATACTTTGAGCAGTTATTCAGCAATAGATTCAGCATGGAAGCATTCAATGTGCATTTTCTTATGGAAATGCTTTCTCTAGTTACAAGTGTCTACTTTAAGTGTGACAACTTGAACAGACAAAGACAAAGTGACTAGAACATGGATTGATGCATGCAGATTGATAATCCCACTTATAGATACATAGCATGGCATGGCATGAAGTAACAAGAGAATATGCCCTGCATGTGGCTTAAAAACATTTCCACAAGCATTTGGTCAAAATGCATCATGCTCATAATCCTGAGAAAGTGAAATCTTTTCTGTTGATCAAACCATAAAGAAACAAGTACTCGAAGGAGACTCATGGAAAGACATAACATTCACTAAACCCATGGTTTGCATGTGGAGAGTCAACATGAATATAAAAGGTTGAGCTGACAGCAGAAGAAAATCAATTGTTTTTTAAAGGTTTGCATACTTTTAAAGCAAGAGTTTCAATAGTAACATTTAAAATCGCAACATTTAAATCAATGTGAGCCCGTGTGTGCAAGCATTGTTTGTGGGCAGAGCTTTCAGTTCACAGTGAAAGATATTTTTGAGTTCTTGGTATCATAACCACCTTTGTCCAAAAATACAAACCCAGTGTTGTCAGATGAAGAACTTCCTAAACCACCATCACGACAAGTTAAGGTTAACAACTTAGCTAACCAGGCTTGTCAAGATTAGAAACACTATGGACATACTAAGTCTATCCACTAGTAGGTCTGTTAAAAGCAGGTTCTTTAACACCTCAACATAACTAAAAAGCAACTGTTACTGTAACTTCAGTCTCCTATCTTTGCATACCTTGTTTATGGGTTATAAACTGCTGGCCTTCTGCTACTGTAGATAGAAAAAGGAACACTGAAGCATTACTATGGTAACAGGGGAAGCAGTGGCTCAGGATTGGGGCAGTCACTCACCAACTAGTAAGCTGGATTCCTGGCTCCCTCTGTAGAAGTGTCCTTGGGCTAGCTCAATGGTTAGAGTGTTGGCCTGAAAAGCAGGTTACCAGTGCAATTCCACCATGTGGGTCCTTGAGCAACATACTACTAGCTTCCTGGGCACCCAGGAACCTTGGTGTCTTTTGCTTCTGTGTAAAGGGAATGGCAGTGGCTTGGACACATAATGTAGGCATGTTAGCCTCATCAGCTCTGCTGATGTTTCTGTTGTTTTTTCCAAAACATAACAACTAATTTTGATTTAGTAGAACATACTGTATTAAGGTCACAATAACCCATACTGGGTAATGTTCCCATTCCTTTGCCAGAAAAGCGCTGGTGGTGGTGTTAGCATGTCTTTGATGAGATATAGGTCCAATACAGCCAATCTTCATGAAGCATATTCCAAAGTGTTCTTTCCAGACACATTTATTAGGCTGATAACATTATTCAAACACAGTGTATGACCATTGTAAACAATAAAACATAGTGCACTAAGCTTTTCAAAATTCTGAAAAGTTTCTTTTTAGAATCCTCCTTATATTTTAAATGTTAGTTCATTACATTTCCCGACATATTCATTTTCTGCATTATTAATAATTATAATATATACAAACAAGTTGCTTGAAGTTTCAAAGAAAGCACTTCTTTTGAAAATGACCAGGTTCTGTATTCCTCTGCTGATTTGCTGATCGCATGCCTCGTTGATGACTTTAATGAAACGTCCATGTGAGTCTTGTTGAGCACTTCCTCCTGACAGTGGGGGCAGTGACTTAGTCCATAGATTTTTTTGTATTGATAGCAACATTAGTATGTACAAAAGCTTTAATGGCCCAGTGTTGTCTGACTGGTTGCAAGGCTATCACATAAATGCTTCCACATTGTTGCTGATTTGTAGTTAATTCAAGTGTCTGTTTTTCCCCAAAAAGTACTGGTATCAAAATCTCGATCGGATATAGTTATACAAGGAAAAAGACTGAATAGAAAGTGCTAGATCAAGGATTCAAACACTTCCCTTTGTGAGTCTCTTTCTGCATAATGCAAAGTTCATTAACTTACATAATGCTTGGTTTTATCTTTATACAATGCCATGACATATTCTAAGATGGGATGTAGCCTTGTTGTTTTGTCTTGTAGCCCAGTTTCACATCTTTCTTGCAACTATCCGTCCTTGTCCTGCTCCTGCTCCTCTGTCTGCACTTATCGCCACGTTCATCCAAGGTAGGCTACTTTAGCAACCACTCGTTCACTGAAAGGGAAGAGAGCATATTGATTGAGACTGTTCTCCAGCAGTGGTCATCTTCACCCCTTCTGTGGCTTATCTCATCCTTATAAATAACAGAGGTGGAAAAATTAAAAAACAAGCAAGGGGCATAAGTAAACAGTGTAATTTGATCAATACAATTTACTAGAGTTCATAGAATAGTTTACTTTAGCCTGGAAATCAAATTTTACCACTTTGGGTTAAATAAAGTTTATCTTATTAAAATAAAGGTCTTTAGAGCCTCAAGGGCTTTATTACACAGAACTGGAATTGTAGTTGTTTTGCTGTTGCTTTGCTCTCCAATCCTCTCTGGGGTGTGCGTAGGTTTGCTAATCAGGAGCATCTGAGGGAGGTGGAGTAGTTAAAATCTCCCCGCAGCCACTGTACAGAATAAGAATTAAAATTTTTTTCAAGAGTAAGGAATTTGAGTACAGCAGAACAGATGTAAAAGTATGAGACAAAAAGAGGGTCACAGTATGTGTAAGACACAACAGTCTAAATCCCCAGCAAAAATCTGACAATATAGTGAATGAATATCAGTGACTGCAGCTGCCTTTTGCCTTTAGCATATTTTAGCTTCAGAGGCGGAATTCAACATTTTGTGCAGCAGATTGTGGCTAAAAGCGAGCACAAAAAAATTACAAACAGGATACAGCAACAGCTCTCAGGTTGTAGTGAGCTGTGACAAAACGGTTTCCAACCAGATCTGTCTGTCATTGCCAAACAGGTGTTCTGTCTGTCATGCAATCGGTTGTCTCATGCCGAGATGAGGGGTGTTCATTCTGTGTCTGTGTGGGTTCTGTCCTTGTCAGTGGGAGACTTTACTGTACATAGAGAACAGCTGGTTGTGATTTTGTGTGTTCTAGCATGATGAAAAAAGAAGCTCACTTCCTACTCCATAGGGGTAAACATTCATGTACTGCCTGTCTGGAGATTCTTGTTGATCACATATTATTAATAATAATATACATACTGTAATATTGATGGATTGTGACTGGAGGGACCAGTTCACTAATGAAAATAAACACGATTCAAAATGGCAATGATGATTACTTTATGGAGTCAGATTAGTGTGTGCGTAAACCGATCTGTGCGTGTGTAAACCGATCTGTGCATGCGTAACCAGATGCGTGTGTGTTTAGCCAGATCTGTGCATGCCTAACCAGATGCGTGCGTAATTAAATCTGCACGTACGTAAACGGATCTGTGCGTGCATAAATCGATCTGCGTGCGTAAACCAATTTGTGCGTGCGTAAAGCGAACTGTGCATGCGTAACCAGATGCGAATGTAATTAAATCTGTGCGTGCGTAAACCGATCTGTGCGTGCGTAAATCGATCTGTGTGTGCATAAATCGATCTGCGTGCGTAACCCAATCTGTGCGTGTGTAAAGCAAACTGTGCATGCGTAAACCAATCTGTGCATGCCAGATGCACGTGTGCATAGCCAGGTCTGTGCGTGCGTAACCAGATGCGTGGGTAATCACAGGTCGGTTTACGCATGCACAGATCGGTTTACGCACGTACAAATCTAATCTGACCCTAATTTGACTCCATATTACTTGTGTTACTCTGAGAAATCTGTAGCAGTTACGGGCAGTGAAAGTGAGTTTACATGGCAGCAGAGAGGTTACGGTAATGTTTGTACCTCGGTACTGGAGTTTCTGAGCCCTGTTATTGGGGCAGTCTTTGCCCTGCATGTTGAAGTTGATATTGGTGCGTATGCAGCGGTTGTTGAGTGGCTGAACTGGGCGAACATTGTCACTCATGCTCAGGAAGATCTGAGGCGGCTGGTTCTGGCTTAGCAGTCTCAAGGAATGCATCTTAGATGTAGACAGACCCAGGAAGAGGTAGGAAACAAAAGAAAAATGATCAAGAACATTTAAATCAAGAACATTTAAAGAACAGACATGAACCACAGTGTTGTGTAAAACATTTGACAACTATATACTCTAGGTGTGGGTGGGTGGCTGTGATGGCCACATATGGTGCCATACAGCTCACTTTAAGCACCTTTTGTTTGATTGCATCTATTTGGTTTATTTTTATTTATAGAGGACAGGACAGGACATTAGTTCTATTTGTAGAGCGCACATATTTAGTTCTTCTATGCTGTCGCACTCTCGGCATACACTGAAAAAAATGAATTTTTTGATCCTGTAAATGTTATACTGTTAACCTGTGTAAATTTTAGAAAAACTGTGTTCCAATATTTACTTTAAAATTTGGATAGAATCAATATGATACATTGAAATTTAGTATCATCATTTGTCCAAGTAAAGTTTGCATACAAATATCAGGTGATAGTAAATAATTTAATTCATTGATTTAAAAACTTCCAAAATCAAGTACATTTGATTTGGATGATGAAAGTAAATATGGCAACCCTCAATGAATGACGTAGAAGAAAAGGTTGCACTGAAAATAAGTTTGAACTTCAGCAGCGGGAGATTTTCACGTATAATGGACAGTTGGCCTGTAAGGCCACCCCCGTACATAAACCCATCTAAAATCAGCACTTTTTTTTATCCAAGTAAAATTGTAATATATATGAGGTGTAAGACAAAACTCTTTATTTTTATTGGATTTGTGGTATTATTTAATTTCAGAATGGTATTCTTACTGACCAAGTGTTAAACTTGTTAATCTTAAATACATTTTGTACACTTTATCTAAGATATTTTAGCAGTCCAGGGCCTTAGGCCTGCCTTAAGCTGTAGAGGCTCATGGGAAAAATGACGATTCCTGGGTTGTTAACTTAGTTAAATATAGTTAAATATAGGCGCTGAGTGATGTTATAAGTTTGGTGGAATTGAATGAGTGAAGTGTTCATGTGTGTTCATTATGTGTGTGGTGTTGTTTTATAGGCTGCACTATGAGGGAGAAAAGTATGCGTGTAACTGACCCTCAGTGGACAGTGACGCAATTTATTATGCAATGTGGTTTTGTTCTTGGTTTGCAGAGCTACCACAGAAAGACTGACACTTTGTGTTCCTTACAATGTTCCTCCCCTCTCTGAGGGGATTGAACTGCAATCTGTGCGTCAGCAGCGAAAAGCACTAATCACTGCACCAAACAGCCATGGCCATTTATTATACAGATGGTGAAATCGAAGCCTAATGAATCAATGAGCAACTATGACACAGTCGTACAGTGGCCCTGAAGTGCAAGTCACAAACAAACAAAAAGACGAAACACAACAATATTAACAGCAAACACAACACCATTAACAGAAAAAGATGACATTAACAATACACATGACCACATTAACAGGTAAGACAACAACATTAACAAGAAACACAACAACGTTAACAAAAAACACAATATTAACAAAAAGCACGACAACATTAAAAGGAAACACAACATTACACGTAACACAGAAAGAGTAGGGACCAGGTCTTGTTTCTAATCTAACTTTTCATTACCTGTTTTCCCTGCAAGCTAAAAGCGTGGCTATGCTGCGCTAATTAAAATATTAAGGGCTATTTAACGATGGATTTTATCGGAGACGGGTTTTATAGAAACGTTGCTGCTATGGGGATTGAACAATGTGGTTGGTGCTTGGATGGAAACCTGATACAGGTTCCATGTTTAAACAGCCAACTGCAATGTTCGACTGTAGTGAAACAGCTGTTCAGCACTGATGCTGATGTTACACAAAGTTATTGTCCAGCTGGTTCTCTCCTGCACTTCCTTGTGTGGAAGGTAAAAATTTATTTTTGACCTGTTGTATTTTACTGTGCCAAATATGATATTGTCAACTACATATGTAACTGCAATCAATCTGGTGTATTGTGAAGGGATGTTAATTTGATAATTTTATATCGAAACCAACCAACCAGCATTTAGACAGTAAGGTTAAAAGCAAGCCTTTTCAGTGTTTAGGTGTCCTCCCTATGGGTTAATGAGGCCAACGAGGTATGGCGCTATTTATTTGTACAGGTATATATGTATATTTTCTTCTGTGTAGAAAACTGCTAAATATTTAATTAGCTAATTAATTAAATGACAGTTAATTTTGTAACTTCTCATTACATTGTGCTGTGGTGTTTTAATGTTCCTTATGTTTATGTTTTTTTTAATTAGTTCTCATGACATGTTGGGGGACCTCGTGTATAAACGTTGATTAACAAAATCATTATATAAATACTGCGGTCTACATGTAACGTCTTCATCCTGATAGCAGTGAGTTGAAACAGAGAGTTTTCACAGTTGAGCGCCAAAAGCAGGCGCCAGGCTGGGGAACTATACCTGGCAACCTCGCTGAGACGTCCGAACTCCCCGCTGATACAAGCGACAAACGGCGGAGGAACCTGGACGTCAGCCATTCTGATTGGACCACACAATGGGACGGGCGTGACCGAAAAGATGGTTATGAAGAGCTGCCGTGACCAAAGACTTGCCCCTTGTTCTTTCTGTCTCTTGTTCTCTCCAGCCCTTGCTGTCCCTTCCCCTTTTTCTTTCCCACCCTTGCTCTCGTCCTTCTCTCCGTCGCCTCCGTCCACCTCTAGCTTCCATCTGCCCCCGGAACGCCTGGACACTCTACCGCAGCCAGCAGCTGAACCAACGTGGACATAGTCACAGAGAACAGGCCTGATCACCCATCCACTCTCAGCCACTCGGCAGGGAACCGTCAGCTTAATCATCTCGCCCACTGCCGAATTTAATTGGTCGTTGTCTGTGAATATTTGTATATGGTTTTGCAGCACTGGTAAATGGCTATGGTACGGAGTTCACCCTTCAACTAACTTAAATACAATTGAGACTGTATTGGCTATTCCAAATTGCTTATTGGTCCCTGGTAACAGGGTGGTGCCCCGCAAATTAATGAATTATTAATTCAGTTATTAATTATTAATCAATAATAATTAAGTGTTTCACTTACCAAGCTATAGACATTTGTCATATAATTATATATATTTAAGCAAATAACCAAAATTTGAGAATCTAAATTATAAATACATTTGGTATCTCCACTCAGGAGCTATAAATCCAATTATTATAATTTGTGCTCCTTGCATATCCCCAACAAACATTACATGTTAGTTTGACGCACTGTGTTGTGTGGCCACGGTGTATGTACATGTGTATATATAAGAGAGCACCGGTGGTATCACTGAATTGAATATTTGGGCATGGCGAGGTTACACATTGTCACCACAAGGGGCCTCGACCCCTGAGTGTGACGGTCGCAGCAGCCTGCCGCTCGTCCTCGACTTCAGTCTGGCTGAAGCGGAGAAAGAGACAGGTCTGCTAGATGTACATCTGAAAATCATTTTTGGTTGGTTGTAATACGTGTACACGTGGTACGTGTATTCCCCTGGTTGTTTCACTGGCAAATGTATTGTGTTTGTCTTGAACGTGGCCATATAGGAGAGCCAAGTTAGGTAGGTTAGCTTAGCTTACCAATGATTACTATGTTAAGATCTGTTAGAAAATCCATCCATCCATTTTCTTAACCGCTTACTCCCCAGTGCGGGGTCACGGGGGTGCTGGAGCCTATCCCAGCTGGCTACGGGCGAGAGGCAGGGTACACCCTGGACGGGTCGCCAGTCCATCGCAGGGCAACACATAGACAGACAACCATTCACTCACACACTCACACCTACGGGCAATGGAGAGAGGCCAATCAACCTAATGCACGTCTTTGGACTGTGGGAGGAAGCCGGAGAACCCGGAGAGAACCCACGCAAACACGGGGAAAACGTGCAAACTCCACACAGAAAGGCACGAGGTCCGCCTCCGGCAATCGAACCCAGAACCTTCTTGCTGTGAGGCGACAGTGCTACCCACCGCACCACCGTGCCGCCCCCTGTTAGAAAATCTTTGGGTGTTATCTTTGATTATTTCATTTTTTTTTTTTAAATAATGCTTTCACCTGGCTCAACATTTTGCCTTAGATGAAGCAAACTTACTGAAACACCAAGTAAAATATTGGTTCATGTTTATCTATAGTGGTGCAACTGTTTATGCATTATGCCTTGTGACACCTTGTGTCGTTGAATAACTTGGAGGGAGCTACAACATGTGTCTGCATACTCATGTTTAGACACACACACAGCTAACATTAGGGGTGAAGGTTACTTTTTGTACCTGTGGAAAGTAAGCTAACTTAAGCATAACTGTTTCTCAACTGGCTTACTAGTTGACGTCTGTTCTGGTGCCAAGAAGTTGACAAAAGTAAAACGAGAGAGAAAACTAGTAGGGTGTCTGCTTCACAGAAGTTAAGCAATGTTTATACCAAGTCATTAGAGGTGGATTAATAATATAATTGCTAACTGGGTGTTACATTTATAGTCCAGCGTCATGAGGATGTCCTTCCTGACTAGCCAACAAACAGGTGTTTTATCATCTGCACTCAGGAAAGTAACTATAATATTTTTGTTTACACAAAAATACAAATATTTGTCAATGAACCTGTATTGACTGACTGCTCAGACACTTACACTATGAAGTGGGAAGACTGTAATCAATTAAAGTGTCAACATCGATTGTGTTGTATTGCTGTAGATTAGCAAACAAAATGTATGCATCATTGTGCTGACACAATAAGTTTACATTTTTCCTTCAGGGTGACACGGTATTTTGCAAACAACAATTCGTGGGTCACCTCTGATATCCAAGCTCTGCTAAAGGAGAAGAAGAGACGGTTTAGATTAGGGAACAAGGAAGAGCTGAGGAGGAAAATCTGTGAGGGGAAGGCCAGATACAGGAGGAAGATGGAGAAGCAGCTGCAGAAGAACGTCAGTGAGGTGTGGAGGAGCCTGAAAATCTCTGGCTTCAAAGCACCACACTCACATGCAAAGGGGGACCTGAGCTAGGTTAACGGCCTGTACCTACACTTCAATCAGTTCGACCAAGCAAGCAGCTGCTTCCAAACTGGCACCTGGCTCAACCCCCACACCACCAGCGCCTCAGAAGACTGGACTACCCCCCACAGCCCTTCACACCTCTACACAAAGCCCTGCACAATCAGCCCTGCAAACACCCCTCTCTTCACACCACCCTGATACTGCGACACTACCTGTCTGTGGACAGGAGAGCAGCCAGACGAGATGGCACCAGCTCCAGACTCCTAAAGTCCTGTGCAGATGAACTGTGTGGAGTTATGGAGCATGTCATCAACCTGAGCCTCAAGATCTCTGGCTCTGGAAGACCTCCTGCGTGGTTCCAGTGCCTAAGACACCCCACACCCAATACCTCAGCAGCTTCAGACCAGTGGCTGTCATATCCCATATGATGAAGACACTGGAGAGGCTGTCCTGGGTCACCTCAGATCTGTGGTGGGAAGTGGACATCCTTTGAAGTAGAAATCAATGTTGATCAAGCCCAATAATAACCGGCCCATTCTTGGTTCTTATGTCTTTTTTTGAAACATTTGATGCAGAATCCTAGGGTGAGAAGCCCACCTTTTTTTCTGTTAAATTGCCATACTTTTCACTTTTATTATTATTATTATTAATATTAAATATTGGAATCTAATTGGATTCATTTATTTTCGAAAAAAACAGTCTTTACAAAAGTGAGGAATGAAGTTAATACAACCTGTAGAGAGGAATTTACATAAAGCGTAAAATAGCTATAATTTTTACAGCAAAGCCCTTGTGTTTATTCACATTGAGAATAAAACAGAAGTTGTCAGTTAGAGATATACTTGTGGCACTAACAGCTCACCCAATTTAGCAAATCAACACACTGATCCCTCTGGGATATACTGGAATACTCCTTAATCCTTAATACTTCTACACAGCTTGATATGGATTTGTTGGTAGAGTCAGATGGAACTCTGCTATGAAAATATTGCATAGTTCATATACATCTGAATTGCATGGTATGGCCAGTCAAAAGACACATTCATTTTTGCATCGTTGAACATGTTCATCTTCAACCAAAGAAAGGTAGTCTCTTGTCCTGTAGAGTTCAGGCAAAGTATATCACAAGTATATATCACATTGGGTCGACCGCTGGGGCCTGATGGTTTGTGCGTTCCAGACCTGTACGGTGTCTTCTAGCTCATCCTGTTAAAAACGACAAATAGATTTATGCAGACAATTTATGATCCCAAACATACATATAAATCTGACCACAGCACTAGATTATTTTATTTACACACAATATTTATGTAAATGTATTCCTCTCTTTGCTCTACCCCCTCGTCTCATCGGCCTCTCCCCCTCCATTCCTCTCTGTTGCTTTTTTCAGTTCCTACTCCTCCTCTCTCACAAATATGCACATAAAACAAAAAACATGAAAACATGCGAATACATTAACTCACCTGGATAAGTCCCGTGCAACAGAACTGAATGAGACTTTTGTCCAGAAGAATTGTACGCACTGGCTATAAAGAAAGCCCCACCAATATTTAATTCTTTGATTGGCAGTGGGCGGCACGGTGGTGCGGTGGGTAGCACTGTCGCCTCACAGCAAGAAGGTTCTGGGTTCGATTCCCGGAGGCGGACCTGGTGCCTTTCTGTGTGGAGTTTGCACGTTCTCCCCGTGTTTGCGTGGGTTCTCTCCGGGTCCTCCGGCTTCCTCCCACAGTCCAAAGACGTGCATTAGGTTGATTGGCTTCTCTCCATTGCCCGTAGGTGTGAGTGTGTGAGTGAATGGTTGTCTGTCTATGTGTTGCCCTGCGATGGACTGGCGACCTGTCCAGGGTGTACCCTGCCTCTCGCCCGTAGCCAGCTGGGATAGGCTCCAGCACCCCCGTGACCCCGCACTAGGGAGTAAGCGGTTAAGAAAATGGATGGATGGATGGATGATTGGCAGTGCTGGCTCCCTCCAGGTAACTCTCAAGGGTATCATCTGGGTGAGCAGGACGAAGGAAATGCTGAAAACCTCTGACGTATCCATTCTCAGTTCCAAGATTACCTCCTTCAAAACCATGCGCACATCTTCCTTTCTCACACGCATTCCGTGTTTTCGGCATTTAGTGTACATCCAATGGTACCTGTGAAGTTGCCCAGAGTACTGCAGTTTGTTGCTAACAAAATCAACCAAGCGTCGGAGTAGGTTTTAAGCCCAGAATAGCCCATTTTGTTAAGTTTTCTTTTAAGGTGCCTCTCGCTCAGGTAAAAATTGTGTTTACTTCCAAGCAGTGATTTAATGTCTCTGTATTTGAGACTCAGCTCAAAATAAAATTCTATGAACGGCTTCCACACTTCCATGTTGTAGTTTCTGTGCTGACCTGGAAGTAGATTTGCACTACCGGAAGTAGATTTCTTAAACTTATCGAAAATATCGCCAGATCAAAGACGCTCAGACATCGCTTTATATTTTTAACAAAAGGTTATAAAATATACATATAAGCGTGTTTGAATAAAGACATAGTTTCTAAGTCGTTCAGCAACTTTTTATTTTGAATCAAAGCAAACAGTTGTTATAAAGCCACAGATTGATTGGGCCAAAACCCTTTTCTTTTCTTCATCTTCTTTTAGTGGCTGGCAAAACAAGACCGTTGTCCCCTCATGGAGTCTCTGTGAGGATATACAACCAGCCGATATTACCTGCAATTGGAAAAAATTTATTATTTTATTAGTATTAGGATTGCTGCTAACCAAGCTAACACACAGGCTAACATAAGCAACGCAAGCTAATGCTGTCCCCAAATGAGAAGCAGCAGCTCATAACTGTGCTCAAACACGGCACAAACGAAAACAATAAACAGTCGAATATATTACTTAATAGGTGCTCATTTCACCGTTCTGTCCCGGCTGTTTTTCCTGGGTTGTCCTTGGTCTTCTGATGTTAATTTGACTGCTGCTTGTTTGAACTAATGATCCATAAAACACACGTTCTCTCATCAGCAGATTCCCCACTTCACCCAAGATGACTTGGCAGCAATGAAGCTGATAATACCTACAAAATGAAGTAGTAATATTGAATTAGTTGCTGCCAGCCACTTGGAGAGAATACACAAGCTTAGCGTTACTCCTACCAGTCTTAAACAGCACAAGCAGCAGTTTGTTAGGTAAACAGTGGAATATATTACTTACTCAGTGCTTATTCAACCGTTCTGTCCCGGCTGTTTTTCCAGTTTTTTCCGGGCAATCTGAAGCTACTTTGTAGCTCCTCTGTCGACATGAAGCAAAAGTTTCTTGGGATCTCGCGAAAGTTTCTCAGGATCTCGCAAAACTATCTCGGGATCTCGCAAAACTATCTCGGGATCTCGCAAAACTTTCTCAGGATAATTACCTATTTTTTTCACAATTTTTTCCCTCCATGTTCTTTCGGGGGCTCCATAGGCCTTAGAGGACAATTTCCAATGTAAGTGAAAATCTCCCGCCGCTGAGGTTTAATCATGTTTTGAGTGCAACCTCTCCTCTTACGTCATCCACCGAGGGCTGCCAGATTTACCATCACCAGTCAAATTTTTTTGATTTTGGAGGTTTTTAAAACAATGAATTATCTTATTTTCTATTACTTGTATGCAAACTTTACTTGAACTAATGATGGTACTGAATTTCAATGTGTCATATTACATTCTAAGCAAAAAAGTAAATATAAACATAACAGTTTTTGTAAAATTTACACAAGGTAACACTCCCTGCACTCTCAGTTTCTGTCTAGCTTCACGTTTGGTCATGTGATTTATCCACCTGCATCTAGTCAGTAATCAATCTGTGTACTTCAGCTCTAAGTCTTGCCTTACTCAGTGCCAGATTGTTTTGCCATGTGCCTACTTGCAAGCGTTCCTTTATCTGTAGGTCTTGCCTGGTACTGAACCCTGATCTGCCTATGACTCTGCCTTGCGCCACAATTTTGGATCCTGTTAGTAGTGCTCTCAACCTTTGCCTGTACCTGTTCTGATTAGAGATGGCAAAATCGAAGCCTCATGTTTTATTGTCAAATAAAAGTTATTTAATCAAAGGTGTGAAATTGTGTTTCTCTGTGAATAATAGTATAAAAGTAGTCTTGATGGGGCAAATATGTTCGATAATCCAACGTTATTACAGCTGTATTTAGTGCTTCTGCAACTTTGTTTATTACTACATTGACATGTCTGTCATTTACTTAAGACCTTTATTTTATTTTTCTACAGAACATTAATCACCTTCTCACTACCTCTCCAACTTTGAAGAAAAGCCGTTTGCACTGCACTGATGTCTGACTAATAAAGATATTTTTATTGTAATTGCGACTTGTCAAAATGTAGTTGTAGTCTTTAATTACATTTTGAACTTGTCATAAATACATTACAGATATCTGTAATCTGAAACCTGTCTATCTTATAGATCACGTTGTATCGACACCGCTCGCTCTCATTGGTCACATGGTTTGGAACGCGCTTGAGATTCTGTTTGACGACACTTCCGCTTCAAAAGATCGATGCTGAGTCGAATGGAAGGTCTCGAGTTAGACATCTCTATATCTGATTGCCTATTCCCTGCCTGCAAACGTGTGTCTCTTCACAATGTTGATTTCATTAAAACCTCAAAGCTTTGCCTGCCTTGACACCACATCAATTAAGGGGAGAGTTTTGTTTTTGTTTTCATGTTTTTGTTTTATATTAAACTATTATTTGTATAAAGTTGTTTGGATTGATTTGATAAGTTTTTATGATTTACTGACTTGCCTGTTGTGTTTTGATGTCTTTCATTGAGTTTAGATAGGTATTTGTCCTTATTTATCCTGGTGTGTCTCAATGGCCTCATCAGCCATTATATATGTTCCCTGGTGTGTTTGTTCTTCAGGTCAATTGATTTGGGTTATTTGCCTAATTACTTATCCATTAGTGTAGTTTTGTTGACCTATTTTATGAGGCTTAGTTTGTAGTTAGTGATGTGTAATTTGTTTTCTTTTTCTTTTTGGACTAAATAAATAATTTTTTTATGGGAAAAGTCCACTTGTCTTCCTCCTGCCTTCCTGTTCAGCCCTCGCAGTGGCTCATGCTAACCTGCATGCGTGTGAGGTACACTGGCTTGTTCATCAGGATCCATGTGGCTGTCTCAAAGCATGGAGGGATTGTCATGGAGCCATCATATGTAATAAAACTACTGGTCTCAGGGTAAACCTCCTCTATGTTCAGGCCAGTCAGTAGATATGCGTCATCTGCCAAGAGAGAAGCAGTCAGGACAACAAAGAGAGAGTGAGAGACCTTAGGTTTCAGTTTTCACCTTCCCTGAAAGGTGCATGAGAACATCTGAATTTATTACCAAATTACTAAAAAGAATATCTTAAAGCAAGGGTGGCCACTGTTTGTGGTCAAGTCAAAAAAGTATAGATATTGTCTGTTTAAGACAATAATTCAGTAACATTTGTTATTTTGGTGACATAACCGAAGGAGGAGGAAATTCCTTTATTAATCCCACAGTGGCCCCAGTCCCTGTGCCTCAGCCGGCCTCAGTCCCTGCGCCTCAGCAACCTCCACGTACTGCCCATGTTCCAGCTCAATCCCCCCTGTTGGTTTTTGCACCGGCCCTGCATACATGACTGTCCCCTGCCTCAGCCTTGCTGCAGCAGCCAGCTACCACCTATGTTGCTGTCCTGTCACTCACACACTGAGCTCCAGCTCAGCCACGTCTCGCTAAAGCTCCAGCTCAGCCACGTCTCGCTCAAGCTCCAGCTCAGCCACATCTCGCTCAAGCTGTGGTCTGGCAACGACCACATCCGCCTCGGTTCCTGGTGGTCTGGCACCGACCGTGCCTGCTTCGGTCCTGGTGGTCTGGCATCGTCTGCTTCGATTCTTGGTGGTCTGGCATCAACCTTGTCCGCCTTAGTTCCTGGTGGTCTGGCACCGACCACGTCCGCCTCGGTTCCTGGTGGTCCGGCTTTGGTTTATCTCGTGACAACTACATCAGCTCAGATCTGGGTTCGTCTCTGGTCCTGGCTCCAGCGCTTCATCTATCATCGTCTCTGGTTCTGGCCCCGGCACCTCGTCTGGCATCGTCTCCGGTTCTGGCTCCGGTGCCTCGTCGCCCCTCGTCTCTGGTTCAGGTCCCTGCGCCTCGTCGCCCCTCGTCTCTGGCCCCGGCATCTCGTCTGGGTCCAGCTCTTTGTCGTTCCTCGTCTCTGGCCCCCTAGGACTCCAGTTACGCTTTTGGGCACTACGGGTGCCATTCTGCAAATTCCCCTCAGACGGGGGGTCCTGTCACAAACTTAAACTCTAAGCCATTGCTCATGTCAACTTCCTGATTTGTTTTCCTTCACTTCCTGTTGTTGGCCGATTGCCTTAGCTCCCGCTTTACTTCCGGTTCTCATAGCCACCGGTTCTCATAGCAAGCTATCGGTAATTACTCTCCTGCACTTAAGCACCAGTACTCACCCTGTCTAGTTGCCAGATTGTCTGCGTCGCTTAGCCAGCATTCCAGCATTCTAATCTCCCGTGTATGACCAAAGCTATCCTGACCTTGTTCTTGCCTCGCCTCCGAGCTTCGTGAGTATTGAACATAGCTTGTCTTTGATCACCTACCTCTTTGACTCTACAGCGTTTATGTCTCGTAAGTCCTGCCGTGTACCCCTTTTGGAACGTGTTTTTGACCACTCCTTGTCTGCTCCCTGTCTGTACCGTTGCCTGGATCTTGCCAAACCTGTGTACCAACCGTTGTCCATCTGACCAAAGAATGCTTTAAATCACACCAAACACAGTGCTGTGCATTTGGGTTCTTGTTGTTGGCACCTTGCTGGTCTTAGTGACAGACCTTGACAGAAATAATAGAAGTATACTTTGTGACATCATCGAAAGTAGAGCAGCACTAACGACTCACAACTATTACCTACTCATCAATGTGCGCTCCACCTTTAGCCAATTACTACATCAGTGGCAGAAGGATGCAACTGATCCTAGCTGAGACTAGCTTGGTATTGGAATTTTGTATTAGACTTGTACTAGACTGTGTCACAGTTCCTGATCATCAGGTCTAGCTTTTGATTTTATTTTTGCCACTTCCTGCTTAGTTTCATTTGTGTTTATATTGTGTTTATATTTAGCTTCAAACCAGTCAATCTCTCATTAGTCTTGTATTTAAAGTGCCACTTCTCACGAGGTTCAGTTGCCAGATTGTTGTGTGTCCATGCCATCTTTCTAGCGTTCGTCTCATGTGAGTGTAGTCCGTGTACCGACCTCTGATTCCTGTCTTGACCTTGCCTTTCTTGCTCCCTGTATTTTGTTATCTGATATCAGCTTTACTATGTTTGAACCACTGCCTGCCTCTGCCTGCTCCTTGCCTGTACTGCTGCCTGTGCTCACATGTGTACGGAAGCCTGCCTGTCCGTGACTTCAAGATTAAAGTCTTTTGATCTTTTTCCACCTGAGTCCAGTGAACCTAGCTTCTGACAGAACAATCTGGCCAAAGATGAACTCAGCCAGCACCGATGACTACCGAACCACCATACAGGCTTTGGGAAAACGTCTTGTGAAGAGGAGGAGAGAATGGAAGCCTTTCTGCAGGAAATTACTCGTTTGGCCACCAACCAAGAAGCCCTGGTCACAAGCATCACAAAACAGATCCAGCGACTTGCCCCAGCCTCGTCTGCAGCTGCTGCTCCAATCGTCTCTGCCCCTCCTGTGGCAACTACTCCAGCCTAGTTCGCTTGCCTTGGAGCTCCCGCCCGCTTCTCTGGTGAGTGTGGCGACTGTCGTCCATTCTTAACATAGGACGAGGTCCATTTTGAGCAACACTCACCTTCTGTTCCGACCAAGCAATCCAAGGTGGCTTACTGTACGTTGTCTCCCATCTGACTGGCAGAGCCAAGATCTCGGCCAGAACTGTCTTCTTTCCACGCCTTCTGGAAGCCCTGAAGGAGATATTCCCGCAAGTAACTCCAGGTTGCGAGGCAGATCAGTTCAGCAGGCGGTGCTGGTGGACTTTGGTGCCAACTCCAACTTCATGGACATCTGCCTGTCTGACCAGCCACTATGAGCACTTGGTCATGCCTTTTTTTTTGTCTTACTAACGCTCCTGCTGTTTTCCAGGCCTTTGTAAACAAAGTGTTGGGTCCCATGATTAATGATTTCGTCTTTGTTTATGTGGATGACAGTTTGGTCTTCTCCCGTACCAAGGAAGAGCATCAATGCCATGTTTGACAGGTCCTCAAAGCTGCTGGAACACAAGCTTTACGTTAAAGCAGAAAAGCGTGAGATTCACGTCCCTTGTGCCACTGCAAAACCCTTCTTGGGCATTGCAGTGGCACAAGGTCAGATCCAGATGGACCCATCCAAGACCCGAGCTGGGGGTCAGTTCCTCAATTCCATTGTGATGTCCAATGTTTTCTGGTGTTTGCTAATTTCTATTGTCAGTTCATCTGACGCTTTAGTTCTCTTGCTTTACCATTCTATGCTCTTACCTTACCCAGGTCCAAATTTGTGTGGTCCCCTTCAAGCAGCTGAAGACTAGCTTCATTTCAGCCCCGGTTCTTCGGATGCCGGATTTTGCCCAGCAATTCATCACAGAGGACACATCTAATACAGGAGTTGGGGCAGTCCTTTCTCAGTGGGAGCCAAAAGGGGGCAAGATGCATCCATGTGTTTTTATGTCACGTAAGCTCTCTGCTGCAGAACATAGCTATGACATTGTTAACTGGGAAATTTTGGCAGTAAAGTTTGCTTTGGAGGAACAGCAGCATTGGTTGGAGGGAGCTGAACAACAGTTCATTGTGTTCACGGATCATAAATATCTGGAATACCTAAAGACCGCTAAGTGGCTGACCTCCCAACAAACAGACTGATTGTCCCTCCGGAACTAAGAGGTAAGGTGATCCATTGGGCCCATACACCCACTTTTAATGTCCACCCAGGAGCCCAACGGATGGAGTTTGTAGTGGGCCAATGCTTCTGGTGGCTTTCAATGACCAAGTGTGGCTCTCCACCCAGGATCTGCCCTTACGCTCCCAGTCATGTAAGTTGGCACAGAAGTTCATTGGGCCCTTTGCCATTGAGAAATTGCAAAGGGCCATTAATCCGCTTTCTGCCAGGCTCTGCTTGCCCAGGTCTATGCAAGTTCATCCTACTTTTCATGTCAGCCACCTCAAGCCCTTCCTTTCTTACCTTTTCCCCCCTTAACCTCTGCCACCACCTTCTTGCCTCATCGACAGTGGACCAGCCTACACTGTTCGCTGTTGGCTAGCCATAAGCGTGGGAGGGGCCTCCAGTACCTCGTGGACTGGAAGTGGTATGGGCCCAAGGAGCGCTCCTGGATTCCAGCTAGGGATGTGCTCGACCAGAATCCGCCATATGGGTGGGTTCTGACACAGTTCCTGATCATTAGGTCTAACTTTCGGGTTTATTTTTGCCACTTCCTGTTTAGATCTTGTTGTGTTTACGTTTAGTTTCACACCCATCAGCTGCAGTCAATATCTCATCAGTTTCCAGGTTGTTGGGTGCCCATGTCATCTTTCCATCATTTATCTCATGTATGTCTAGTCCGTGTACCAACCTCTAATTCCTGTCTTGACCTTGCCTTGCCTGCTCCCTGGATTTTGTTATCTCATATCAGCTTTACCATGTTTAAACCACTGCCTGCCTCTACCTGTTCCTTGCCTGTACTGCTGCCTGTCCTCACATGTGTACTGAAGCCTGCCTGTCTGTGACTTCAAGAATGAAAAGCCTATTGAACTTTACGCCCTCGTCTGTGCTGTGCATTTGAGTTCCAGTGAACCAAGCTTCTGAGAGACTTGTACTGGGCTGGTACTGGGCAGGTATCAGGCTGGTATTAGACCAGGTCTGACCTGGAGTTAGAATGGTACTTGGCTGGTACTAGACCAGGTTTGGACTGTTATTGGACTGGTACTAGACCAGGTCTGGGCTGGTATTGAGCTGGTACTGTGCTGGTACTAATAAATGAAAATGAAGGAGCCATAACTTGATAGCTGAAGGTAGTCATACCTGATCCTGGCTGTTCTGGAAGTGGTTTAACAACCTGGACATTTGTTTTTGAAAGGTAGGACTTTATTGAACTGTTTTATAACAGTTTTTCCTAACTTCCTATTTCTTACAAATTAACTGTGCTCTCAAATCACAGTCTCTTAGTGTTGCAGCACAAAACCTCTTATCTAAACTGTCTCAACTGTCAAGACACATTAGACTGCAACTCTCCCACTGCATATTCACACCTCAGCCTGTTGACAACCGGGCTGCCTGTTTTGAGGAGGTCTTTGCGCCTTTGGTGCTAATTCACCTGCTGAATTAGCATTAAAACTGCAATATGTTAAATTTAACATTGTAAATATTACACATATCAAGAATATTAATTCATTTGAGAAAACAATTGTGAGTAGCTTCATATGTAATAGAATGATCTAATTCCAGCCACATTATATGTAAGGCTATAGCACTTCTCTATCATTGCCTATTGTGATTGTGCAAAGGAAATACATTTTTACAGTGTCATTCTTTTGTGCTTTAAAATCATCTTAGGACAAAAGCATTCCTATCCAGTCCTTGACAGTCGGTGTCCCTGCTGGTTTTCCAGCTCTCTCTGCTGATTATCTTAATCAGGTGTGTCAGTCATTGACAGAACACACCTGGTCAAGTTAATCAGTAGGATAGGTAGTCCCTCGTCGGCATCAGTTTGACATCCCTGCCCTAGAAGATACCCACCAGTACCCCCCCGCACCCTACTTCTCTGCTCAGTGCTTCTGAGACTGCTCCTAGCCACAAGGGGTCAGTATGTTTATCCAGCCAATCCCACCAATAATTCAATCATTTGTCTCTTCATACAAGCTAGCCCCAGGTGATCATATTGCTGATGTTTCCTCTCCAATATACCAAGCAATATGCTGTTAGATGGAAGCCCCCAGGGAGAGGCTGTTGACTGCTGCCTAACATGTGGCCTTCAACTGCTTCCTCTAGCAATCTGATTTTTCTTTGCAGCCTCTCACCATTGTTCAGTATGACTGAAATTTGACTACATTCACCTGTCTAAAATGCCAGAATCACTAAAAACTACTTATGTATGCAATGGAAGGAAGGTCTAATGTTTTTGTGGATGTACTATGAAAGCCAAGCCAGCTTTCTTGTTGATAAACAGTCACCATTCAAACTATGCAGTTAAATGCTTTTCTAATGGTTTTTGTTAAAGTAGCTTTGCATGCAGGTGCTAACCTTTAGACTGTAAAACATCCAAATTGTATTTAGTCATGACTTACTCTTATATGTTATTCTTGTGATGGTATCCCTGTTCAGCATCCGATTCAGAAATGAGTTTGATGTTTCTGCAATCTGTATTAAAGGAGAGAAAAAAAGAGTGAGGTTCAGTTTAGCAAAGACACTAATCACATAATGAACTGAGTGTCCATTTAAAATTAAACCAAATTTAATCTCCTCACTCCTGTACAATAAAAGATAAGTCCAGGACATTTTTTTACTCCATCATCTTTAATGTCTATGAAATGTCCAAACCCATTGATGGATTGTGTACAGTAAGCTATTACAGGTGTCTCTAGTGTTGCTTTGTCTTCTGGAAAACAATGCCTCCCAATGAAGCCATTAAAAGATTTCATAGTTTTTCACATTGTTTTGTCAGTGCATTAGACATATTATTTTACATAGTACTGTATGTATGTGATGCAGCACATATAAAGAAGAGAGAAAAGAACAACAATTAAAAAAAATACAAACAGAATGGTCAGACCAGTAACTCAGCACAGAAAGCACAGTTGGACCCGCAACTGAACAATGGTGACACATAGTTCTGAGTAAGAAGAGCTGAACAGAGAGCTTGGTCCATTGAGGAGTTTACTAGCAATAGGCTCTTGTAACCCACCTCAGCTCCAAGATAGTGACTGAGTGATAGAGGTGTCTGTTTCTCGATGTTAATTGTCTTAAGGAGCAGTGGAACAAAAGTCTGAATTCGCTTTAGGAGAAACCCACATTGAGTGGAATAGTAAAAGATGACAGAGGAAAATTTTTATGCACTGTATTAAATCTTTTTTAATGCACTGTATTAAAAGAACATAGATAACAGATGAGGGTTGAGATGAGTGAAAGTATGGGACATTTGTCTACATTTCTATCTGTCCATTTTCTACCACTTTCCTGTTCGCGGGGCGGGTGCTTGCTGAACCTAATAGTATGTCTTTGGACTGTGGGAGGAAGCTGGAGTACCCAGAGAGAACCCAAGCATTCACGGGGAAAACATGTCTCCCCGAGCCGCCCCGGAATCGAACCTACACCCCTCTGCACCAATTTTTTTATAATCTATATTGGGCTATTTATTTACCCTGCCAATTACACTGGTCAACAAAGAAGTCATTACTGACTTAAAAAGGCCCTAATGTGTAGTGTTTCTGTGTGATGAACAGAAATATAACAATGAAAAAAAAATAATTGGCTCTCATTTTGAAAATATTTCATATTCTCACAGCTTCAACGTGTAAATTTATGTAAAGTATGGTGGCAACAACATTTTAAATACAGTGTGAGCCTAGAATAATGTAATATTGCACCGCATTGTATAGTGCCATCGTGCTTAAATCATCCAGAGCTGATTGCATAATTTTCTAATGCAATGCAATATTACTATCATGCAGTCCCTATAGTAAGCTGACGTCAGCAGCGTACTACGTAAAGCCCAGTCAGGAAGGCGGAGCATTTAAAATACTTAAGCCTTTGTGCGAGACACTATAAGCTAATGTTGCTTAAAAACGATATTAATTTATTATATTTTATCCACTTAGGTACATTACAGAACAGTAATACCTCAAATGTGCATTAATACCGTCGACAATTTTTGCTATATTTGTGGTTAAGTGGCATTTGGCAACCAAAAGAAAAGTATCACTTCTCAAGTGAAGAAGGCATATCTTTTTTTTCATCTTTACTTTGGATGGAAGGTTAGTAACCAAGGCAAGCCTTAGGCTCCGCATATATGCTGTGTTATAAATTTATTTTATATGTAAATCTGTACTCGTCTTCTGGTTTGTTGCTCATGAGGAAAAAATACAAAACAAACTGGATTTGCAGAGAACGAAAAACTAAATTGTTCTCTTGTCATAGCAGCTTTTAAGTTTAAAGCTCCCTGATCATACAGCTTTTCACAATATTGGACGTCAATATCTCAGTAAGGTTTCTGTAAATTTTCATTCCATAAAACCCTTTAGATCGTCCACACTGCCCCTGTCAATATGTGGTTTTCACTCCCCATCAGCAAACGCTGTGTTTTCTGGGCGTGTCGCAAGCGAAGCTGCTCGCCACGCCTCTGTACGGAAGTGCATACCTTTTTTTTTTAAATTGGCTCCATGGATACGAGCCACCGCAATCCTCCACAGGAGAAGAAGACCCACTATAGGACTGCATGACATTAGCCAGCTGATCCGGTAGCGTAGTAGAACCATACGTCTACGATCCCGAATCTGACCCTGAAGCTGAAGAGGAGGCTGTTGAAGTCACCACATTTCGGCTGATGCAAGATGTGTCTCATTGGTAATGTCGCATTTACTTCAATTTATTGATTTATGTAATTTACAAAGCGACTAGCGGTTGCTAATGCTTATGCTAAATGGTGTATGCAGCTTGAATATTCACAACACGACTTACCTGGAAAACTCTTGCTAATAGAAAACACTACTTTAGCTTACATTATACAAATAAATAAAAGTTTGAGAGCATAGCTAAAATAATATAAATACATTTTACATTTACACATTTCACTGTTTTTGTCTTACTTGTGCTGCTGCTCTGACATCATTTTATTCAAAAAATGTGCATTAATATTTAGAGCAATCACTGCATGACCTACCTGGGAACAAAAAGCATTGGTTCAAATATATTCATATTGACCGTATTTTGATTCGTATTTTTACTGCTTTTAATTTTGTTTTTTGATAATTCTTGATAAATCTGACAGTAATATGTCTCTGTATCTCTCTGTAGTTCTTACAGGTATCTACTCTACAGAGGCTAGTGAGCTGGTGCTGGGGATTACTGGGTTGAAGAATCTGAGTTGCCATCTCTTCATGCTTGGGTTGTAGATGAAGGCAGAGTTTCCTGATAGATAAAACACTAAAACACTCATTGTATGATGGATGTAGACCACCTGTGGAATAACTCCTTTACCATTTGAGTAAAAATGTTTTTTTTGTGAGTGCAATACTCATTAAGATTTTTTTTTTAATTTATATATAATTTATGCTTTTTATTTATGGACGGTTCACCTTTTATAGCTTACCATATTACAAAGAGAAAAACATGTAATTTCAATACTATGATTTCCTGAATAAAAGTGTTTTCCCTTCAGAAACAGAGTTCATTGAAATACGTAATAGTTAAAGCCAACTTTATTGTCAACCAAAAAAATGCACCACTACTCCAAATCTAGAACAAACTGTTACCTTCACACTCCAATGTGCAATGTATAGGTTACTGAGTTAATTAAGAAGTCTGGGGGTTTGAAGACAGAAGCTTTTGCAGGGCTTTGCATATTAAATGCTTGATGGAAGTAGGGCAAACAGACCATATCCTGGGTAGGGGGTACACTTGGTTATGTTGGAGATTTGTTTCTGCAGCAGGACAGGTATAGTTGTAAACAGATGACCACGGAGATGTGGTGATCCTTGTTCTCATCACTATTTGGAAGACTGAGCGGAAGCAGTCCTCTACGAGATGGAAGCTGTGGCTGTCCTCACCATCACCTCATCAAAACAAAAGGTAGTGCAATCAGATTTGTAGATTAGTGAAATGTTCATTATTATGTAGGTCAAAACCTTCTCTGATGTAAGAATACACAATACCGGACAAAAAATTAAACCAAACAAGAGGACAGGCCTATCTAAACAGTATATACAATTAAAATCTTCTATTGCCTATCTTACTGTTGGTACATACAAACTTACATACCTTCACTCCTGAGCTGGGCAGCAGATGTCTGTGTACCAACAATCTGCAGTAATTTCTCTGTTTGACAGCCTCCTTGCATGTGGGTAACTGGGATGTGTCCCCCTACAGTATAGAAAAGACAATGTTACATTTACTGTAAATTGTATTGGTCCTACAAATATAATGGCTATGGTACAAGCTATAGGTAACTGACCAGATAAGCAGCAGTTATTGTAGAGATGTGACTAATTAGCAACTAAGCTTGCAACACAGTAATCATTTCAACTAATCATGTCAGAATTTCATAGAACAATGACATAACCCCAAATCACAAGTTGATTTAGGCTGTGACACAGGACGGGTTAATAACAAACATAACCACGTTCATCTGCAGTTTCTTATTGTAGCGATCGACCAGCTGTAGCTCTGAAGTGCAAAGGCCTAACGGCATGCTAACGGGTATCGCAACACACAAATAGAAGCGGCAGAACGTTAACAGGACAAAAGCTTGATCCACCGCTCCCTGCCTGTCGCCGTTCGAAGGCCCATAGCTATTAGCTGTTCCCCACACATGTGTGTGATTGCGCCAACTCAGAGTAGCACATTTGAAAGGGACAAAGGCTCGGTTGACTTGCTGTAGTCGTTAGCAATGCTAGCGATTAGCTTGTCTCATATGTGGGTTACTACATTTTAAAAAGACCAACTAACATATTAAGACATCACAAGCATCAGGCACAAACTTACTACAGCGAGCTAGATCCACCGCTCCCTGCCTGTAGCCGCTCGATGCCGATAGCCATTAGCTTGTCTCACATGTGGGTTACTACATTTTAAACAGACCAACCAACATATTAAGTATCAAGCATGTACTTACTACAGCGAGGTAGACCCACCGCTCCCTGCCTGGAGACGCTCCCTGCCTGTAGCCTCTGGAAGGCTGAGAGCTATCTGCTGTTCCCCCCAGGTGTATGCGATTACAGAAAAGGCCAAAAGCTAGAACCACCGTTCCCTGCCTGTAGGCCGATAACCATTAGCTTTTCTCCACACAGGTGTGTGGCTGCAGGAGCCCACATAAGCACATTTGAAAGAGCTCGGTCGACTGGCAGTAGCCGTTAGTATAGCTAGCTACTAACTTGCCTCACACATAGGTTACTACATTTTAAACAGACAAACTAACATTTTAAAACATTATAAATATCTAGCATGTACTTACTTTAGTGAGTGAATGACGGACTGTAGGAATAGATCCTTTTGTTTTTAACAGGAGCCGTGAAACAAATCCAGCATTGTACGCACCCTCGTTTGAAATGCACATTTGTATAAATGCTGAGGCAGTGTTTCTGGCACCGGTCCGTTAAAAATAAAAGTGACCCACAAAGTCCTCACTTGTTGATCCCTTGGTAAAGTGAAGAGACTTTGGTGTTAAAGCACCCAAGAATCGAACTATTTCTATGGGAGGACTTGGGCGCTGCCGTGCTCATCTGTTCACGGTGAGTGAGAGGGAGGAAATGGCAAAAGTCCAGTTTTAAGTTTGGGATCATTGTGGGGGTGGTGGTTCAGGATTTGCAGGAAAGACTTACTACCAATGTGACAACAACGGGGGAACGGTCTCAGAGTAGGACGAGGTCTGTCTTCATTGGATGAGAAAATTTACATTTTCAAAATGTGAAAAAAGGAGGAAATGCATTTCTACCGTGCTCAGTGTGTGTATATGTAACCCATAGAGTCACAGGAACGCTCCAAAATGTCTAAAAAGTTGATTTTGCATGATATGACCCCTTTATTCAAGCTCTTAAAATTTACTCAGACCGCAATGACTCTGAATGAAACGTAAGAACCTGAATGACAGATGATGTGTCCAGATAGAGCTTAGCCAAAAATGTATGCATGTGATAATGCAAGCAACGAGAGAATCGGGGAAGTGGCGTCACCGTCTGAAGCAGACAGTTATGTGACGTTCCAACGATTTGGTGCCGGGGAGCCACTTATTTATAGGCAGATGCCTTGAATCAAGTTGTCAATGCGCGCTAGTGTTTGTTGTCAATTGCTGATGTTGCTGCTGCCTTTATACAGTATGTCCTGTGTTTAAGTACTGTGTCGCCCTGAGGGCTCATCGTTGTTGATTGCACACAATAAGAGGAGAGACACACAGTGTGTTTCCAATTTATTTTGACTGTGCTTGTCATTGCAACTGAATGGGGCGCTGGGATGGCTTAATAGCCTATAGTTTGCATAAACCACCAATCAATGACTCTGAATAAAGCGTAGGAGAGAGCCCGAATGACATTTGATGTGTTTTGAAGTGATATGTAGACAGTGATGTGGCATTCCAACAATAGTGCTGAGAAGCCACCTATTCATAGGCAGATGACTTGGATCAAGTTGTCAATGCGCGCTAGTGTCTGTTGTCAAATGCTGATGTTGCTGATGCCTTTATACAGTATGTCCTTGTGTTTAAGTACTGTGTCGGGTCTGTGTATATTCTACGTTTGATTTGCCCCTCCAGAATAAAAGCTGAGAAAATGAGAAAACGAGTCGTTTTGGAACGTTTTAGAACCGGAGGACCTGTTGTCTGGACACGCCGGTAACACAGCTGTTGTTTGGGTTGGCTGTCATGGCAAAGTCCAGTAACTTCATATTGTAACGAGAAACCCCCACCCCACTACCACACACCCTGTAAGGCTTTCCTTTCCAGACAACGTCGGCTGAAATTAAACCATTTTCTAGGTAAATTGTCCAAAAAATAAAATACAAAGAACATCCGCTTCCTCGTTTCTCTTGATATAAGCAAGAAACGGAATTTAATCACAGCACCGTGTTAAAAACAAAAAAACAAGCTGATAAGTGTTTTCAAAACTAGACCTGGAATTGGATTTGAAGCCATTTCCGGTTTTCTCATTTTGAGGAAAAAAAGCTTTTATTCTGGGGGACAAATCAAACAGTTGGAACATACACGAACCGTTTCCCCGTTTCTCGTTTAAAAAGGGACAAACGGCCATTCTTATGGATGTTCACATAAAGTAAAGAAAAGGGGATTTTATTTAATATAAATAAATACATTGTAATAAATCTTTCTCAGTGGCGTGTCAGAACGTCAGGACTCAGCAGATCAACAACGCATTAATGCAGCAGCTTGTTTGTTTTACATGTGCTTATTAAACACAATAAATGTTAACGTTTTTTACTGAATGAAAACAAAAATAACTCCTGCTCTGCAGCATAAACTACTTTCACCACTTTTAAGGTGGTCAAGTTAAACAGTTAAAACAGTAAGACATAGTCAATGTGTCTTTTAAACAGAAGCTCCCACAAATTTACTATTACTACTACTTAATATCTGCAGAAAAACAAACTATTGTTACTACTACTATTATTACACAGGCAACACAGCGGATTTGGAACTCGCTCCGCGCCGTAAACACAGCGTCTGATGTTGGTTCACTCACAAAAGCAAATTTCACATCCCTTCCCCCTACTCCGTATTGGCACAGAGACATTAACATATTGTCTCCACTCGGTCAATAAGTGTAAAATACTTTAGCTCCGAGACAAAGAAAAAGCTCCAAGGGAGATCGGGCAGCGTGATCGGCTGCACCTACGTAGGCTGTGGGACGCCAAAACCTTTCACTTGACTTGTTTTAAACGCTCTTCTTATGGTGTTTAACACAAGTCTGGCACTGCTAACTTGTAGAGAATATTATATAATAAAAATAAATAAATTGTAATAAACTCTCTCCGTGGTATGCCAAAACACCAGGACTCTGCAGATCTCGACTCATTAATGCAGCAAGTTGTTTGTTCTACATATATTGATTCTGCATGAGTAATATGGACTGCACCTAGTCTGTGGAACGCTCTCCCAAAGCACATGAGAACGCCACAGACTGTAAACGCTTTGTAAAACGCATTTATTTACCGGCGTTTTCAAAGTTGGCAAAATCCAGAGTCACTCAGATATATTTGCGACATCTGATTCTCCTGCAGGAATAATATCATAATAAAATCGAATGCTGTACGTGGGAGCGCGCTCTGGTCTGTCATACATACAGTACAGCTGCTTATTTTGGTTTTGAACTGCCATAAATTGGAAATACTACTATACTAAATACTATAATCATCTGCTAAATAATACAGGCAGCCAGCCCTGTTAATCATTTGTTATTATCTTGTATGCCAAAATATAGTAGTAGTAATAGTACAGTAATTACAACTTCTGCTTCCACCGAGTTTCGAACCCAGGACAAAAAACTGACACATCAAGGCTATTAAACAATACACAAAACATTACACTACAGAGGCGTTGATATTGATTCTACATGGGCCTACATAACATGAGTATAGGACAGCGTCATAGGGGCCAGTGTGGGGTTTGATCGCCACCTATAGGCCAAAAAGACGTAACACAAAACTTTTAAGCCTTAGTGCAAACAGTGACCAGGTCCTTGACTGCCTCTCTGGTGTCTGAGCCACTCATTCCAAATGGAGGTCTCTCATACACAACAAAGAGGGAAGGGACTACTCCACCATCCTGACACAGCTGTACAGTTTTGACAAAGGAGAAAGCACACATTGTTGCTGTGTAGGTTAAGTGGACTGCTAAATGCTTTAGAGTTACGAGATTTGAATTTAATTATGTAGACTTATATAGACTAGAAAAATAAAGGGAGAGTGGTGTTCCTGAAAGACCTTTTTAAACCTTTGGAAACTTACTGCCTGACTAATCAGCCTGTTCTGTCAGTACACGTATATACAGCATGATATCAGAATACAGCCAAAGACATATTAACCATGAATATAAAAGTCATGTGCTTCTACTTGAGGCTCAGGTTGAAGTAGGTAGGTAGGTAGGTAGGTAGGTAGGTAGGTAGGTAGGTAGGTAGGTAGGTAGGTGACATTTTCTCCACGTCCCTCTTGGTTTTGTTTGTTTGATTGCATCACTTCCTGTTGTTAGTTTTGAACTGTGTCACCTGTGTTGTTGAGTACTTTGTTGGTGTGTTGATGTGTAGGATTTACAGAGAGTATTTCTCTGTTACTAGTAAGGAGATTTTGAGTCATGGAGGTTTTTGTTTTTTCAGAGTTTCACGGAAGTGCTGTGCCTTGTCTTTGTGACCGTTTTTACTTTGTGTGTTAGAACCCAAACGCTGTCCCACACAACGGGGCAGTCTCAAACTGCCAATTGGGGTTTGGGTGAGCCAGATGGAAGTCCCTGATCAGATCAGCGTTCAAGATGTTGATAGTGGCAGCCACGACCCTGTCACCCACAGGCCAGGAGCTCCTTAACAGTGTAGACTGTGCCGCCATCCATGATTCGAGAAGGAGGAGGAATG
The DNA here is from genome assembly GCF_900634795.4 of Betta splendens. Taxonomy (NCBI): domain Eukaryota; kingdom Metazoa; phylum Chordata; class Actinopteri; order Anabantiformes; family Osphronemidae; genus Betta; species Betta splendens. The sequence continues at coordinate 3,093,428 of NC_040898.2, forward strand.
GGTGACGGAGGAACCAGAGGGCTAGGATGGACCGGCTTGAGGCAACTGACATGGAAGGTGGAATGCATTCGCATGGATCTAGGTAGAGAGAGCATGAAAGAGACAGGATTCATTTGAGAGATGGTAAAGAGTCCTATGAATCTTGGTGTCAGCTTACGCAATAGATTTCAATTGAAGGTCCTTGGTGGACAGCCAAACCTTGTCACCAACACTGTAGTCTGGTTCAAGGGAACACTGAACTGTCCGCCTCTTTGGATTTGGACTGCGCCAGAAGCAGGGCTCTTCGGGTGCATAGCCAGGTGAGACGGCACCATTGAAGTAGAGCATGAACAGAAGGAATGCGGACCTCTTTCTCCAGAGCTGGGAACAAGGGTGGTTGGAAACTGTGGGCGCACTTGAAAGGGAGTGAGGCTGGTGGACGAACAGGGGAGAGTGTTATGTGCATACTCAATCCAGAGTAGCTGTTTTGACCAGGTGGAAGGGTTTTTGGATGCAAGGAGTCGTAGACTGGTCTCCAGATGCTGGTTCATTTGCTCTGTCTGGCCGTTGGACAGCAGATGATATCCGAAGGAAAGACTGGTCCCTGCCCCCAGCAAGGCACAGAACTCCTGCCAGAAGTGAGAGACGAATTGTGACCCTCTGTCCGAAACAATGTCCTTAAGGAACCTGTGAAGCTGAAAAACCTGCTCCATCATGATCAGCGACGTCTGTTTGGCTTGCATGCAAGGGTGAGGCAATGGAGCTGAATCTTCGGATGAACTTGCGGTAAAAGTTGGCGAAGCCCAGGAAGTGAAGTAGACGAAAAAAGTCGTTTATCATCTCACCAAGTACCTCATTTACCAACCTATGAAAGACAGCAGAAGCGTTGGTAAGTTGGTTGGTAAGACCAAATACGTTTCTGAGGTCCAGCTTGGTGAAGAGCGTGGCTCCTGATAGCAGCTCGAAGGCGGACAACAACAGGGTTAGCGGATACGAATCCCTGATCGTGACATCGTGAAGATCGCAGTAGTCGATGCAGGGTCGAAGAGAGCCATTCTTCTTACTGACAAAAAAGAAAAAATCAGCTCCAGCCGGTGAAGATGCGTTCGTGAATGAAGCCTGCAGCCAGGGCTACCTCCAGATACTCCTTCATGGCGGCTCTCTCTTTGGGAGACAGTTGGTAAAGTCTCCCCTTGGGAGGCATGGTCCCTGGTTTCAGGTTGATGGCGCAGTCCCGGTCACAATGGGGGGGTAAAGAAGTAGTCCTCTGCTTACTAAACACGGTGTGAAGATCCCCATAGCAAGGGGGCACACCACCCAAATTTACAGCGAGACCCCCACTCCTCGATTTCACCACTCTGCGAGTTGAGCCGTGGGTTATGTAAATGAAGCCAGGTATGTCCAATAACCACCGGGTGGTAGCAGGCTGGAACCACAAAGTAGTTAATGATTTCAGTGTGTGAATCAGGAAAGAACAGGATTAATGGACCTGTATGGTTGGTAATCCTCCAGAGCTGCCGACCGTCCAGCGTTGTGGTCTCTCTCGGCGAATCCAAAGGTAAGACGACAACCCCCAGCCTCTCGGCCAGCTTGGTGTCCATAGGGCTAGTGTCGCCCCCCCCCGAGTCGATAAGGACTGCTTGCTGAATGGCATTGGAACCAACCTGCAGGGTCATAGTGGGAAGCGAGCGTCTCGCGCCCTGGATTAACCTCCAGAAAAATCTGCTTCAGGGCCACTCAGCCATGGCTCACGCCTCCACAACCCCCGTGAGGTGGGAGATGGCATAAGGCACATAAGAGCCTTAAGAGGGAAGGACGGCGCATGCAATTCAAAATGAATCACATTGAGTCAGATATGCTCGGCAGTCACCTGGTTCTCCTGAAAAGCGTAGCGGCGCTCCCAAGCAGGTATCCGGTGCGGGAGGATCTCAAGTCTGATCTCACTTGAGCGGCCCCCACTGCCTCCGGAGCCTCAGGCGGCGGGGTCGGGGTCCCTGGCCTCCTGCCGAGAGGCGTAGTCCGTCGGTTTTACTCAAAAAAGTTTGTAAAAATCACTGAATCTAAGTATTCCTTGTTTAATATGTAGAGAAACCGGAGATTCGTCAGCAACAAGGCCAACAACCAAACTGTCAGTAATGAGCTGATATTTGGTGCGATCAGTTACTGTTTGACAGCTTGTCGCCTGTGAAAAGTTTAAACCAGCCGAGAAAACCATGACTGGAGGCTGGACAGGTCTGTGTTTTATCCAGCAAGTGGCGCTGCTGCCATCCTTAAAGTGATACTTCACTGAAAAGCAAGTTGTGTTTTAAATATTTTACATTTTATCAGCAAAAATGTGCAACAAATTTTAACATTGATGGTCTATGTCCAGAGAAAATGGAAAACGGAAGTAATATGTGTTGTGGATGATGTTTTGTGATGTATTTTTACGCCGGATGCCCTTCCTGGAGCGCGAGGCACTGTGCCATGGCCACGGCCAGACTTTTGCACAGGAATAAATGTTAATTTCACTGAATAGAATATATGGAGGAGTCTGAGTGTGCCTTCATTCTTAAATACTACTTGCCATCGTTTGGATCAACCCTCATTGAAAATAGGTTTTTCAATAATCTCCCTGCTGATTACCTTGATCAGATGTGTCAGTTAGCTGCTGACTGTCTGAACACATCTGGTCAAGGTAATCAGTAGGATGAATATGGAATAGAACTGCTGATACAATAAAAAAAAGGTACTTCTGTTTTTAGTCACATCGTTCAACTATGGGTTGATGGAGACATATATAGTTTTATGCTTACCTTACATTATTAATTTTGAAACAATATCCTGCCAATGAAGCATTTATTACACTGGCATAGTACACATCAGATGAAAATTTCAGCTTTCACATGTTTTACCTTTTTGGTTAATGTATGTTGTCTTTTCTTACAGATTTTTATTAGGATAAAGCTAGAGCACAGTAAGTGTGCTTTCACTGTCCAATCCAAGTGAGAAAAAGAACTGGCAGCAGAATGAAAATTTGAATCCACATGTGGCATCATTTATCACTGAGTTAGGAAAAGGTGAGACTTAAGTTAGGTTTCTTTACAGACAATAGTTTATTTGTAGATCTTATTTGCTGTAGTATTGTTTGTAACAAGCATATTTACATGTACAGTGATAGCAATTAAAAGTGTCAGCCTCTGCTGTGATTTGTTACCGTTTGCCCCACGTTATCACCTTGTTTTCACCACGTAAGAGTCCTAAAACGCTGTGATTAACTGTGTTATATAGGCTCATTTCATCATTATCATTTGCCCACAAAACTAAATCACATGACAACATAACCATATTATTTAGTGTATGGTTCGCTAGGACTACGAAATGCTTGTCGTCTGTGGTGCAGGATTAAAGTATTTAGAACACTTTTTCATTTTATCCAGGGGATGCCAGGGGATATAGTCAGGCCTGTGGGGTAGGCCCCGCTCCGCTCGTATTGAGGTGGCGGACTGGGGGTGAGCTCACTCTAGGCGAGGGGCATTTCCTGGCAGGCTGTGGGTCCTCGGGCTTCACTCTCTCAGGCCAACCCACCCACTGGGGGGAGTGTTTGCCCCTGGTTCTCATGGGGCGAACAGCGTTGACCCACAGTGGTCCACTCTGACCTCGGGTGCTGTCTCTATGGCAGTTGCAGCCCTGCCTGGCGGGTTCTGTGTGGGCAGCTTGGGTCGCAATACCTGCCTTCCTGAAACTGAAGGTGTGTGGGCTCCCAGGCTGCTAGGATTCTTTCTTCTGCTTGTTGGCTGGATGTAGCAGCCAAGCTCCTCCCATCACCCTAGTTTTCACAAGTGGCATGTTCATGCACCAACGTCTGCCTCATCCTTTGGGTGAACAATGTTAACCTACAACTTTACTAACCTTGTAGTGGGACCCTCAACACCTGAGCTGATAAACAGGCTCTCTAAACTTGCTGTAAGCATTACTGGTACTTATCAATACTAATATCAATAGTGTGAATATGGAAGTTGTGATGTTGTATGTTATGGCTATTATTAGGTATTATGAGGTTATGTATAACAATGCATATGTGCATGTATATGATACAGATGGAGCCGCAAATTTCCGCTGCCTCGCTCCTGCTGGATTTCAGGCTGATCTTGTCATGACATTAGCACGACTTAGATACCATTCCACCAAGCCCCCCTACACCAGTCATGACCCCCCACTGTGATGTACTTAATGCATAGCTGCCTTCTTAACACCCCCTAAACCTTTTTTAAGAAATGACCTGCAATTGCACATTCATGCACCAGGTGGAGCAGTGATGTGTAAATGTGTAATCCAGGCCCACAGGTGGACTGGAAGTGCATGAGGTTTGTATATACACACACAACAACAGCCTAGTGGTTAAGGCACAGAATCCCCCAGCTAGAGACTCCTGGTGTAAACTTGCCTCTGGTGTCTTTTGTTTACCACACAAATTCAAGTGACACAAAATACAGAGATCTGTGCACCCCATTTTCTGTTGACAAGGCGAGAAGAATCAGACAAGGCAAAGTGCATCAGTGCCTCAAGAATGGACAGACACTGGGCCTGGTTGTACAGCAGGAAATCAGCATCACCATCCACCATATCCAGTAATAAAAGGATCTGGATACATATGTCTTACCAGAGTTATGCCAGCTGATATTCCTTCAGTTCTCTGTCATTTCAATCACCTTCACTGCCAAATCTTACCACAATCGGCTGATTCTGGCTCAATAATTTTCAAGTTAACTCTCAGACTTTTCTTAAAGTAGAAACATTACCAAAAGTGCAGTAACCCTTACCATGTAAAAAATGCAGGAACCGTTACCATGAGTAAAGTTAGGCATTATCCACCATTTACAATAGGCTTCACTTCACACCTGTAAAGAACTGGCTCATCAGTTGAACAAAGGACTGTGAGAAGGTGTGAAGACCATGTCCCCCATGAGGGACATATACTGTAGAAGCTCCTTGAGAAACATTTCTGCTCTAAAAGAATGTAAGTATAAATGACCCAAATTTCAGACAACCTGGTTTAGAAAATGGTCAAATGATGTTTATAAAATCTGTAAATAAAACTTAAAAAGAAAGCGTTAAGTTTATGGCTTCAGGATATAAGGGTTTCCTTATACAACCAACCACCAACTAACAAAAACGGTTTGTTTAAAAAACTGTGGGTGGAAAGTTGTGTGCTTTAACCACTAGGCTCTTTGAAGTGATGGATCTCTGAAGAATCTTCTGTTTAAGTAGTTCACAAACGTATCTAGTTACATCCCATTAGGTAACAGCACTGCAGGAGCCTGATGCTTTGGGGAGAAGGGGGTGGTGTGAAACCAGTCTAACTAATGCTGTGGATTGGCCATTCGGTCTGAAAGGAGGCTGTCTATTGTTATGTTCATCTAAGCTTGATTAAAAGATTCAAATGCTCTTTCTTTATTCTCCTGAAGCTGGCAGACTGACACACACTACATCCAAGTGAATATGGCCGAATATATAGAATGAGAATTTAAGAATTTCATTATGTACATTAGTCCAATTCAACCAAATACACCCAGTAACTGATAAACCTCCAGAAGGGTAGTTTAGCAGCTATGGTAGCCTGAGCTGCCGATGCTTATCTATAATTAAAAAAGGTTAGTACAACATTTAGCTCTGACATGAAGTAAACTTTTCAAGTCTCTTTCTCAACTTTTTAGTTGAATGTTTAGACAGACTATTGTCTGTCTGTTTGTTTGTCTATCTGCCCTATGCAAACAGTGTAGAACTGTTATCAGATCTACTATTATTATCAGATCTATGTCCTGTTGTCAGAACTGTGCCTTTACTTGGTGTTTGACTCTAACTCTACAGGTCAGATACTAAAGCTCCACCTTTTGGTTTTACCAAAATTGCGTCTTTGGTGCTAAAATGGTGGTGGCCTCATTAACATTTTAACGCCTTCCCCAGACAGACCAAGGAGGGGGGCTGCTGACAGTCGGCTCATGAGGGTGTGATATGTGTATGATCAGCGCCAGAAAGGACACTGACAGTCGACTGAAATCAGCGTAAACGGACCGCTCCATCTGGACAGTATATGTATATGTTTGTATTAGTGTGTGCACATACAGTATCTTAACACTATTATTGGTATTAATATTAAATTCACAGGTAAACCCCAGTACAGTAGTTGTTTAGTTATGGATGTGTCAGCCTAGAGTACATCCCTACTCATTTATTTTGCACTGATTGTTTGCTAAACGGGGCGGCACGGTAGCCTCACAGCAAGAAGGTTCTGGGTTCGACTCCCGGAGGCGGCCCTGGTGCCTTTCTGTGTGGAGTTTGCACGTTCTCCTCGTGTTTGCGTGGGTTCTCTCCGGGTTCTCTGGCTTCCTCCCACAGTCCAAAGACATGCGTTAGGTTGATTGGCTTCTCTCCATTGCCCGTAGGTGTGCGTGTGTGTGTGAATGGTTGTCAGTCTCTGTGTTGCCCTGTGTTGGACTGGCGACCCGTCCAGGGTGTACCCTGCCTCTCGCCCATAGCCAGCTGGGTTAGGCTTCAGCACCCCCGTGACCCCATGGATGGATGGATGGATGTTTGCTTAACTGATTTGCTTAGTTTCAGCAGCTTGTTGCAGCCCTCCCGCACACACACCCCAAAGAAAAAACTCAACCTGTCCCCCAACACAGCGACATCACACATATTTAGGATGGACTAAATAAAACATTAAAAAATTATCAAGAAGAGTATATATATTTCTTATATACTCCACTTGTAAAAGCAAAGCTGTCCATCACAATACGGCATTCAGCCTAATACAAGTTGCTTGTCATCAAGTTTGCTGATGATACAACAGTGATAGGTTCAGTCTAGGTGGGGGGGGGGTGAGACTGGATGACGTACAGCAGCTTTCAAAATGAAGCAAAGAAAACAACCTGGCTCTTAATACTACCAAGACCAAGAAATTAATTATAGACTTCAGAAAGAGAAAAACAGCTATTCAGCCCCTCACTCACTGGACTGGAGAGGGTGACAGTCTCTGAGAGTCTATACAAAGGAGGACATCACCTGGACAGCAAACACCAAAGAGCTAGATAGATAGTTAGATCAATCTCACCCTGGGCACCATTTAATGGAAATGCTACCTTTGGGCAGACGTTTCAGGTCTCTCAAGGCATGGACAAATTAAAATAAAGCTTCTACTAAAAATCAATTGTTGCACTGAACGACTCATACGGGGAAAACACTGTACCACATCTCAAACACACGGTTCTCAGTTATGCAACATTGTACTGTACTGTTGGGGGACCTCATCTGTATAATCTGTTATTAATAGAATTATTATTAAGGTCCCACATGCTCAGACAAAGGACGTACTGCGGCCTGCATGTAATGTTTTCATCCTGATAGTGAGTGAGAACAAAGAGATTTAAAATCCGAGCGCCAAAACCAGGCGCCAGGCTGGGGACCCATACCTGGCTCCCCCACTGACATCCAACTCCCGCTGACACAGGCGACAAACGGAGGAGAAACTTGGACGTCAGCCATCCTGATTGAACCAAACAATAGGACGGGCGTGACCAAAAACACGGTTACAAAAATCGTGGTGACCGAAGACTCGTCCCTTGTTCTCTTCCACCCTCTCTCTTGCTTTCGGGACAGGCACGAAAGCAGAGAGGACTTCGCCAGCTGACACCGACTCGTTAATAGACAGTTTTACAGTGTCGAGGGTGTGCGTGTGTGCGCATAGTAAGTGCGAGTTGTTACCCCTCATAGACCACTCGTTATACGTCAAGTTTATATAGTGTTTTGTTAGCCGTTAACAAGCTGTTGCTAGTAGCTAACGTCCTTGCTATACGTTTACCTGTGCACCTGTGTTTGTATCATTTTTATGTTTATTATCCTGTTTTAATTTGGGTAGTTTTGGGCTACTATAATGTTGTGTCGGTATATGTATATATTTGTTTACACCTTTGTACTGTTTATTATTTATAGAGACCACACCCCACCTAGCCCATCTCCTGCATTGTGTGTGTTGGATAAAGTACAGAGACCAAACACATCTCCTTCTCCTCCTTGCCTCAGGATAGTAACAGTGAGAATTGCTTGCCTGCGCCTTGCAGCCTTATACCAAGCTATCTCACCCACATTAATGGTCCTTCGAGCCGGATCTGCACTGTTTCTATCCTAGTGATGATGGAAGATAGGGAGAAATTCACACACCTGGGTGCAAGACCTCGACGCAGAGTGCGTCCACCTCAACATTATGACGATTATGAAGTTGACCTTCCCAGAGTCAATATCACCAGCCAGGGGCTAAGTGAAGTGATCCCACCAGCGGTTGATGCTAGTTACTCTCCTAATCATCACTCCTGTAGAGGCGATGAGTGGAAGCAAGACTATGACCCCACAGGTCACAGCTCACAACACCATATAGATAGTGTCACAACACTGGACAGGACATCCAGCGTTAAAGATTTCTGCTTCAACAGTCTCAACAGCAGGATTAGCAGACCTGCAGGCTCGTCGTGAGGACATGATATGTCTGATCAACCGTGCTGGGAGCCTACCACTACCTCCACCGCCAGAGGTCCCCAAAGATAGGTATGAGTCAGACCCCTGTCTGGAAGAGGAGGAACTGGCCGCCCCCTCCCTGGCCAGTTGGAGTTAAAGAGGAACCAGTTTCCAGTCAGACTCTAGTTTTAGAGCACCTTAAGACTAGGATGAAGGAGCTTCAAATCCTGAAGAGAGACTCTTTTCCCACTCAGGAGGAACAACAAGCTAAACACCCAGCTGAACCTAAGCACAAGTCAGTGTTTGCTCCCCACCCCCTGCAGACATCATCTACACCATATGAGATGCCAGCTGAGTCCACTCTAATGCAGCCTAAGCCAGAGGTGCAAACCCCCATTTCTCCATCCTCTCACTATCTACCATGGCGAACTCCAGCAGATCAGAGTTCACCGCTGCCAGTCATTATACCTGAGAGCACATACAGGGGCCCCCGCCTAAGCATTCCCAACCTCACACGTCGTGATCCAGGGGAGTTTGCTCGCCTCAGAATTGCCTTAGAGATGCTATTGCCCGCAGACAGTACTGAGTCATTCAGATACCAAATCCTGTTAGATCACCTACACCTTGAAGAAGCCAGACTGATAGCTGATGCATTCCTCCATTCCTCCACACCGTTCACAGACACCATGACGGCTCTGAATGAGAAGCTTGGCCAGCCACATCAGCTTGCCCTCAAGCGAATTGCCAAAGTGATGGACTCACCTGACATCCGGAGAGGAGATGTAGCTGCATTTGTTAAGTTTGCCCTTCAGGTACAGTCACTAGTGGGCATGTTAAAGACTTTAGGCCAAGATGGAGAAGTTGAACTGCAGTGTGGTTCCCATGTGGCTCGGCTATTAACTAAACTCCCTCCAGAACAGCGAGCATCCTTTACTATAACTGCAGGACTCTAGATACTTATGCTGTACTGGATGATGGATCGGAAAGGACCATGCTGCTGCCCACTGCTGCCCGTGTGCTGTCAATACAAGGAACTAATGAGACACTCCCTCTATGCACCATAAGACAAGATGTACAAACTCTTCACGGTTCCTGTATTTCTTTCACCATTTCACCTAAAGCGAAGCCAAGGCTAAAGTATCAGGTGAATAATGCCTTCACAGCAGCACACATCGAACTGGCAGAACATACTTATCAGGTTGAGTCCCTTAAGAAGAAGTACAAGCACCTCAGAGGCATTCCGCTCCAGTCCTTCAAAAGCTACTGGTTGGTAGTGACCATCTACAGCTCATGACTTCAATCGAGCCGGTACGCCTTGGTCCTCCAGGAGGTCCTGCAGCAATGCACACCAGATTAGGCTGGACATTGCAGGGCCCTTCCAGCCTTTTCCACCCACTTTCCCAGCCACGGCAGTGCCTGTTCACTACCACTCTCTCCCCTCATGTGAATGAGCTATCTAGACATGTGGAGAAGCTCTGGCAGGCAGACATTATCCCAGTGAAAGACCACAAGATGGTAACTCGCTCCAGAGAAGATAAACAAGCAATTTACCTGCTTGAGACAAGCACCGTCCGTGTGGAGGTGGAGGGCATACATCGCTACGCCATGCCCTTACTCCGGCGAAAGAACATGCCGCACCTGCAAGCCACCCCTGATGCTGTCATGCCTAACTTGAGGAGTGTGGAGAGAAGGCTTAAGAAAGATCCAGATCGAGCTAAGATCTACAGTGCAAAAATCGAGAAGCTGGTTTAAGCTGGCTCCGTGGTCAAGCTGTCTCCTGAAGAGGTGAACCAAGCAGCAGAATACTGGTACATCCCACACCACCTGGTCAGTCATAATGGCAAGCATCGTCTGGTGTTCAACTGTTCCTTTCAGCACAAGGGCCTAACCCTGTAAGAACATCTCCTACCTGGCCCAACCTTGGGACCCTCCCTCCTTGGTGTCCTCCTGAGATTCAGGGAGCATGCGGTGGCAATTAGTGGGGATATGAAAGGCAGGTTCCACCAGGTCCGCCTGCTTCCTGAGGACCGCTCCCTTCTGCGCTTTGTGTGGCGTGACCTACACACCGACGGACCTGTCACAGTCTACAAATGGCAGGTCCTCCCCTTTGGCACAACCTGCAGCCCCTGCTGTGCAACCTTTGCACTGCAACGCCACACCAAAGACAACGGTCAGAGTGACGAGCAGTTACACCAGTCAGTGGAAAGATGTTTCTATGTCGATAACTGCCTTCAGAGTCTACCAACCCTGGAAGAAGCGTGGAGGCTGGTGGACAAGCTAAAAGCTCATCTGTCTCCAGCTGGGTTCATCCTTCGCCAGTGGGCAAGTAATGAGCCACATGCTATTAGCCACCTACCTGAAGACATCAGATCTACGAGTGCTGAGCTTTGGCTTAACCAGAATAAAACAGACACTTCCGAGCTGACCTTAGGCCTCAGTTGGCACTTCTCTACAGACTCTTTAGGTTATAGACACCGCCCAATCAGTTACGGTTCTCCCACCATGAGAAGCATTTATAAAGTCCTAGCCAGTCAATACGACCCATTAGGTCTGATTTTGCCTTTCACCACACGAGCCAAGTTACTGTTGAGGAGTCTCTGGGACCAACCTAGAGGCTGGGATGACCCTCAGTTACAACCAGAACTACTCCAGCAGTGGAAAACCTGGGAAGAGGAGTTGCAGTTTCTCCCTCAGGTGCTTCTACCTCGACCATACACACCAAAGCATGTCACAGCACTTATCCGAGAGAGAGAGATTCACATATTCTGTGATGCATCTGAACAGGCGTATGGCGCAGTGGCTTATATGAGAATGGTGACGAGTAAAGGTCATGTGCATCTGGCTTTCCTGATGGCTCGTTCTCGTGTTGCACCAAAACGGGTTCTCTCCATGCCTCGGCTCAAACTGAGCGCTGTCATCGGAGCTCGTCTCTCCAGTCTCTTAGAGAATGAGCTCACCCTAGACATTAAGAGAACTGTATTGTGGTCAGACTCTACAACAGTACTGGCCTGGCTGCATTCCGAGTCTTGCCGCTTTAAGGTCTTCGTCGGCACCCGCATAGCTGAGATTTAGGAACTGACCCCCCGTCACACCTGGCGGGATGTCGACTCAGCTCAGAATGCTGCAGATGACATCACAAGGGGCAAGTCACTGCAGGAGTTGACAAGACCCAATAGATGGAGTCAAGGCCCATCGTTCCTCCTACTTGACCCAAACTAGTGGCCTCCCAATCCGATTGGCACCTTGAGTGAGGCTTTGGATCAGACCGAGCTGGGTAAAGAGACTTACTGCGGAATTTCCACAACAGCAGATTCTAACACTCCAAGCTCCATGGAGTATGACACCTGGCTGCAGTTGTTGGAGGCGACTATCCAACAGTTGCATGGGGCGGCCCCTGGAGGGGGATCCTTATTGGCCGAGGATTATCGTCAGGCTGAGGTCTTGGTGCTAAAGAGGGCGCAGCTGGAAAGCTTCCCTGCAGAATACCAGTGCCTGAAGTCTGCTAAACCGGTTCCTCGTAGCAGTCGTCTCCTAGCTCTGTCACCAGAGTTCAACGAAGTTGGTGAAGTCATCCGAGTAGGTGGTCGTCTTCGTCGCTCTGAAGACCTAACTTACAGCAATCTTCACCCTCTGGTGTTGGACCCAACACACGCGGTAAACTGCCTACTCTTCAAGGACTTTGACTGTCGTCTGCGGCATCCCGGGCCAGAGAGAGTCTTCGCAGAGATCCGGCGTGCCTACTGGATTCTGAGAGGTAGAGAAGCGGTTCGGCGTTTCCAAAGAACCTGTCCTAAGTGTCGTCGGTGGAGATCCCAACCTACAGTCCTCAAGATGGCAGATCTACCAGCTGCCCAGATTCGCCTCTTTAAACCTGACTTTTATTTCACAGGTGTAGACTGCTGCACTGCACTTGAGGGATAGGTCGTCGGGTTGAAAAGAGGTGGGGGATAATTTTCAAGTGTCTTACTGTCCTAGCTGTTCACCTTGATGTGCTGACATCTATGGACACCGACTCGTTTCTGATGGCACTCCGGAGATTCAGTGCTAGAAGAGGAACACCTGCTGAGCTGTACTCAGATCAGGGTACCAACTTTCGTGGTGGAGAGAGAGAACTGCAAGAAGCATTTGCTGGAATAAGCATGGACCTGCAAAGGCTCCTGGCTCCACAAAAGATTTTCTTCCACTTCAACCCCCCAGCAGCGCCTCACTCCGGGGGCGTTTGGGAGCGAGAAATCGATCGGTGAAGACAGCGCTCTACACTACGGTTGGAGCACAGCCCTTACCTGAAGAAGTCCTTCCCACTGTCCTAGTGGAGGTGGAGGGCATTCTTAACTCCAAACCGTTGGGCTACGTGCCTTCAGATGTCAGCGATCCAGACCCTGTGACTCCAAACTGCCTTTTGATAGGGCGGCTATCCAAGGTGCATCCCAGTCCAGATGGACATATCAGGTCAGCAGACATCCAGATAAGAGACAGAATTTTAACCCGCCCAGTGGCTAAGTTATTAATTTTACCAGCTGTTCCGGCTAACAATTAAACAGTCACATAAATTTGTTGTTTAAGTTTACGGTGGCTTTTGTTATGAGCAAATGTATTAGATACATTTGGGGGCGGCTGTACAAAAGGTTCTGTGAGACGGTGCGGTTGACAGCAGGAATTACTACGTTCCGTGAAGGGGTCTCGAGTCGCAGGACAGGCACGAAAGCAGAGAGGACTTCGCCAGCTAACACCGACTCGTTAATAGACAGTTTTACAGTGTCGAGGGTGTGCGTGTGTTCGCATAGTAAGTACGAGTTGTTACCCTCATAGAACACTTGTTATACGTCAAGTTTTGTAGTGTTTTGTTAGCCGTTAACAAGCTGTTGCTAGTAGCTAACGTCCTTGCTATACGTTTCCCTGTGCACCTGTGTTTGTATCATTTTTACGTTTATTATCCTGTTTTAATCTGGGTAGGTTTGGGCTACTATAATGTTGTGTCGGTATATGTATATATTTGTTTACACCTTGGTACTGTTTATTATTTATAGAGACCACAACCCACCTAGCCCATCTCCTGCATTGTGTGTGTTGGATAGTGTACAGAGACAATCACATCTCCGTCTCCCCCTTGCCTCACCACCACACTCACTACCAGTATCTCCCTGGCTTTGAAGTGGTGTTCTGGCCGACACCCAGAATAGTAACAGTGAGAATTGCGGGCCTGCGCCTTATAGCCTTATACAAAGCTATCTCACCAACATTGGTAAATACTAAACTATAAAATTGTTTCATTAGGTATTCATATTTAAGCAGTCAAAACCAAAAATCTTTTAGTAGTTTTAGATTGGTGCTTTTATTTTGAAAGTATTTAGAGGAGGTGTACAGACCATTGCTGAATTGTAAAACAATCCTATAAATTAGCAGTCACTACCCATTCATAAGCATAAAAACTACTAAAAAGCTAATAAATTGAATTGGTGCTTTTATTTTGATGGGATATAGAAGAAGCATATGTAGGTAATTCTTAAATTGGAAAATAGTCTTATTAACTAGTCATAATAAACCAGTTAAAAGCAGAAACATTGATCTGAATTGGTGCTTTTATTTTGAAAGGATTTGGAGGAGGGGTGTGTGCTTAATAGCTAAACTAAAATAATCTCATTAACTCGTCACAGCTACCTATTAAAAAGCAGAAATAATGCTATTAAAGCTTAGAATTTGCTTTGGTGTTTTTATTTTGAAAGTATTTGGACGAGGTGTCTGTCCTTAATACCTAAACCTTAAATTAATCTTATTAACTAGTCAAATGCATGCTTTCAAAAGCAAAACAGTGCTATTTAAAATATGGATAGGTGCTTTTATTTTGAAAGGATTTAGAGGAGGTGTGTGTGAGCATTAGGAGTTTGACTTGTCAGTCACTGTTAGTGAGCTCAATCACTGATCTACTGCAGCTGCGTCGTTGTCACAGAGACGGTTCTCCAAAGGCAGGAACCTCCACAGCTCAGCACAATCAGTTGTAGTGAAGCTGGTTTGTACCCCTGCTTAACAGGCTTGTTACAGCAAATACACAAGGTTTACTTTATGAATCCCGTTGCTCATGAATTCAATGAGCAACTGGTGTGAGTTTGACAGTGGTAGCAGTCCAAAGTGCCAAGCGTTTTCAGGATTTTTAATCCCACAGCTGGCTGAAGAAAGCACCACCACCAGGTGGCTCAACGTTGTTTAGAAGCTTCCAATGCACTACAGCATCATTGTAGTGTAGAGTCACAACTCAGGTCAGGATCTACTTGTAGGCATTCTACAGTATAATTCCTATGTCCTCTCATAGCCCAGTGGTTAAGCTGGGTTATTGTTGATTTGACTGAGATTGAGACAGCCTGAGTTTGATGCCTTGCCAGTGCTCTTCCTATACATTTATTTCTGAACACCATAGTTGATGTTTTAGTTATTTTCTGTTCACTACAAAGGTATAAGCGTTCTGTTTAGTTTAAGACAGATCTGCGCCACAGCAGCAAAATATTTTTCATTTTCAGACGACTTTTTTGTGTATTTTAAATAGCAGGCAGCTATTAAGAATATGTACAAACCCACAAATCTAACTTCTTATACAATATATAGCCTTCAGATTATTCCATGGTTATGGAATAATCTGGTTTGTGGTTTAATTAATGTAATTTCAACGCACATAGCCAGCTAAAGTTGTAAAGCGCATATCAACTGCAACTTCAGCCGCTTATTTAGGTTTTAACCTGCCACAACTTGTTAACAAATGCTTTTGGCAGAACCACGGAGATGTCGGACCCATATGCACAGCTTCAGACAAGGTTTAAGGTTGAAAGGTAGCAGGCTTTATTCGATACAATCACGGTCTAGTCAGGCAGGGTCATACACGGGAAGGCTCAGGGACAGTACAAATAAGGTGCAGGCAGGCTAAGATCCAAAAGATTGTTATCAGGTAAGCACGGCAGAGGTACAGACAAGGATCAGGCGATCTCAGGTCGAAAACAATCAGGAACGTTACCAGGTAATCACGGCTGAGGCACAGACAAGGAGCAGCCAGGAATCAGGAACAACGAGGATCGGGAACAGGATTGATAGATGAGGTAAGCAAACAGGGCAATGCTGGAAGGTGGTGAGTACACGCGACAATCTGTCAACTTGCTACTGTGAGACCTGGAGCTTATATGCTGAAGAGTGATTACTGATTACAGGCAGGTGTGCATGATTAGTACTGGTGATGACGTGAAACAGCTGGGGAATGAACAGAACAGGAAGTCCTTCAAAATAAAACAGGAAACTGCTTAAACTGTGACAGCTTTCCAGTAGACATAGTCAATAACCGTAATAATCAAAATCAATCTACTGTACAGTGGCTTTGTTGTTCCGTGTTTACTCTGTGTCTTCACGAAACTGTCGTTCTGACTTGTTCTGACTGTGCGTGTCATAGTAACTGAAAGTGTGGCTGAGATTACTCACTTTAATCAGCGTGTGCACGTTTCAACAATTTGATTTCCCATCCGTCCATCTATCGGCTTTCTTAGTTCTCGATTGAGCAGCAAACGGATTTTAATCAGATATCAAGCTCTAAAAGCGCACACAGACCTTAATAGCTTAAAGTTTGCAGAAAAACACTAGTGGCGCACTAGATGTAGCGATGATTTGTTTTGACCATGAGTGACATTCTCACTGAATAAGTGGCTTGGATGGCTTAATGGCATAAAATTTGCTTAAGCGACTAATCACTGACTTTGCAAAAGACTTGGTGACTTCGTATGTGATGCGGTTGGAAGTCATTGAATCAGTTGAATCCCCAGATCTGAACCCTATCAAACTAGTTTGGCATCTGATGAAAGACTAGTACTCCTATCACTGGTTTAGCGAACATCTTTCCAATAGGGAGGGACTTGTAGCGCATAGTATTAACAGAAAGTGATTGGCAGTTCGGCTCTTTTGACTAAGCTCCCAAAGAAAAGCTGCCCCTTTCGCTAACAGCTTTTATTTAAGAATTTTTTGCAGGCCCTTATTTGAGTTCAACTTTGGAAAAAATAATGGTTTGTGTGTTTGAACCCTTTCATGTCCAGTGAGAAGCCTTATAGTAGCCTGATTTCATATATTTATTTATTCATTTAATTTAATATTTTAATCAAACATTTTCTTGCAAAAAATCCACAAAATTAAATAAATAAATCCACAGCAGAGAACTAGAAACGAACAGTTTGATAACAACCTTGTAATTGCCCAATTGTGTGCAATCTGCGTGAAAAAACTAAATGAAATTGGAACTTCATCTGTGCCGTAAATACAGCCTCTCCACCAGCCTATTCACATTCTCAAGGGCAAACTTCACATCCCTTCCCCCTACTCAGTAGAGGCAGTTTGACATACTAATCTGCTTTTACTACTCAGCAGGTAAGAAATACCTCAGCTCAGGAGCCTGGCCGACGCTGAAGGTTCAGAGCAAGTTCTGCTGCTCTGCATCAGTTCCCCTTCAGCAGTGCAATACATGGACCCTGTGTTGGGCTGTAGTTTCTTTCCACCAAATATAACATACGGTTGTTCTCCATTTCTCTGTAGCACGTCGAGGACAGTGTTTTGAAATTGAATGCTTTGATTCGTAAATGACACAATATGTCAAATAAAGTAGCTTTAGCACATTATAAAAGAAATAATAAATAAACAATTTTGTTGATTAATTACTATTTATAATTTTGATTTCAAACGATAAAGCAATTTTTCAACTGAACTGTCAGCCAAGGTAAGTAAATGCATGCGACTGTCAGCGGGGAAGAGGTCAACTCTTTTGCTGTTCAATTGCTGCTGCTGTTTCCTCCCCTGATTCATGCGAGTTTAGTTGCTTAGTTGCAGCAGCTGTTTAAAGCAGAGAAAAGTGAGTTACAGTAGCTGTCCTTGTCTATGCCTTGTATGTGGTGCCAAATGTAAAAGTAGCACCTATAACTAGTTTTCTCACATTTAACTAAATGACACAACATGTTTTCTCACATTTAGTTAAATGTGCAAAAGTCTAAATGTAAATGTTAAATATAAATGTTAAATGTAAATGTTAAATGTTAAATCTGAATGTTAAATGTAAATGTTAAATGTTAAATGTAAATGTTAAATGTAAATGTTAAATGTTCGCCGAGTGTAAACTGAATATTCATGAATGGGCAAGTAGACTCCATCCCTACCCTCAAACAGCGCTGGTCTAAGATCAGTGACGCGGACTCAAACACGTCAAACAGTACGCATAGCTCTGCCCACATCTGACTCTGGATCGGTGCACGAAAATACTGGAGAGAAGCCTGAAGTCGAAGCCATCATGGCCGCCAGCTCCGACTCCCTCCCGTTGGGGGAGATTGAACGGGCTGTAACGGCAGGTGTGCGGGCTGAGGCTCCGCTTCAAACTGCCAGTCGTAAACACCATTAATGAGGAGTTAAGTAGGTTTAAAAAGAATATTTCTGTGGCGCCGGTGGAGAATTAGTTGGCTAACTATACTAGCTAGCCGAAGTTAAGTCCAGGCTAAAAACAAAAGTTTCCAGATCAGATGTGGGCGGGGTTTGCGCGCACTGTTTGAGGTGATTGAGTTCGCGTCTCTGATCTGAGACCAGCGCTGTTTGAGGGTAGGGGTAGAGTCTACTTGCCCATTCATAATTATTAAGTTTACACTCGGCAAACATTTAACATTTACATTTACATTTAACATTTACATTTAACATTTAACATTTACATTTAACATTTAGCATTTAGCATTTAGCATTTAACATTTACATTTAACATTTACATTTAACATTTACATTTAGACTTTTGCACATTTAACTAAATGTGAGAAAACATGTTGTGTCATTTAGTTAAATGTGAGAAAACTAGTTATAGGTGCTCCTTTTACATTTGGCACCCCATATGCCTTGGCAATGTTTTGTTGTAAGTACAGTACAAAAGTTGCTTTACAAGCGGCTATATATATATATATATATATATATATATATATATATATAACACAGTCCCCTAAGGCGTTTTAGAATCAAAAGTGGGAGTCAAACGCCATTTACAGGACAAAAGGACGTAACAAACACTTGACGAGGATAAAGGTTGATGGACAACACAGTAAAGGCTGACACTTTTTGTTGATATAACTGTATATTTAAAGAATGAAAATTGTGGCCACAGTCGCGATTTAAATATTCCAGTCTGAAAAGCTGAAAATAGACAAAGCTAAAGAGAATTTGAAAATGTTTTTTCATTTTACAAAAAAGTAAAAAACAGCTTAATAACTTGATAAATATGCAAGATATGAATGAGAAAAATAATAGCACAGATCTCTTTAAAAAGCAGAATATTTTGATATTTGAATAGTTTCTGTAGCTGAAAATATACGGGACTAGTTAAGTGCCGAGAAACCAGACAGAAGAACGATAATAACTAGATAAAACTAGAAAATGCACAGTGAATGCTTCCATGTTGAATGTATGGCTGAAAAATTACTGAAAATAGCATTTAAAACAACATTTAAAACTTATCTGAAAGTAGCTTAAGCACATAACGTATACATGAATGTATCTGAACAGAACTGAGTGTTGAATATTTTCAAAAGAAGCTGAAGCAGTTGAATTTCAAATTAAGGGAAGTTCAAAGAGATCTGCTGAAATTCAAGAATTGCTAAAATGAACGAAGTATGTAAAGGAGTGCTGAATTTGCTGAAATATAGCTGAATGTATCAAAATGGGTAAATAGATTCCAAGAGTTGAAAGCTGAAAGAATAGTGTGTAGTGGAAACAATTAAAACAACTGACAGTAGCTGCAAAGGAAGCTGCTGAATTTTAAATTTGGAAAAGTTGGACCATCTAATGAAGCATGTGCAGGTAATTGGTAATGTACTTCAATTTACTTCTTGTTTGCAAAGCGACTAGCGTTTGCTAATGTTTATGCTAAATGGCCTATGCAGCTTGAATATTCACAACTTGACTTACCTGGAAAACCCTCGTTAATAGAAAACACTACTTTAGCTTATATTATACAAATAAACAAAAGTTTGAGAGCATAGTTGAAATAATATAAATACATTTGACACTGTTTTTGTCTTACTTGTGCTGCTGCTCTGACATAATTTTATTTTAAAAGTCTGCATTAATATTCGGAGCAATCACTGCATGACCTACCTGGGAACAAAAAGCCTTGGTTCAATTTATATATTGACCTAACATATTTTTTACTGCTTTTAGTATGTTTGTTGATCATTCTTGATAAACCTGACAGTAATATGTCTCTGTATCTGAAGTTGTTACAGGTATCTAGTCTACAGAGGCTAGTGAGCTGGTGCTGGGGATTCCTGGGGTGAAGAATCTGAGTTGTCATCTCTTCTGAGGACAGATGCTTTTGCAGGGCCTTGCAGATGAAATGCTTGATGGAAGTAGGGTAAACAGACTATGTCCTGGGTAGGAGATAGGTTTACCTCCTACCAAGGTATGATGGAGATTTGTTTCTGCAGCAGGACAGGTATAGTTGTAGACAAATGACCAGGGAGATGTGGTGGCTCATCACTACTTGGAAGACTGAGCAGAAGCAGTCTTCTACCAGATGGAAGCTGTGGCTGTCCTCACCATCACCTCATCAAAACAAAGGTACTGCAATCAGAATTGTAGATTAGTAAAATGTTCATTATTATGTAGGTCAAAACCTTCCTTAATGTAACAATACACAATACAGTACCAGACAAAAAATTAAACCAAACAAGAGGACAGGCCTGCCTGTGCTAAAACAACAGATAAACATAATTGTTACAATTCAACTATAAAATCTAAACAGTCTTTACCAATTAAAATTAAAATCCTCTACTGCCTATCTTACTGTTCGTACATACAAATGCACATACCTTCTCTCCTGAGCTGGGCAGCAGATGTCTGTGTACAGTACCAACAGTCTGCAGTGATTTCTCTGACAACCTCTTTGCATGTGGATAACTTTGATGTGCCCCCCTACATTAGAGAAAAAGACAATGATACATCTACTGTAAATTGTATTGGTCGAACAAATATAATGGCTATGGTACACAAGCTATATTTAACTGACCAGATAAGAAGCAGTTATTGTGAGATGTGACTAATCAGCAACTAAGCTTGCAACATAACACAGTTACCATTCCAACTAAGCATGTTAGAATTTGATAGAACAATGAGGAGCAGCAGCACATGTCAACAACAACATCACAAGGTGTATGTGATTGCAGAAAAAGGCCAAAAGCTAGACCCACTGCTCCTTGCTTGTAGCCGCTTGAAGGCCGATAGCTTTTTGCTGTTCCCCCCAGGTGTATGTGATTGCAGAAAAAGGACAAAAGCTAGACCCACCGTTCCTTGCATGTAGCCGCTCGAAGGCCGATAGAAATTAGCTTGTCTCACATGTGGGTTACTACATTTTAAACAGGCCAACTAACATATTAAGACATCGCAAGTATCAAGCACGTACTTACTACAGCGAGCTAGATCTACCGCTCCCTGCCTGTAGCCGCTCGAAGGACGATAGCTATCAGATACACCCTAGGTGTATGTGATTGCCGAAAAAGGACAAATGCTAGACCCACCGCAGGAGCCCACTTAAGCACATTTGAAGAGGACAAAGGCTCGGTCGACTGGCTGTAGCAGTTAGCATAGCCAGCTATTAGCTTGCCTCACACATGGGTTACTACATTTTAAACAGACAAAGTAACATTTTAAAACATTATAAGTATCAAGCATGTACAGTACTTACTTCAGTGAGTGGATGATAGACTGTAAGAATAGATCCTTTTTTTCCAACAGGAGCCGTGAAAGAAATCCAGCATTGTATGCACCCTCGTTTCAAATGCACATACGTATAAATGCTGAGGCAGTGTTTTTGGCACCGGTCCGTTTAAAATAAAAGTGACCCACAAGGTCCTCACTTTTTGATCCCTTGGTAAAGTGAATAGACTTTGGTATTGGTTAAAACACCCAGGAACCAAACTATTTCTATGGGAGGACTTAGGCGCTGCCATGCTCGTCTGTTCACGGTGAATGAGAGGGGGGAAATGGCGGAAGTCCAGTTTTGGTTCAGTATCATTATATGGGTGGTGGTTCAGGATTTGCAGGGAGGACTTCCTGCTTCTGTGACGACAGGGTTCCAGAGTAGGACAAGGTCTGTCTTCATTGGATAAAGTCTCAAAATGTAAAAAAGGAGGAAATGCACTTCTACCGTGCTCAGTGTGTTTAAATGTGACCCATAGAGTCCTACTGTAGGAATGCTCCAAAATATCTAAAAAGTGGATTTTGCATGATATGACCCCTTTAAGAACTTAATGTATAAATATGTCTTATTATACTGCAAAATATTCCAATTAACTAATTGTAAATAATCAGTTTCACAAATGACTACAGTCCTGTGAATCATTCCTCTGAATCTTGTTGAAATACTTGTTCTAGTCAGGTTTCGAATCAGGAATTCCTGCATCTGAGTCATGCTGTTTTGCCACTCAGTCACACCAGCTGCTTAAATAACTGCTCAGAAGAGCAGTATACATACAAATGGAAAAACATTTTATCTGGGAAATACATATATTTATCTTGTAATGTGATTGCTTAAACATGACTCAGACAGGATTGAACCCAGAAATCCGCAATCCGAGGCAAGAACTTAAGCCACTGAGCTATAGGATAGAATAGCTGAAAGCTGATGTAGCTGGAGAGCCAGAAAGCAATGCTTAGCAAGTTTAAGATATTTGTTTTATTAGGTGAAGACTTGAATATTGCAACAGTCCCAAAGGTGTAAACCTAAAACAAATGTGAATATTTTAATACAGAACCATGCATTAGTCATTGCAATGGTCATTCCTTCTCACACCAGCTTCTGTTAGGGTGCCAGAAATACTCACTATTAATACTGCAATACAAGTATGGCTAAATATACCTATATAAGAAGGATCAGGTAGTTTAAAAAGCTGAATGTGTACACCTGCTCTGATCAGAAATGGACAGTGTAGACACTGTGGACACTGAGCAGTAGAGGGTTTGAGCAGCAGAGTTTGACCTGTCAATCAAAGTGTTACTGAGCTCAATCTGTAAACGACTGCAGCTTAAAAAATTAAACAAAAATTATGCTCAGAGAGTGACAACTGTGGCTGTAGTGACGAGTTAAAAAAAAAATCAGTCTTAAAAAAAACATGCTTTTAGGTGCATAGAGGGACCAGACAGGGCTGCCCACTTTCTCCATTACTATTTGCACTGAACCTCTAGCCTCCAACCTCGAACCTCCAGTAAGACAGCATGAAGGAATTACTGTAATATCGACCGATCAAATCAGTAAAAAATAAAATAAGTTTATATGCTGACGATGTGTTACTGTTTCTCCTGGAGCCACAGACGACTCTTCCTACAACTATCAGGCTCATAGATGAAATCTCAGGACTTTCAGAATACTCTGTTAACTGGACAAAATCTATAGTGCTGTCCAATCCCAGCAGCCCCTGCACTTTGTCTTCTTGGAGATCTAAGTGGGCTTGACGTAGAGACAAACTCATCACACACACACTTCTTTCTGCCCTCTGTGTCACAAAGAAAATCATCCTCATGAACTGGAAAACTAAAAAAAATTAAGCATTATTCAGTACTTGAACAGCTTGTTAGATTACACCATCTTAGACCCATTGTCCCGGGGGGCAGTGGATGGAGCCTTCACATTGATGGTTCTGTCTGCTGCACAACTCGGGGAACTGGCGATCTCCCAAAGTTCCTCATACTTAGCCACATACACATACATTTAGGGCCGGGATGGGCTCTTTCACTGGGGCCTGGGGCTGAGGCCAGTTGTCTCATTCGTGGTCCTCTGGCTCAATTATCTCAGGCCGGCCCTCCGACTGGGGGGAGTGTTTGCCCCTGGTTCTCATGGGGCGGACAGCGTTGACTCACGGTGGCCCACTCTGACCTTGGGTGCTGTCTCTGTAGCGGCTGCAGCTCTGCCTGGGGGGCTCTGTGTGGGCGGCTTGGGTCGCAACACCTGCCCTCCTTGAACTGAAGGTGTGTGGGATCCCTGGCTGCTAGGATTCTTTCCTCTGCTCGTTGGATGGGTGTAGTGGCTGAGCTTCTCCCATCAACCTGGCTTTCACAAGTGGCATTGTTCATGCACCAATGTCTGCCTCACCCTTTTGGGTGAACAATGTTAAGCTACAGCTTTACTAACCTTGTAGTGGGATACTCAACACCTGAGCTGATAAACAGGCTTTCTAAACCCAACTGTAAGTAATACTGATACTTATCACTACCAATGTCAATGTGTGACAATGTGAATATGGAAATTGTGGTGTTGTATGGCTTTTATTAAATGATATGTTGGGTGTGTGAAAAATAAATGTGGCTTGCTTTCTGCTAAGGGAGCACACCAAGAGGGGCTATTGTTTATGCACAGACTAATCAGAGTTCCTGCAGCAACTGAGACATGAATAATCTTAATTATAGATAAGCACAGGAATTAACAGAACAGTCAGTTAATTGGCCTTGCTTCTTTTGTGTCAAGAAGGACTCTTACATTAATTTATTGAATGTTGCTGTAGTCTAGAAATTGTAAACTTAAGCCAAATGTGCGTAGTTTAATACAAAATCATGCATCAGTGATTTTTCTGCTGTATAAGCAAAAGGACAAAGCTAAAGAGCATTCTGTGATTAAAAAACAATTTAAATAAAATTTTGATAATATCAACATGCTTTAAAATACTGCATTTAAACATAAAGATTAGTCTCTTGTGTGTGTTAATTCTTTCAATGGTCACTCCTACAGTGGCAGCGGTTCAAAGTGACTAGGGTTTTTACTGCAGTACCGACGCGTCGCCACGGTGCAGCGAGTGCGACGCTGACTAAAGATTTTTAATCCTGCAGCCGGCTGAAAAAAATCAGGACGCTAGTCGCGTTTTAACCACCAGGTGGCGCAGCGTTGATTAGAAGCCTCCAAAGCACTACAGCGTAACTGAGGTCCGACTGTTCATTTCTACCTGTAACACACATATATTACACCAGACCTATTTTACTGTTAAGTATCTGTTTGGTGCTAAAACATGGGGAGTATAAAGGGCAACAACTTGTTGATGGCTTAGCTGTTTTCTGTTCACTGCGAAGTTATAATTGTTCTGTGTGGTTTAAAACAGGCAGCGCCACAGCAGCAACACATTCTTGTTTTTATTCTCCTCAGCTTTTTCGTGTCT
The DNA here is from genome assembly GCF_900634795.4 of Betta splendens. Lineage (NCBI taxonomy): Eukaryota > Metazoa > Chordata > Actinopteri > Anabantiformes > Osphronemidae > Betta > Betta splendens. The sequence goes on from NC_040898.2 coordinate 3,118,075, forward strand.
TTAAATAGAAGGTGTCTCTTAAAAATATGTACACACCCACCGCTCTAACATCTGATACAACATATTGACTTCACGTAATACCAGGATTATGCGTCGCGGTTTAATTAATATAATTTGAATGCGCAAGTGCGCAAGAATGCGCAAGCACGTAGAGCGCAGTCCATCTGCAACTACAGCCGCTTATTTAGGTTTTAAACTTCCACAAATTGTTAATGAAGGTTTTCCAATTGTCGTAGATTTTACGTAAATAACCGTAATAATCATGGGAATTTGTTTTACAGCAGTTGTCGATTGTAATTTTGACAGGACGCCAGAAATCAGCAGATCTACAGCGACGCATTACAGCAACATGTTTGTTCCTACGCGTTTACTCTGTGTCTGCAGAACTGCAGTTTGACTTGTTTTGACTGTGCGTGTCATTGTAACTGAGTGGCTGAGAGACTTATTCGACCCGTGTACGTTTCAACACTTTCATTTCCCATCCGTCCATCCAGCCACTTTCACCGGCGTTTTCGTTTCTCTTTCGTTGAGCTGCAAACGGATTTTAATCAAAGCACCGCCTTACAAACCAATAAAACAGGCAAAAATATTAGTTTTTTACAAAAAGACACGGAATTGGAGTTAATGTTTTTATTGTTTAGAGACAAACGGAAAACACAAAAAGTAGTTCTCTCGTTACCTCTGCTTATACTTTGGTGGAGACGTCAAACTGTTACACAAACACAGAGAGTGACCAATACACAAATGTAGGGATGTGCAAATGCAGGCTACGAGAGGAACGGGGGAGTGGCGCACTAGATGTAGCAAGAATTTGTTTTGACTGTGCGTGTCATTGTAACTGAATGAGTGGCTGATGTGACTTATTCGGCCCGTGTATGTTTCAAAACTTTGATTTCCCATCCGTCTATCTATCCTGAATAAAAGCACCGCATTACAAACCAATAAACCGAACAAAAATATTTTTTAACAAAAACACACGGACTTGAATTTTAAGCAGTTTTTTTCGTTTAGAGAAAAACGAAAAACAAAAAACCTCTACTTTTAATTTTTAATCGAAGCCCATCCGTGTAGCTTCAGACTGCCGCTTGACTGAAACACGAGATCAAATAATATGTGATGTGTTTCGTACTCAGATGACTTGAATCTGAGTTCGACCAAGCTTTTGCTTGTCTCATGTTTGCTCACAGTCGCAAAGGCAAACTTCTCACCCCCCCCCCCCCCTCCCCCGTAGAGCATAGACATGCTAATGTGTTGCTACTACTCGATCAGCAGGTGAGAAATACTTCAGCTCCGGGACAAAGCTCCGTGGGAGACTGGGCAGCTTCGGGCGGCGTGATCAGCTGCAGGTCTAAGACTCATTAATGCAGCAAGTAGTTTGTTCTACATACGTTTACTCTGCAAAAATAAACGTATGTATTTATCGTAGCTTTATGATCTAAGTTATTTGTAGCACTTCGACATTCGTTTAAAATATGCAGTGCATTTTAAAATGAAAAAACTATTGTTATCATTTATTACCTTTATTGTGAACACAGTATTAATTGCACAATTTGGACTGGCGAAGATTTGCGCTTCTTTCATAATAATCATGGATAATCAAGGAAGAAACTGCAGTTCATAGATGTTATTCAGGGATGGTTTGATAAAGATTCAGTGTGGTTTTCAACTGAACTGTCAGCCAAGGACGTGCATTATGAATGCGCCTGTCAGCGGGGAAGACATCAATTCTATTCAGTCGCTCTTCAGTCACTGCTGCCGTCTCCTCCCCAGTTCACACATCTTAACACTAGGACTACTGGGTTTTCTAAATATACCAGTTTCTACTACAAGGTGTTCCTACGAAGTTAACCAGCTGTTTATTTCGTTATTACTCCTTTCACCTTCACCACGTAAAGTCATTGCAGAGCTACAGCCATGTTCCTACAAAGTTAACCAGCTGTTTATTTCGTTATTCCCTCTTTCATCTCCGTCTGGTGAATGAATAGTGGGCGTGGCCATCCACGTCCTAGAGCAGGGACACTGGGGGAAGGGGAAACACGCATCAACACGCAGGACAAAGATCTGCGTTTCTCTGCTGCTACAGCATCGGCAGTGTTGGGTTGTTAGTGTCCCTTTCACCTGTACCATATGAAATGTGTTCCTGCGAAGTTGATCAGCCGCTTTCAGAATCAGAATCGTTTTTATTCCCCAGGTTTGAACAGGGCAAACATTATTTTTATTTACAAAAAAAATTTAAAACGTTCACATTTGTAAATGCTGCACTGAGCTCTTTTGCTTTGACGAGTTTTGTGTCTACATGAAAGCGGGCAGAACAACGTCCGAACCAATGAATACGTTTCCAGATTGACCGGTGATGCCGCACGGGTTGCTTTCAGTTACAGCAGCTGTTTGAAGCAGGGAAAAGCGAGTTACCTGTCCTTGTCGATGCCTTGACAATGTTTTATCATCGGTTAGATCTCTGAGCCCTGACTTTTATGTCTTCTTTGGATTAAAAAACAAATGTTGAATGTTCTCAAATAATATAATATTGCCGCCCTCCGCGGCTCCCAGTGTTTGTTTTATTCATTTAAAACGTGGGTGTTACCGGTGGCCGACCTCTAGTCTAGATCATCCTTATTCACTTTTTTAAATTGTAGTAGTGTAACCTTAGTTAGTATTACATTTTATTTTTTTATTTTATGTTTGGGAAACGTGACATTTCAGCTACTGTGATTTTATTTGTCATCAACATTAGTTCCTACCTGTCCCTGTTGACGGGGGACAGGAAAATGTGACGCACGTTGGATAAGAGCGGCGTAAAGAAAAAAGTGTACATGTGCCGTACTGTCTTGTCGTGTGGTGCATTACAGAAGCATACCACGTAAAGGAAATTGTAGCCCGTACCAACAGCAAGTAATCAGGGTTACAGTAGCTTGTCTGCCACAAATCGAACGCTGCACGCGGGAGGGCGCACCGTTCAGCTTCTTATTTTCGGTTTTAAACTGCCATAATTTGCCATAATTTACTTACGTTCATAACTTCATACTATAACGCGACCAGCGGTTCATGGTCTTGGCGATCCATGCACTAAGTAATACAACGTTGTCATCTCGTGATCAAATGATGATGATGAGACGCTGTTTTTCCAATAATTAAAATAAAAAAAACTGCTTCCACTCAGACTCGAACCCCGGACAAAAAAAAACGTTGTGGCCATGCACCTTAACCACTAGGCCAACCAAGACCTAATCATTGATTGTTCTACAAGAGCCTATATGACGTAAGCAACTACGATGTTTTAGGACCAAAAGTGGGAGTCAATCGCCACCTACAGGCCAGAAGGACGTAACACACTCCTACCGCAGTGCAAACCCCCACTGACGCGGCAGTTTTGAAACCCAAACACGGTGGGGGTAGACACTTTTACCGGCTGCCTCTGTATTATCACCAGTTCCTGTTATGGTGCTCACAATGCATTGTGATATAAATTTGCATATATTGTTGAATGCTGTAATGTTGAAATGATTCCTTAAAAACACCCCCTCAATTATATGAAAGACCAGGTAGTTTAAAAAACCTTAATGTCTACAACTGCTCTTATGAGGAATTAACAGTGCAATGAACTAATCAGTAATATGCATAGAGCTGCTGTGGACACTGAGCATTAGGAGTTTGAATTGTAAGTCAAAGAGCTAATGAACTCAATCCCTTATCTGCTGCAGCTGCGCCTTTGTCATGGGGACGGTGCTCCAAAGGTAGGAACCTCCACACATCAGCTCAATGAGCTGTAGTAAGGCTGATTTCCACCACAGCTTAAAAGGCTTCTTAGAACAAAACCATAAAGGTTATCACAAAATGGTGATGAGTTTAATGCTTAACGATTGAAAATTGTGGCTACAGTCACGATTTAAAAATGCCTTGTCCCTCTGTGATTTTACCTGAGTATTTTCCATTGGAGCGAATGGAAGGATTTGTGGAACTGAACTAAGAAAATGAACATGAATGCTTCCATGCTAAATGTATTGCTGAAAATTTTAAAACATATAAATATAAAGTAGCATAAGCACATAAAGTATAGATGAATGTATCTGAACAGAACTGGGTGTTGAGCTGAGAGCTGAATATTTTCAAAAGAAGCTAAAGCAGTTTAATTTCAAATTAAGGAAAGTTCAAAGAACGCTAAAAAGAAGGAAGTATGTAAAGGATTGCTAAATTTGATGAAATATAGCTGAATGTATCAAAATAGGTAAATAAAGTCCAAGCGCTGAAAGAATAGTTAAATGTTGTGGAAACATTTACAACAGCTGACAGTAGCTTCCGACAAAGTAGCTGATTTTTAAATTATTATTTGAGGACATTCTACATTTGTTTTGTAATCCAAAGAATATTGACAGAAGATCGTAGCAATTAACACAATACCTATTCAGTCCTCGTTCTCTTTTATATGGAATACAAGCAACGATCAAACGTAAGCGCCATATTACTCCTTGTAAAACTATAAAAACTGTTCAGACTGTTTATAGGCGATAAAAAATTGTCAAGGCATCAACAAGGACAGCTAACTCGCTTTTCCCTGCTTCAAACAGCTGCTGTAACTTAGAGCAACCCGTGCGGCATCACCAGTCAATATGGAAACGCATTCATTGGTTCGGCCACTTTAGGTGTGTGAACTGGGGAGGAGACAGCAGCAGCGACTGAGGAGCAACTGAATAGAGTTGATGTCTTCCCCGCTGACAGGCACATTCATTTGATAATGCACTTACCTTGGCTGACAGTTCAGTTGAAAAACATACTGAATCTTTATCAAACCGTCCCTGAATAACATCTATGAACTGCAGTTTCTTCCTTGATTATCCATGATTATTATGGAAGAAGCGCAAATCATCGCCAGTCCAAATTGTGCAATTAATTCTGTGTTTACAATAAATGTAATAAATGATAATAATAGTATTTTCAATTTAAAATGCACTGCATATTTTAAATGAATGTCGAAGTGCAACAAATAAATTAGACCAGAAAGCTACGATAAATATGTAAACATGCAAACTACTTGCTGCATTAATGAGTCTGCAGCCGATCACGTCGCCCGATACTGCCCAGTCTCCCATGGAGCTTTGTCCTGGAGCTGAAGTATTTCTCACCTGCTGATTGAGTAGTAGCAACACATTCGCATGTCTAGGCACTTCTCCGGAGAGGGGAAGGGATGTGAAGTTTGCCTTTGCGACTGTGAGCAAACATGAGACAAACAAAAGATTGGTCGAACTCAAATCCAAGTCATCTGAGTACGAAACACATCACATATCATTCAATCTCGTGTTTCATTCGAGCGGCAGCCTGGAGCTCTCTGCTAAGACTGCTGCCCCTTGACCTATCCACAGAAGAGCTTCGATTAAAAATTAAAAGCAGAGTTTTTTGTTTTTCGTTTTTCTCTAAACGAAAAAACAGTTTTAAATCCAATTCCGTGTGTTTTTGTTAAAAAATATTTTTGCTCGATTTATTGGTCTGTAAGGCAGTGCTTTTATTAAATCTGTTTGCCGCTCATAGCAAGAGAAAGGAGAAGCCGGTGAAGGTGGATGGATGGGCGAATGGAAAATCAAAGTTTTGAAACGTACACGGGCCGAATAAATTACATCAGCCACAGTTACAAAGACACGCACAGTCAAAACAAAATCTCGCTACATCTAGTGCGCCACTCCCCCGTTTCTCTCATAGCCTGCATTTGCGCATCCATACATTTGTGTATTGGTCACTCTCTGTCTAGACACATGACTCCGAAACACATCACGTGTTTGTGTAACTTTTAAGACCAAAACAAATTATAAGCAGAGGTAACGAGAGAACGACTTTTTGTGTTTTCCGTTTGTCTCTAAACAATAAAAACATATTAACTCCAATTCCGTGTCTTTTTGTAAAAAACAAATATTTTTGCCTGGTTTATTGGTTTGTAAGGCGGTACTTTGATTAAAATCTGTTTGCCACTCATCGCAAGAGAAACGAAAACACCGATGAAAGTGGCTGGATGGACGGATGGGAAATCAAAATGTTGAAACGTACACGGGCTGATTAAGATTGATCTCAGCCACTCAGTTACAATGACACGCGCAGTCAAAAGGAGTCAAACTGCAGTTCTGCAGACACAGAGTAAACACGAACAAACCTGTTTTTGTAATGCGTCGCTGTAGATCTGCTGATTTCTGGCGTCCTTTCAAAGTTACGATCGACAACTGCTGCAAAACAAATTCCTATGATTATTACGGTTAATTACGTAAAATCTACGACTATTGAAAAACAATAATTAACATGTTGCGGAAGTTTAAAACGTAAATAAGCGGCTGTAGTCACAGATGGACTGCGCTCTACATCTTTACTTCAAATTATATTAATTAAACCGCGACGCATAACCACGGAATTATGTGGTATGTATGAGACGTCTGCTATTTAAAGACACGGACCACGGAGGATATAGGAATGGCACCGCAGAATGACCAGTCATGGATAATGTTTCAATTTGAATGCAACGATATTTATTTGTATGTATGTATTTATATGTTGTGCTTCATACTCCCCACATTTGAACACACAACAGATACTTAACAGCAAAATAGGTCTGGTGTAATATATGTGTTACAGGTAGAAATGAACAGTTGGACCTCAGTTATGCTGTAGTGCTTTGGAGGCTTCTAATCAACGCTGCGCCACCTGGTGGTTAAAACGAGACTAGCGTCCTGATTTTTTCCAGCTGGCTGCAGGATTAAAAATCTTCAGTCAGCGACGGACCCGCTGCAGCCTGGCAACCCTGGAACTGAATGCATGATTATGCCTCCAATAGGTCTTAAAACCAGATCTCTTACTCCCGAGTCAAAGATTTATACCATTGAGCCAGGATATGAGTGTTCTACGAAAATGATTTTGACTTATGTTTTAACTCTGAAAAGATTTGGAGGATGTGTGTGCCCAACTGGTAAAGTTAACAGTGTCAGTAACTATCCATTCAAAATCATAAAACATGCTAATAAGCAATTGGATTGCTTTTATTGTGAAAAGATTTTAAGAGAGGGAGTGTGGGTTTTATTATTCTGTAAAATATTCAAATTAACTTTTTGTAATTAATCAATTCAAACATTACTCAAACTCCCTGATGAGTTGAATGTATAGTTGATCAGCTCTGCAAAGAAGAAGTTGCAGAGCTGGATGTGCACAAATAAAACAAGAGCAGTTTGATTTAAAAAACTTTTATAAAAACTATAAAATATTTGAAACATGATGACAGTGCTGTTTATCCTTCTACAAAATTAAGTTGAAAGAATTGTTGTTCCAGTCAGGTTTTGAACCAGGAATTCCTGCATTAGAGTCATGCTCTTTTGCCACTCAGCCACACTAATCGCTTGAAGCACTTCTCAGTCAAAGCACTATTTGAGTGAGTGCCATGGTCCTTTAGATTAATGTAGCTGAAGAGAATTGTGACTTGTTTAAACAAAGCTGAATATTTGCAGAAGAAGCTGAAGCAGTTGATTTTCAAGTTGACAAAAGTTGAAAAAGATTTGTTGAAATTTAAAAGGTTTGCTTTTTTGATTAAACTTAGCTGAAATTGTGAAAATTATATAACACAATCAGTGAACATGAATTCAACAAAATGTTGGTTTTATTACAGTGAAGCAGGACCAAGGTATAATGATTTTAATGCGAACAAGCGAAGGAGCTTTGGAGTTTCTTAGTGTAGATATTCTATATGTTTTTCCATTACTATCCACCTAAAGCAGCACAAAAAGTGATCAATATATCCAAATACCACTTATCTATACCAATCTAAACATATGTGAAGGTGTTCATTCATTCAGTTTACAAATCTGTCTCTGTACAGGCCACTAGGGGAACAGGTCTCAGTGCAGCCATGTCTCCGCCTAGCAACAACTGACTGTTGTCAGTGAGGTGTCTTTTTACTTGTTATAAGCAATGGAATTGGCCTTAAACCAATAACACAAGATTGCCAGGACTGGTAAATGAAAAATGAAAATGAAAATGGCTGATCACGTTTTATGGCCCTGGTGCAATAAAAAATGTCACCAAATGGCGCCCTCTATAAATCACTTCAGACAAGCTCTCTGGGAGGGCTAGAAAGTAACAGAGTGAGTGGGTAACCCCCCAGAAGGTAGAAATAACAGAGAATGGAATCAGTTCACCAGTATTATGGACTTTGTGTGATGATATTTGAAGGCGTACATTGTTTATTTTAGCTAGCAATTAGCTTAGCATTTTTAATTTCTTGGCTCATAACTCACCACGTAACTCACAGTTAATCTATGCAATCCTACACACATCCATGTCATTACAACCTGATCTTTACTTTAAAGAAGTAGACAAACACTTAGTGATGAGATGAGACTGATAATAAACCGCAGGAGGTAGCAAATTCTTCCAAAAGATAATAAGACGATGTACAAGAGACATCATTGTAAAAAAATATTGATGAATAGATGTTGTGAATTGTTCACATCACCCATATAATCAGGGTGTTGTGCTGTGAATTTGGTTTAGGTAACATCCAACATGTTGTACCCGTACATACATGTTGTAAGCCAAGTTCTGCCTCAATTTAACTTGATTGAGCTCTGAGTATTGAGTTATACTTACAGATTTATTTGACCCCTTTTTAAACCAGGTTGTCTGAAAGTTGAATCATTACAACTACATTACTTCTAAAGTAGAAATGTTTATCAGGGAGCTTCTACAGTCTGTGTTCTTCACTGGGAACTGACCAGACAGTTCTTTCCAGGTGTGAAGCCTAACACGCAGTAAACAAAAGACACCAGAGGCATTGATCAGACCAGGGTCTTTAGTTGGGAGCTTCTGTACCCTAACCGCTAGGCTGTCGGTCCTGTGAGGGCTACCTATAGACAGACACTTAATTCCCCCATACAGCATAATGTTAATGCCTTGATTTGACACCAATCTTGTGATGGAACTCTGATGGATTTTCTTGTTAACCAGTTCACAACAATATCTGGGTCCCATGACTCAGATGAGGTTGTCTGACAGTTGAGTCATGTCAACTGAATCTGCAGCAAAAGACTTTGTAGCTACAGCTTTTCTCCTTCTTGGGGGAAGGTACTTCACACCTACTCAGTCTTTTGTCCACCCTGGAGCCAGGCCTGGGGTTGGGGCCCGTATGCGAGCGCCTGGTGGCCGGGCCTATTCCTAGGGGCCCGGCCGGGCACAGCCTGGGGGAGCACTGTGGGACCATCCTCAGGTGGACCCACCATCCAAAGGAGGAACCGTAGGGGGCCGGTGCAAAGTGGATTGGGCAGCAGTCGAAGGCGGGAGCCTAGGCAACCCAATCCCTGGATAACCAATCTGGCTATTGGGACATGGAATGTCATGTCAGGGGGGGGGGGGGGCGGGGGGGGGGGGGGGGGCTTGAGCTTGTGCAGGAGGTTGAGTGTTACCGGCTAGAAATAGTCGGGCTCAACTCCACACACAGCCTGGGCTCTGGAATCCAACTCCTTGGGAGGGGCTGGACCCTCTTCTACCCTGGAGTTGCCTGCGGTGAGAGGCAGCGGGCTGGTGTGGGCTTGCTCATAGCTCCCCAGCTTAATCGCCATGTGTTGGAGTTTTCCCCCGTGGACGAGAGGGTCGCTTCCCTGCGCCTTCGGGTGGGGGATAGGTCACTCACTGTCATTTGTGCTTACGGGCCAAACGGTAGTGTGGAGTACCTGGCCTTCTTGGGGTCTCTGGAGGGAGTGTTGGAAAGAGCTCCAACTGGGGACCCCATCATTCTTCTGGGAGATTTCAATGCCCACGTGGGTAACAACAGTGATACCTGGAGAGGCGTGATTGGGAGGAACCTTCGGCCATATGTTTTGGACACTCGGGTGAAGAGAGGGACTGAGCTTTCAACTGATCACCACCTAGTGGTGAGTAGGATCCGCTGGCAAGGAAAGAGGCTGGACCAACTTGGCAACGTATTGTGAGGGTCTGTTGGGAACGTCTGGCTGAACCCTCTGTCAGACAGACCTTTAACTCACACCTCCGGGAGGGCTTCGACTGGTGCTTTTATTTTGAAAAGATAAGAAGGAAGTGTGTTTGCCTAATTACTAAACTGTGAAATAATGTCATGAACTAGTCATAATAAACCAGTTGAAAGCAGAAATGTTGCTATATATATTTTTAATATAATGAAACATTTATAATATAGCTGAAAGTTGCTGATGCATTAAATATATAACTCAATTATCTTGAGTTATATATGAGGGAGGGAGTGTGGGTATTTTATACTGTAAAATATTCTAATTAATTAGATGCAATTATTCAGTTGAAACATTATTGAAACTAGCTGATGTCAGGCTTTGGCAGAGCTCGGACCCACATGCACAGCACAGAGACCACAGGCAGAACGTAGGTTTAAACGGTTTATTCGGAATCAGACAATCCGGGTCATGCACAGTTGATAACGGGGCTTCGGTACCGGTGGGGCAGGCGGGTTCGGATCCGGGGGCAGGCAGAGGTTTGGTAACGGAAGATCGCAGTATTACGGTACCGTGAGGGAGCGGGCTGTCTCGTCGTCGGGCGGTCAGGTTCGTTATCCAGGAGCAATCCAAGCAGTAGTACAGATCAGGGAGTCGGCAGGAATCAGAAGTCAGAAACGGAACAGAGTCAAGGCACATGAACAGAGTAACTAATTGCTGGAAAGTGTAGTCTGGCTTACAACGATCTGGCAAGGTATCCTGGGGCTGAGGGTGCTTAAGAATGCTGAGGATAATTACTGATATGGAACAGGTGAGGCTAATGACGACCGGAAGTAAAGCTTGAACTAAGGTAGGTGGCAGGAAACCGGAAGTATAATGCAGTAACGCAGGATGTGACTCGTAGACGTGACAGCTGATGAGTTGAATTTATAGGTGATTGGATATTGAAAACAAAAGGTGCAGAGGTGATGTGCCCAAAAGCAAAAGCTGTTTGATTGCAATAAAAAAGTATCAAGTGTTGTTACAACAGACCTTTAAAATCCTTCCTTTAATTTCAGGTATTGAAACAGGATTCCCAGGTTTGGAGGGATACACCAGCTGCTGATGTCACTGCTCAGAGCAGCACTATATTTGAAGAACTGCAACTTTCTCAAAGCATCTATAATATAGTTGAACATTGGTAATACATTATCGACTCAATTTATCTAGAAAATACATAAATTTGTATTATGATGTTGTTGCATAAACATGTCTTAGACGGGAATCAAACATACCGAATAGGATTTAAGCTATTGAGCCACAGGGCAACTGAAAAAGGACGTAGCTGAATAGCTTTCTCCAGATGAGAGAATTGCTTGGTAGTTTTATCATATTGTAGCAGCCCAGGGGGGTTATTCCCACTGCGGTCAAGTGAGCCGTCGTTCGTTCATCCGTCGTTCAGCTAGCCGCGCTTCAGAAACGTCTTGCGCCCGTATTACACGCTTTACAGCAGAGCACAAAACACGCTCGTCGCGACTTCCTCTTTTCATAGCGACACGTCTGGTCTGTTCAAAATATTGAAAAATACGAAACAAAATATTGCATATATAGAAAAACTGTCGCCTAATAAAGATCTGTATACTTTTACTGTAAAATTAAGCATTTATTAGTATTTAACTACCATGTCATACTGTGAAACTTTTATAATTAATAACTTAACTTTGGTGCATAGTTCCAGGCTCAGACCACTTTCCCCTTGTTCTACTAGAGGTGTACTATCACCACACAAAGATTCGTGTATTTTTACTGTATAGTTTTGGATTTATTAGTATTCAAAACTACCATGTCATACTGTAATACAGTCAACTTTGATAATCCATAACTTGACTTTGGTGCATAGTTCCAGGCTCAGACCACTTTCCCCTTGTTCTACTAGAAGTGTACTATCACCACACAAAGATTCGTGTATTTTTACTGTATAGTTTAGGATTTATTAGTATTCAAAACTACCAGTTCATACTGTAACTGTATAGGCCGTATAGTCAACTTTAATGATCAATAACTTGACTTTGGTGCATAGTTCCAGGCCCAGACCACTTTCCCCTTGTTCTACTAGAGGTGTACTATCACCCCACAAAGATCTGTATATTTTTACTGTATAGTTTTGGATTTATTAGTATTCAAAACTACCATGTCATACTGTAATACAGTCAAGTTTGATCATTAATAACTTGACTTTGGTGCATAGTTCCAGGCTCAGACCACTTTCCCCTTGTTCTACTAGAAGTGTACTATCACCACACCAAGATTCGTGTATTTTTACTGTATAGTTTAGGATTTATTAGTATTCAAAACTACCAGTTCATACTGTAACTGTATAGGCCGTATAGTCAACTTTAATGATCAATAACTTGACTTTGGTGCATAGTTCCAGGCCCAGACCACTTTCCCTTTGTTCTACTAGAAGTGTACTATCACCCCACAAAGATCTGTATATTTTTACTGTATAGTTTTGGATTTATTAATATTCAAAACTACCATGTCATACTGTAATACAGTCAACTTTGATCATTAATAACTTGACTTTGGTGCATAGTTCCAGGCTCAGACCACTTTCCCCTTGTTCTACTAGAAGTGTACTATCACCACACCAAGATTCGTGTATTTTTACTGTATAGTTTAGGATTTATTAGTATTCAAAACTACCAGTTCATACTGTAACTGTATAGGCCGTATAGTCAACTTTAATGATCAATAACTTGACTTTGGTGCATAGTTCCAGGCTCAGACCACTTTCACCTCGTTCTACTAGAGGTGTACTATCACCACACAAAGATTCGTGTATTTTTACTGTATAGTTTAGGATTTAGCAGTACTTGAAAGTACTATGTCATACTGTAATACAGTCAACTTTGATGATTAATAACTTGACTTTGGTGCATAGTTCCAGGCCCAGACCCTACCAGGGGCATTTAGCCCCCGACAACATAGCTCCTGGGGTCATTCAGGCACACAAACTCCTCCACCACGTTAATGTATGTTTCAGACATAAATATTGAGCTTTTGACTGTTCCATGACTTTATATTAAACATTTAGTTTCAATATTAAAAGTCACACTTTGGAGTCCTAACAGATGGTAATAAAAGGATTTAATGTGTGTGTGCTTAACCTCACTCACAGTTTTTATATGAAAAGTGACATAATCTGGGCCTGGCATTATGCACTAAAGTCAAGTTATTCATCATCATAGTTAAATATAAGGCCCATAGAGTATTACAGTATGACCTGGAAGTTTTGAATACTAATAAATCCTAAACTATACAGTAAAAATACACGAATCTTTGTGTGGTGATAGTACACTTCTAGTAGAATAAGGAGAAAGTGGTCTGAGCCTGGAACTATGCACCAAAGTCGAATTATTAATCATCAAAGTTGACTGTATTACAGTATGACATAGTACTTTCAAGTACTGCTAAATCCTAAACTATACAGTAAAAATACACAAATCTTTGTGTGGTGATAGCACATCACTAGTAGAATAAGGAGAAAGTGGTCTAAGCCTGGAACTATGCACCAAAGTCAAGTTATTAATGATCAAAGTTGACTGTATTACAGTATGACATGGTAGTTTTGAATACTAATAAATCCTAAACTATACAGTAAAAATACACAGATTTTTGTGTGGTGATAGTACACCTCTAGTAGATCAGGGGGAAAGTGGTCTGAGCCTGGAACTATGCACCAAAGTTAAGTTATTAACGATTAAAGTAAACTATACGGCCCATACAGTTACAGTATGAAATGGTAGTTTTGAATACTAATAAATCCTAAACTATACAGTAAAAATACACAGATTTTTGTGTGGTGATAGTACACCTCTAGTAGATCAGGGGGAAAGTGGTCTGAGCCTGGAACTATGCACCAAAGTAAAGTTTTACAGTATGACATGGTATTTTTAAATACTAATAAATTCTTAATTTTACAGTAAAAGTAAGGCGACAGTTTTTCTATATATGCAACATTTTGTTTCGTAGTTTTTCATATTTTAAATAGACCGACGTCTCGCTATGAAAAGAGGAAGTCGCGACGAGCGCGTTTTGTGCTCTGCTGTAAAGCGCGTAATACGGGCGCAAGACGTTTTTGAAACGCGGCTGGCTGAACGACGGATGAACGAACGACGGCTCACTTGACCGCAGTGTTATACCCGCCCTGAGCCGAGCTGAAACATTAAAACAAATAGCTAAAAGTGGTTGAGACATTAAAAGTTTTTTTTTTCTCCAGCGCCGGTCGAGCTGGTCACAACAGCTCCTGTCCTCTTACTTCTAGTTATTACTATTACTTTCTTCACTTATTTAAGTTTCCCTTTCTAGTGTTTTTTTAGTAGCATTAGTGTACACAACCTGTACACAGCTTTTATATAGTTTTTCTAAGTTGTTTTAAAGCTACGATGTGCGTCGGGGTCAGAGCGCGCATTGTTTACACCGAGGAGCAGCTGATCGCGCTGCGCAGCGCCGTAGTTCTGCCCAGAGACAGACACGAGATCCCCGCTGAGGTGCTGGTGAAGACCCGACGTGGGCGCAGCACCGGAAAACTACGACGGAAGAAAACGAGACGCTTCAGGCCCGCTGTCCCCTCCGTCATCATGGGGAACGTGAGATCTCTCCCCAACAAGATCGACGAGCTCGCGGCGCTCACACGGTACCAGCCGGAGTACAGAACGAGCAGCGTGCTGCTGTTCACGGAGACCTGGCTGACGTCACTCATCCCGGACTCGACTGTCGCACTGGACAATTTTCATCTGCTACGTGCGGACAGAACGGAGAACAGCGGTAAGAGGAAGGGAGGGGGCCTGGGTGTGTTTGTGAACATCAGGTGGTGTATGCCACAACATTGCACTGTCAAAATGAATCTGTGTAACAGAGACATTGAGCTGTTAGCGGTGGGCATGAGGCCATTCTACCTGCCACGGGAGTTCACACACGTTATAATAATTGCTGTTTATGTCCCACCCTCCGCTAACGCTGACACAGCTTCTGAGACCCTGCTCTCAGTCACCAGCAGGCTGCAAACACAGCACCCACAGGCCCTCTTCCTGATCTCTGGGGACTTTAACCATGCACCTCCTTCAGCTGCTCTGCCTACATACACCCAGTATGTGACCTGTCCCACCAGAGACAATAAAACACTGGACTTATTCTATGCCAACACCAAAGAGGCCTACACTGCATCCTCCCTCCCACCGCTGGGCAGAGCTGACCACAACATCCTGCATCTCCTGCCTGTGTATAAACCTGTTGTACACAGGCAGCCGGTGGTGCCCCGCACAGTGAAGAGGTGGACAGCTGAGAGCGAGGAGGCTCTCAGGGACTGTTTTAACACCACTGTGTGGACGGAGCTCTGTGACCCACATGGGGAGGACATTAACGCAATAACAGACTGTGTAACGGATTACATCAACTTCTGCTGTGAAAACACCGTTCCCTCCAGGCGGGTTCGGTGTTTCACCAACAACAAGCCGTGGGTCACCTCTAATATTAAAGCTCTACTAAAGGAGAAGAAGAGAGCATTTAAAGTAGGGGACAGGGAGGAGCTGAGGAGGGTGCAGAAGGAGCTGAGGAGGAAAATCTGTGAGGGGAAGTCCAGCTTCAGGAGGAAGATGGAGGAGCAGCTGCAGGAGAACAATGTCAGTGAGGTGTGGAGGAGCCTGAAAACCATCTCAGGCTTCAAAGCTCCACACCCACAGACTGAGGGGGACCTGAGCTGGGTCAACGAGCTGAACTCATACTTTAACAGGTTAGACCAAGCACCCACTCACACCTCCCAGCAGGTGCCTCTAAACCTTTTGTCACCTCATACCACTGGATTACCAGCCCCCACAGCCCTTCACACCTTTACACAAAGCCCTCTACCCTCAGCCCTGACGACTGGTGACTCATCCCAACAACACCCCCTCACTTCACACCACACTGAGACACTCCCTCAACCCCTATCCTTCTCCAGCACCCAGGTGAGAAGTGAGCTCAGGAAGATCAAGGCCATGAAAGCAGCTGGACCAGACGGCATCAGCTCCAGACTCCTAAAGTCCTGTGCAGGCGAACTGTGTGGAGTTGTGGAGCATGTCTTCAACCTGAGCCTCAAGCTGAGGGTGGTACCACAGCTCTGGAAGACCTCCTGCGTGGTACCAGTGCCCAAGACAACGCACTCCAAAGACCCCAGCGGCTTCAGACCAGTGGCTCTGACATCACACCTGATGAAGACACTGGAGAGACTGGTCCTGGGTCACCTCCGCTCTGCGGTGGGAACCTACCTGGACCCGCTGCAGTTCGCCTACCGACACGGCATAGGAGTAGACGACACCGTCATCTTCCTCCTACATCGAGCTCTTTTTCACTTAGAGAAGCCCGGCAGCACTGTGAGGATCATGTTCTTTGACTTCTCCAGTGCCTTCAACACCATCCAGCCGCTGCTTCTGAAACACAAACTGGAGGAGGCTGGTGTTGACCTTCATCTGACGGAGTGGATTATGGACTATCTCACAAACAGGCCTCAGTTTGTGAGATAGTCTCTCAAACAGGCCTCAGTTTGTGAGATAGTCTCATAACACGGATGCACTGTACAGGAAGGGTCAGAGCAGACTCTACCTGCTGAGGAGACTGCGGTCTTTTGGAGTGAGAGGGCCACTCCTGAAGACCTTCTATGACTCTGTGGTGGCATCAGCCATCCTGTACGCTGTGGTCTGCTGGAGCAGCAGCATCACTGTGGGGGACAGGAAGAGACTGGACAGGATCATCAAGAAGTCCAGCTCTGTCCTGGGCTGCACTCTGGACACGGTGCAGGAGGTGGGTGAGAGAAGGGTCCTGGCTAAACTGACATCCATCATGGACCAGGTTTCTCACCCACTGGAGGACTCACTGTCTGCTCTGGAGAGCAGCTTCAGTAGCAGACTGATCCACCCTCGCTGTGTGAAGGAGAGATATCGTAGATCCTTCCTACCTGCTGCTGTCAGACTGTATAATCAGAACTGTTGACCACATCCCACCACAATCACTCACCCACTGCATCAGTGGTTTATAGCAACCTGCTCTGCACAATATTTGTGTAAATCTGTGAACAATCATGTATATTGTTACCGGCACAAATCTTATACCCATTACTGTGCAATAACCCTGCAATGACCTCATACTCACTCTAACTGTACTGTACTGCTTTGTACTGTACTGTACTGCTTTGTACTGTGCCAACACAAACTGTTCTGTACCTGTATTCTAGCTCATCTGTACTGCTGTTGTGAGAGGTAATTTCCCCACTGCGGGACTATTATAGGTTTTCTTATCTTATCTTATCTTATCTTGAATATATGTATATCAGAAAGAAAAAATTGCATTTATTTTGAAATGATTTAGAGGTGTGTGCTAATTTACAAAAAAAAATCAAACTGTGCAATGATAATAATATGCATATAGCTGCTGTGGACACTGGGTAGTAGCAACAGTTTGACCTGTCAGTCAAACTGTTGCTGAGCTCAATCACTGATCAACTGCAGCTGCGCCATTGTCATGGAGATAGTTCTCTGAAGGCAGGAAATTGCACAATCAGCTCAATCAGTTGTAGTGCAGTTGATTTGCACCCCTACATAACAAGCTTGTTACAGCAAAACCATTAGGGTTATCACAAAAATAACTTCACTTTATGAATTCCAAGGCTTTAATGAGCATTTTATTAATATTTTAACACATTGTCTCACCCATAAGCCTCAGCCCACCCTGAGCTTATGGGTAAAGTAACCGTTCTTGTGTTTATAGTGTTATAGTTAAAGTTAGCATTTAAGTATGGTTGTAACTTTGGTGAAATTAACTTAGCTTGTTGTTTTTGTGTTTGTTTGTAATGTGATCTTTTTGTTTTGTGTGCTGCACCCTGAGGGAGGAGCATGTGTATGTGAGTGACCCATTGGATTAATACATTGGATCTGTCAAAAAGAAAAAAGGGGTTTACACCCAAAAAGTGGTCCTTTTCATATTCAACCTGAGCCTCAGCCTGAAGAGAGTACCAGTACTCAGGAGGACTTCCTGTCTGATTGCCAAAGGTAGCCCGGCCTAAAGAGCCTAAAGAGGTCTGAACCACTTCAGACCTGTCACCTTAACCTCCCACCTGATGAAGGCTATGGAGAGGATTGTCCTCAGTCACCTCTGCACCCACCCTGTAGTTTGCTGATCAACCAGGCATTGGGGTGGATGATGGTATCATCTACCTGCAGCATTGGGTCACGTCTCACCTGGAGTCCTCTGGGAGCACTGAGGGTCATGTTTTTGACTTCTCTGGTGCTTTTTAACATCATCCAGCCACCATCACTGCTGTGGAGAAAGCTGGAAGTAGCAGGTGAAGATCAACATCTGGCTGCTTAAATTATCTCTTTGTGAGGCTGCGCGACTGTGTGTCAGATGTGGTAGTCTGAAATAGACAAAGCTGAAGAGGATTTGAAGAAATTGTTTACCATTTATTTCAATGGAAACAAACGGAAAATGGAAAGATGTTGTACGGAGGGCATTTATAAATCGCGACTGTGACCGCAATCTTTTGTCCTCAAACATAAAGATTACAGCATTTACTCATTGAAGCCTTGGCTTTCATGAGGTAAAAGCATTTTGTGATACCCATTACAGTTTTGTTATATTATTAATGGTTCGAAATGAGTGATCTGCTAATGAGGATGTTGTTAAAATATCTACTCCCCCACTGCCATCCGCGGGCCGACTGGTTACCTTTAAGACTTTACATAGTTACAGAACGTAATGTGGACAACTGTAAATGAAAGTCATAGCAAAATCCGCCATTATGTTGTTTCTCTTATATGCTTTCATTCACAAACGATTAAATTAGAACTTACCGGTTACCAATATTCAGATAGATTCAGACTATACTGTAACTGTAGGCAAAAAGCATAATTATACAACTCAGATGTGGCTCAATGGTATAAATGCAGTGCTCGTCCTACATCCCCCGCTACTTTGGAAGACTATTTACCCAGGCTTCAGTGCATTATCTTGCGCCACAAGCACAGGGAGTCCCGGTATTTTTCTGTTGTTTTTAAATCAATACTTGGTCCTTAATCATAAGTACAACAACAATTATTCATTGAAGCCTTGGCTTAATAGTTATTTTTCTGATATGCAAAATTTGTTGCAAAATTAGGGTACCTTGGTATTGACTAGCTGGAGAATTTGATGCAGAATCCAAAAGTGCAATCTGCGTTAATCTACATACAACCATTGGGAAGTTTTTAATTATTAATGGTGCAAAATTAGCGATTTGTGGAGGACACAAACATATGCATGTTACCCACAATTAAAAAATGTAAGCCGTGTTCGGCTACATGCAACCATTTGTAAATTATTAATTAATAATGCCTTCACATCATTTATATTAGCTGTCCCCCTTGAGATCACCAGAAGTGCAATACTGCCTTCTGGTGGCCCAAAATGTACAGTGCAGCTATCAAAACAAAGCAGAGTTGTGCATGGTGCCGTCTGACTCCCAGTCCAGAGTCGTGGTTCGACTCCTGTCAAGGACATGCTTTTCAGGGAGAAATAAATTAATTGTTCAGAGGACAGTTGTACCAACATAAGCAAATTCATATTATTAGCAAAATAATATAAACTGATTTTTTTAACCTTTTACATTTTTGCACATTCAGCTCTGCAACTATTGCTATGCCGATTCAGTCAGCTATACTTTTAAGTCTTTAGTTAGTTTCAATTATGTTTTAACTGTTTCATTTTCTGCAAAGATTTAACAAGTTTTCTTCTTAGAAAGACATATTCAGCTAAACCTGTAATGTCTGAATTACTTTTAGCTATGTTTTCAATGTTTCTGCTACTTTCACCAATTCTTCAGCAATACATTCATCATTGCAGTATTCACTGTGCATTTTCTCATGGAAATGCAATTCTCTACTTATTATTATTATTATTATTAATAGTACTGGGCATGTTGAGATTAACTAAACTTATTAAACTAAAATTAAATAAAGTGAACTGAATTCAGCACCACGTTTACAGACTGAAAAGTAAAAGTGACTGATTAAATGTAAAATTTTACAAAATGCTGTTATACCAGACGCTTGCTCGTAATACCGTATGTCAAATACGAGATTTCAGTCTTTGTAGTGAGATGGCCCACTCAGACAGCCATTAGGCATACAATACTCTGAGGCTTACCTTCATGAATATGGACACTATGACTAGTCCATTGGGGCTTTTTACAGCTTCTGTGTAATTTGTGTACAGCTCATGATTGTAGTGGATCAGTTGAACCTGCAACATATAGAAACAACTGTTATAGATCTGTTGATAGGACACAAATCTAAGCTGATTAAGCTCTTAATCACACATTTTGGAAAATGACAGCTGACAGTGCAAAGTACATCCTGTCCATCATGGGGCAGCACAGACAGACAACCTAATCACTCGCATCTATGAACAAATCTGGCTGTGCAGTTAAACTGACATGTTCTTGTTGTGAGGCAGCCGGCCACACTCACAATGCTATTCAAGTTGATTTATAGCATATACTGTAAAACTGTCACAATGGCACAATGGTGGAAGGACCCAAATGCAGAGCGATACTTGAGTAAAAGCTTGTTTTAATAAGAACGTAGTCAGGCAGGTAATGGTCATACACAGGTTGGCTAAAACAAGATCCGACAAGACTTGGGCAAAAACATGGTCAAGAAACAGGTAGAAGTCATACACGCTAGGCAGGGTTATCATAGGCTGGGCAAGAATCAAAAAGGTATTACCAAACAAGGTCATGCACGGAAACTGGACACTCGACAATGCTGGAAGGCTGGTCATGGAATGAACTCAGACAATCTGGCAAGGTGCTGGGGTGAGAGGTGGTGCTTAAGTACTGAACTACTGATTACTGATTATGTGCAGGTGGGGTTAACAAGGACCGGAAGTAAAACTAGACTGACTGGATATACTGGAACAGCAATGAGACATTAAACAAAACAAGATAGAATAAAAGCATTAACTGTGCAGTAAAAATAAAAAGGTATTAAATAACTTTAAAATTAGAAAAAAACATATTTGTGTGCATATGGATGGTTGAAAAAAAGTAATGCGATATTGCACATCTTAAGGTACACACCAAAATAAGAGATATTGCACATTGATATTGTGATGGTATGGATGATATTGTAATTACACAACACGGTACACCGTGTAGGTACGCAGTGTGTGTTACTGCAGTGCTGTATTGTACAGTCTGATGGCTGTGGGGAGGATGATAAATGCTTCAAAACAAAAAACAAATCACTATTATCTAGTAAAATTACAAAGAGAGATTAAGGCAGGGGTCGGTAACCCAAAACACCAAGAGCCAATTGAAAAAGCACTGGGAGCAGCACGGGGTCAGGGGGTGTATGTTATGCGGAACCGTGGAACATAACACCAAATCACAGTGGTGATTGTGGTGACAGGTTGATCTGGCTGCTACTCTAAACGTCTTTATGTCATATCTGATGTCAGATTAGTAATGAGCTTTCATGGGCGTGATGGTAAAGGCTGTGAGTGTAACGTTATGTTGCTGCAGTGATCACGGGATCAAATCGCGTTATTTTTTTGTTAATTTCACAATATTTGAGAACATTCAACAGTTAGGTCTTACAAATCAGAGGGAGACACTATTGAGTCAGATAGCCACCCTGGATGGCATAACATTAGCTTCAGATTCTACTGTGAGGAACCTTGGTGTCATCTTTAACCAGGATCTCTCTTTTATATCATACATTAAACAAATCTCCAGAACCGCCTACTTTCATCTCATCATTTTCATCTTAAATAAAGCTAAAATCAGAAGCATCCTCTCTCAGAGCGATGCAGAGAAACTGATTTTATGCATTTGTTACCTAGGCTGGACTACTGTAACTCCTTACTCAACTCAGAGTGGAGCCCAGGACTCAGAGTCGCAGTCTTACACGCCTCTCTGCATGTTCTCTACAGCCGCGACCCACTCTTAGTCTTAGTTATCGCATAGAGACTGTGTCTGCTTCTCGACCACCTAAACTATACAAGTCACAAACAAATCAAAGAGGAGTGACTTACCAGAATTTAATAAACATCAAAACAGTTCCTCTTACGGAACAAAGTAATAGTAAGCTAATGAAGTGTGGTTTATTAAATATCAGATCTCTCTCATCTAAATCCTTTTTAATAAATGACTTGATAAGTGACCATCACATAGATCTGTTCTGTCTCACTGAAACCTGGCTGCAGCAGGATGAATATGTTACTTTAAATGAGTCGACTCCAATGAGTCACATCAACTATCATGTTCCAAGAAGTACAGGTAGAGGTGGAGGAGTAGCAGCAGTTTATAAATCAGATTTATTAATTACTCCTAAACCTAAACATAGTTATAACTCATTTGAGAGCCTCACTCTGAGCCTTTCTCACCCAGACTCTAAAACTCAGAAACCAGTTGTGTTTTGTATTGTTTACCGTCCTCCTGCTCCATATTCAGAGTTCTTAACTGAATTCTCTGAATTCTTATCTGACTTAGTTCTTAGCACAGATAAAGTCATTGTAGTGGGAGACTTTAACATTCATGTAGATGTTGACAGCAACTGTCTCAGCACTGCTTTTAACTCCTTAATAGACACTATTGGTTTTACACAGCAGGTAAATCAACCCACTCATCGTTTTAACCACACTCTAGATCTTGTCCTGACATATGGAGTTGAAATTGATAATTTAATAGTTCTTCCCCAAAACCCTCTGTTATCTGACCATTTCTTATTAACTTTTGAATTTAGCACAACTGACCCTATAACAGCTGGAAAGAAATGTTACTATAGCAGATGTTTATCTGACAATGCTGTTGCCAGATTCAAGCAGATGATTCCATCATCTTTTGCCTCAATGTCTTGCAGATACACAGAGAACAGTCACCTTAATCCTTATGAACAGGTTGACTGTCTTGTAGATGATGCTGCAGCTTCTCTACGTACAATGTTAGACACAGTGGCTCCTCTGAAGAAGAAGACAGTGAATCAGAGGAGGTTAGCTCCGTGGTATAACTCAGACATCCGCAGTCTAAAGCAAAGGACTAGACAACTAGAAAGACAGTGGCGTTCCAACAAAATAAATGTAAACTGCATTGCATGGAAGGACAGTCTAATGAAATATAAAAAAGCACTTTGTGCTGCTAGAAAAACATATTATTCCTCCCTAACTGAGGAAAACAAAAACAACCCCAGGTTTCTTTTCAGCACTGTAGCCAGGCTGACAAAGAGTCATAGCTGTATTGAGTCTACTATCCCCTTAAATCTCAGCAGCAATGACTTTATGAACTACTTTACTAATAAAATTATTATCATTAGAAAAAACATTCAGCAGCGACTTCTTCCAAATGACAGAAAGCACTGTCTAGATCCATTAACTTTAAATTTATTAAATCCTCTGTCTTACCTAGACAGCTTCTCCCCCATAACTCATATGGAGTTAACCTCAATAATCAACTCTTCCAAGTCGTCCACTTGTCTTTTAGATCCAATCCCAACCAGATTACTCAAAGAAGTTCTACCTTTAATCAGCTCATCCATATTAAATCAAATCAACCAATCTTTACAACTAGGCTATGTACCACAGGCTTTTAAGGTGGCTGTGGTCAAACCTCTATTGAAAAAAACCAACCCTTGACCCTGGACAACTAGCCAACTATAGGCCCATTTCAAATTTACCCTTTATTTCCAAGATTCTGGAAAAAATCGTGGCTAAACAATTATCTGACCACCTTAGTGGGAATAACCTGTATGAAGATTTTCAGTCAGGATTTAGAAAACATCATAGCACAGAAACAGCTCTGGTTAGAGTCACTAATGATCTTCTATTAGCTTCGGACAATGGTCTAGTTTCTGTCCTTGTCCTGTTAGATCTTAGTGCTGCATTTGATACAATTGATCATCACATTCTATTACAGACACTAGAACATAGAATCGGGATTAATGGAACAGCATTGGGATGGTTTAAATCCTATTTGTTGAACAGATTCCAGTTTGTTCATGTTAATGATAAATTCTCCACACGCACAAGGATTAGCTATGGAGTTCCACAGGGTTCTGTGCTGGGTCCAATTCTGTTTAGCTTATACATGTCTCCTCTAGGTGAGATTATTAGAAAGCATTCTATTAATTTTCATTTTTACGCAGATGATACTCAGCTATACATGTCCTTGGAACCAAATGAAACAGATCAACTAGTCAAAATTCAGGGTTGTTTAAAAGACATCAAATCCTGGATGTCCCAAAACTTCCTTCAACTAAACTCAGATAAAACCGAGATTCTTATTGTTGGGCCTAAAAATCTGAGAGAGACACTATTGAGTCAGATAGCCACCCTGGATGGCATAACATTAGCTTCAGATTCTACTGTGAGGAACCTTGGTGTCATGTTTGACCAGGATCTCTCTTTTACATCATACATTAAACAAATCTCCAGAACCGCCTACTTCCACCTTAGAAATATAGTTAAAATCAGAAGCATCCTCTCTCAGAGTGATGCAGAGAAACTGATCCATGCATTTGTTACCTCTAGGCTGGACTACTGTAACTCCTTACTCATAGGATGTCCTAACAGCTCCTTAAAAAACCTACAGCTCATTCAAAATGCTGCAGCCAGAGTTCTGACAGGACTTAGAAAGAGAGATCACATTTCTCCTACATTAGCTTCTCTGCACTGGCTGCCTGTAAAATGTAGGATAGAATTTAAAATTCTCCTACTCACATACAAAGTACTCAATGATAAAGCTCCTTCTTATCTTAAAGACCTTATAGTTCCTTATGCTCCCAGCAGAACACTTCGTTCTCAGAGCGCTGGGCTACTTGCGGTTCCTAGAGTGTTTAAATGTAGAACAGGGGGCAGAGCTTTTAGCTACCAAGCTCCTCTCCTCTGGAACCAGCTCCCTCTTCAGGTTCGAGAAGCTGGCACACTCTTCACCTTTAAGATTAGGCTTAAAACCTTCCTTTTTGATAAAGCTTATAGTTAGAGATGGTTCAGGTCACTGGCAATTATTGTTAGTCACAGGAACCATCTCTTAGTTAAGCTGCAATAGACATAGACTGCTGGGGGACTTAATTTATACACTGAGCTCCTCTGTTTCCTTCTACCTCCTCTGTCCCATAACCTCCCATCATTGTCCCATGTTTAACTAACCTTGTCTCTTTCTGTCCAGTAGTTGTGCTTCTCTCCTCTCTCCCCCCCCCACCCCCACTCTTTCTCCCTCTCTGTCCTTACCCACAGGTATCATTGGACTCAAAGTTTGGTGTCTGTGATGGGCAGCTGCGGATCCAACCATCCTGCCTGCATCCAGTCCCTGGTCCTACCATCCTGCCTGTGCTCTGTTGTTGCTTGTTGTTGCTTGTTGCTGTTGCTGTGCTTTTCTATCTCTCTATCCTCTCACCCCAACCGGTCGAGGCAGATGGCCGCCCACATCCAGTCTGGTTCTGCTGGAGGTTTCTTCCTCGTTAGAGAGGGAGTTTTTCCTCTCCACTGTTGCTGTCAAATTAAATGCTTGCTGTATGTGGGATTTGTTGGGTTTAGTTGTGTGAGGTTTTAAACCTTACTTTGTAAAGTGCCTTGAAATAACTTTGTTGTGATTTGGCGCTATATAAATAAAATTGAATTGAATTGAATTGAATAGGACGTCCTAACAGCTCCTTAAAAAGCCTACAGCTTATTGAAAATGCTGCAGCCAGAGTTCTGACAGGATCTCATTTCTCCTACATTAGCTTCTCTGCAATGGCTGCCTGTAAAATGTAGGACAGAATTTAAATGTACCTACTCACCTACAAACGATCTGTAAGGATCAATAGAAACTAATCAGGAACGAACTGGAGCACTTGCTACTCGCTACAGAGCCTGCACAGCCTGGCCATCACGAGACAAATAAATGAGCGACCATAAAGACCGTAAACGAGTCCCAAAAGAACTGTAGCACCTGCTGCTTGCCACAGAGCATGAGCTGTGAACGAAGAACGAAAATGTTTAATTAAACCGTGCAGCCGGGGCTTTTGGTGAATTTATTGTTCAAAAAGTGGCATTATTATTATTATTGTTATTATTATTATTATTATTATTAGTAGTAGTAGTAGTAGTGTCATGCTCGGGAACAGTGAGGAAAAGGACCCAAATGCACAGCACACAGTTCTCAGCTTGGTGTGATTTAATGCAATCCCTGGTCAAAACAGGTGGAGGTCGATACAAAGGTTAGCAAGATGAAGGCAACGGTACGGAAAGGGATCAGGCAAAGGCAGTCAGTCTCCAGGCGAGGGTCAAAATACAGGCAAACATCCAACTAACAGAACCCTATGGGAACAGGCAAGACAAATAGGAGCTAGGGTCGGTGCACTGCAGGTGGTGAATCACATGACAGAAAGTAAAGCAGGGATTGACTGGAACTAAAAGAGGAACTAAATAGGAAGTTGTCAAAGTAAAGACAGGAATGAACATGTATAGTGGACATGACACTGAAACCATGACCAGGTAGTAGTAGTAGTAGTAGTAGTGATCTAATATTCCAAAGTGTTGATTTAGAAAGACACCTTATGTTATGCACACAATAAAACACAGCTACAAGAATCAAAGACCACTAATTAATTATGATTCCATTAATAAATAATGTATGTCGGCTGTCAGGTGACAAATAAATGAACGTCAGAAATCAGACGTCGTTCATTTCCTTGTTTACCAGTCCACACATCCTCGTAGCTAAGCCACAGCTGTCACGTGACAAACGAATGAGCACTTCCTGCTGGCTATACAGCCTGCGTGGCCTGGCTGTCACTTGACAAAACAAATCCCTTAAGAAGAACGCTCAGTTGAGTCAGTTGTAAATGAATCAATTCTGTTTCCTGTTCTGCTGACTGAGCTTCAGCAGCGAGAGAAGGTATTGCATAAAAATGAATGAATCGTTCACTGTGTAGACTCGATCCTCCTGAGTCATATAAAAGATCAGTTCATATTGAACAAATCGTTCACGAAGGACACATCACTTATACAGATGACAAAACATTGTCAAAGCATCGATAAGGACAGCTAACCCGCTTTTCTCTGCTTCAAACAGCTGCCGTAACTTAGAGCAACCAGTGCGGCATTCGGAAGTTGGTCACCAGTCAACCTGGAAACACGTTCATCTCTAACACCGGCAGCAGCGAGGACACGTGAAGCGTGTGAACCGGGGAGGAGCTGTGATGAGATTTTGAGCAACGAAAAATTTTAGTGTACTTATTTTATTTTTCCGAGCTACACGGAGCCGCATTATTATAGTGAAACAGCCACAGCTGCGGGTTGCCGACCCCTGGATTAATTTTGTCTGTCTGAGGTGAGAGAAGCAGAAAGCAAACACACTAATGTGTGTACAAGGATCTTCTATGATACATAATATAATATATGTATAGTCTCTCTTGATGTAGGTGCAAGGTCATTGTGTCAGCTGTGTATATACTGTATCACATTTCTTCTATTTTTGGGAAATGTTACTGTGAGCAGGTCATCCCGTACTCTTGGTATTGTGAGAATCTTCTCGAGCTCTGATGGGAGCCACAACTACTGGACCAAGGATTAGAAAGAGGAGAAGGGGCCTTTGGTCCTTCTGCCTTCTCCATTGTAAAATAATTTTATTAATAAATGCTTGAATGACTCTGACATTTTTGGTGTATTTCTGTGTAATTTCCACCACAAGGCTTTGAAACATAGACCCAAACTCTTATTTTCACACACATGCATGCACGCAGACACACACACTTACACATCACCCAAACAAGCACAAGAGGTGCAATTTTATCAGCTAGCCAATGTTTCTACATGCAGTAGGTCGGGTGGCGAAATGATTTACACAACAGCCAGTCAGGACACAGACTAGACAGAGTAACATAGTTAGCGTGGCTCTGCTCTGCTTTGCCCCAACATCTTGCAGTACAGTTTTATCGTCAGTTAGTATAGTTATGTACTTAAGTAGGTTATGACAAGTTGCTATAATTTAAAAAAGTGAATAAGGATGATCTAGACCAGGGGTCGGCCACCCGTAACACCAACGTTTTCAATGGAAAAAAAACACTGGGAGCTGCGGAGAGCGGCAATATTATTTTATTTGAGAACATTCAACATTTGTTTTTTAATCTAAAGAAGATATTAAAGTCAGGGCTCAGAGGTTTAACATTTTATATTTTATTCACAGAAGATCGTAGCAATTAACAGCATACTTATTTAGTCCTCGTGCTCTCAAAAAAACTATATAACCTGTTCAGATCGTTTACAGACGATAAAACAGAGAAGAAGGGGCTACTAGAAGGGGCTGTTTAAACTTGTTTAGCAAAACTGCTTAACTTCATTGGAGCACAGGGCCGGACACAGCGCCCGTTTATCACACTGGAAGAAACTGATGCATTGTTTCAATGAGAGTGGAAGATAAAGGGGGGATTAGTGATGTTGAGACTTAACTGGGAAACACGACAGATTTTCTGAGCTGCACAAGGTTCTAGGTGACTTGATTCTTCAGACAAATGTGAAAAAATTGTTTCATACAGTTCCCCACACTAACCGCAGAAAGAGGTAAGATGAAACTGATGAAAAATAAGATGATGAAAAATAAACAAATCACTGTAGGATCTGCACAGAGAATCTACCATTTGTTGCCGTTCACCTCAGCTGGTGTCTGTCCTGATCCTGGGACTTTCTTTCAAGAGCATTCAATTGAACTGATCCCTTTTGAGTCTGACTGGTTAAATCAATTTAACGATCTAAACGTGGTGCTGACATTGTTGGGCTTGACCTACACTTAGACTTTTTAGGGTGACAGGTTTATTTCAACAAAAAATACTATAATGAAGTTCCATCTTACGACAGTCGACAGTCACCTGACCCCGGATGAACTTGCGACTTGTGATTTGAAATGTCAGAAAAAACAGGTTTATTTATTTTCTCTGTACCAAGTTTAAATTAAGTATCACGAAAAAACACCTTTAATTAAAAATAGAACGTGTCATACTATGTACTACAGTAGTCCACTTTCTGTTGTCTTATTGAGGGGCGAGGGGTTTGGTTTGTGGTTGGGTCTGTGTTCTGTGTTCTTAAGTTGTTTTGTACCTAGGGACTGAGAGTAACATAGTTTCATTTCTTTATAGGTACAAAACATTGTAGAATTTGACAATACAGTTGACTTTGACTTTTGATACTCAGATTTGGAAAGACTTGTTCTAGAATCACTTTGCTTCTCTTCCGCATGGTATTACAGTGGATAGTTGTTTGTCTGTGATAGACATGTGGCCTGACCATGGTGTACCTGTAACTGCCTTACATCTGAACCAAAACAAGTATAGACTCCAGCATTTACATGAAACAGAGTGGTAAAAAATGATCCTAAAAGCACAGACAGTAACAGACTGCCTTTAACATATATACATATACATAACAGAATACAGTACGTAATTTTGCCTGTGTTGCTTGCTTTACATGTGTGTACTGTATGACATTGCTGCTTATGTAAATGGTAAATGGTCCTGCTCTGTATTGCGCATTTCTGCCTAGTGGTGCTTTACACTGCATTCACTTTCACCAATTCCCATACGCAAGCACACACACATTCACACACTGATGACAGAGCTAGCATGCAGCTTATGCTGTCACCAGGGGCAACTTGGGGTTCAGTGTCCTGCCCAAAGACAATTAACACATGACTCAGGGAAACCAGGAATCAAACCAAAATCTACAACTCTAATGTTTCTACAAAATGTTTGTTCAATGTGTAACCATGACGAGTCCTTTGGACTGGGTTTTATCCATATGTGGACATGGTTCAGTCTGTTTTTTAAGCTGATTCATGGTGGCTTGTTTTTTGTATGAGTCTAATTTGGTCTTAAACCAAACCTGTCCTGGTTTGGTTGGAAGCATCGAGAATACTGCACTTGTAATTTGGGTGAAGTGATTTGTGTGGTTTGGTTTGTGTCACGCTGAAGGCGACGGACCCCCATGCACAGCGGAGACGAGACTCGAATGGTTAAGATGTTTTAATCAGATCGTGGTCAGACAGGCAAGGGGTGGTTCACAGCGGGTAGCAAAGAGATTCAGGCTCAGGCGGTCGGTAGTCAAAAGCAGGCAATGGTCAAACACTCATTCTGAGAGGCAAGGCAAGAGGCAAGGTCAGGACTAGGCTACGGTCAAACACATACTGGGAGAATGCTGGCTTATGACGCAGACAATCTGGCAACTAGATTTGCTTAGTACTGGACTTAAATGCAGGGACATGATTACTTGACTACTGGCAGGTGATGACTAATGAGGAACGGAAGTATAGCTGGAACCAGTGTAAACGGCAATTAAACAGGAAGTTGACGAACTAAAACAGGAAGATGGCATAAACATCCATCCATACATACATTTTCCAAACCGCTGAATCCCATATGTGGGGTCGCGGGGGTGCTGGAGCCTATCCCAGCTGGCTATGGGGGAGAGGCAGGGTACATCCTGGACAGGTCGCTAGTCCATCGCAGGGCATGGCATGAACAGTGGTTAAGAATTAGAGTCTGTGACAGTTTAGAGCTATTGTTTGTGTCTAGTTTGTTGATGCCTAATGAAATGTTTTGTATTTTGTACAGTATTTAGATATTTAGTACTACAATTATGCCTTTTCTGTTGTAAAATAATTGTGTTAATAAATGCTTAAATGACTCTGACATTTTTGGTATATTTTGGTGTAATTTCCACCACAAGGCTTTGAATCATAGACCCAAACACTTATTTTCACACACACATACAGGTATACTACAATATTTTTGAATAGTTATATGTCTATCTGAAGTTAATTATGTACACGTAGAACCTAATTTATACCTATTAATAACAATTAAATGTTTTTTAATACCAGAAAATGGTGGTAATATTTGGTCCTGTTTGTACAGGCCAGGTTTTCTTTTCATTCCCATCATTTCTACGGTTTCCTAAGATGGCAAACTTACAATAGGCTTTGGGCCTTGGGAACCTGGAGACTATGTGCAACTCCTGTTTGTGCAATAGGAGTGCCTCCACACTCACTGCCCCCTAAAGACTAATTCAGTCTTTGCTGACTCAAACGGACAACTGCTCTTTGTGAACAGCGTCTGGAGTTTTGTGAATAAGTTCATGTGTTCATGAGTATAAATACTCTAAATATTCTCAGTTTTAAAGGTCCCTGCACATGCAAAATGTGCCGTTCACCTCAGCTGGTGTCTGTTTTACATTTTGCGAGTTTATCCAATCCGGTTTAAGAAATATTCAGTTTTAGTTAACAGAGATTTTGGATTTCACGTTTGAGTAGTTGAAGTATTCATAATCTGATCTATATTATTGTCTATATATTTACTCTGTATGCAGTTGGTCAACTTATTTTGATATTTTAGTCTGTTTATGGGTAATTTCTAATTTGTAATTCTAGTGTTTTGGTGCAGATTATGTGGAAAAGCTGATGGAGACCATCTTCAATAAAGTTGAAAACGTGTTCGCTCCAAACACCATTACAACTGATCTAACTACTTCTATATATTGTTTACATTTGTGAAGGTTGTGAGATACATAGCAAATACTGGACATTTCATTAATCTACTATTCTATTCTCTATACCTTCTAGAGTGGTGTCAAGGAAAACCGCTGCATCCTCCATCTGTACAGCAGCTGCACTGCTTCCGATGTCTTCCAAAACGTGATGAAGACAACAAAGATCCTCACATCTTCTCAGCCAACTGCCCATGACTGTGCCTGTTCCACTCCAGAAACTATGCTTTCAACATAACTATAAATCCTACCCATTCATTTTGTGGTCAGCACATTTAACTGTGAGGATATTTTATCCACCATTATAGTGCTGGTGCATTGGTTGACAATAAAGTTGGCTTTGACTATTGGCTGTTTCACTGAACTATTTTTTATGAGGGAAAACAGACAAATGTTTTATAATATTTCAACTTTACTGAGGTATTGCTACGAAAACAGTAATTTAGTTATTTTACAGGTGGTCTAAGTCCAACATAGGTGCCTTGTCCCTCAGGAAACACTGCCCTGATCCAGACCAGGGAAGATGGGATGACAACTTGGACTCTTCGCCCTAGTCCCAGTCCCCTAAAACAGAGCATGTGGACGAGAGCTTAAAACACACATTTTCAGACAGGCCGTGTGGACGATCTACAGAGCTTTTTGGCATGAAAAGTTACAGACACCTTACTGAGACATCAAGGACCAATTCTTTAGCATTGTGTAGCATGAAAAAAACGTGTACATAGACTTTTAATACAACTCAACCCTAACCCCCCAAATTTTGCACCTTATCTCTGGTTCTGTGTATTTAAATATAACCCAAATTCCTCCAGACTAGAACTTTAGGTCTTCAAGCCTACAACTTTTTGCATCACATATGCTACTGTAGCACAAACTATGGACTGTGTAGATTGCAGTATGCTTGCAGTTGAAAAATTGTAACTCATCGATAATGAGTTCACTGTGCCCTAAATTCCAAGCACATTTTTGTGCACGTGCGTTGTTGTGTGACACATTGAGAATGGATCGCACTAGGTGTAAGATAATTACATGCTATTTGCTTCCCTCATCTCGCTGCTCATGCTTCTATTGTCATATTGTATTGTAGGCCCTGTTCTATTACACAGGAGACCTTTAGATCAGAGAAGCACATGCAGAGGCTTAGGTACATGATCTTTAAATGATGGACTGAAGACATACATTATATGATAATATCACATTATATTATAATATTATTGTCTTTGCTTTCATGTAAATATAATTATTGATTGTGTTACTGAATGTGTCAGGAAGTGCAGGTATTGGACCCACATGCACAGCGCGGACAGGTTGGTGGTTTTAGTGATGACAGGTTTTATTTGAAGACAAGGTAAGCAGGGTTATTTACAGAAGATCACAGGCGTGAGTACAAGGGAACAGGCAAACTCAGATCCGGGGACAGGCAAGGTTTCGACATCGAGTGAGCACAGCAGAAGAACAGGCAGGGAACAGGCTTATCTCTTGGTCAGACGGTCAGGTACGTTTCCAGGATTTTCACAGCGACGGTACAGGCAGGGAGCAGGCAGGAGTCAGGAGTCAGGTTCAGAAACACGATCAAGACAATGGTAAGCTATGCGAGAGTGCTGGAAAGTGGTGTGTACACGCGACGATCTGGCAACTGGCTGGGGTGAGTACTGGTGATTATATACTGATGACTGATTACTAATGACAGGCAGGTGTGCGTAATGAGAGCCGGGAGTGACAGGAAACAGCTGTGACATGGACAAAACAGAAAGTTCTTCAAAATAAAATAGGAAGCTGGAGCAAAACATTAAAACATGAGTGAAAACAAAGTCCTTTCAAAACGAAAACCGGGACATGACTAAGAACATGACAGAGTGCTGTATTTATGCATCACAGTCATTCTAATACCTGTTATCACAAGATTTATCATGTCATTAGTGTGACATGGGTCCTTTGATTCCTTTTAGCATAAATGAAAACAATAAATCAAGATTGTTACCATGATGGCATTGTATAGCCTTATTATACTTTAATGTCTATGTTGCACACATACAACAAACGGGACAGAAAGGTCAAAGGAGAGCTAAGTAAGTAATATATTCAACCTTTTATTGTTGTAAGTTGCGCTGTGAAGTTTGAGTAAAGTTACAAGCTGCTGTTTATGGTGTTCTAGACTGTCGGAAGAAGCTTTAGCTTATGTTGCTAATGCTAGCTTGTATATTAGCCCCAACTGGCTGGCAGCAACTAATTAAATTTTACTACTTCATTTTGTAGGGAATATCCGCTTCACCACTGCTGATTTCTTTGGGATGAAGTTGTGTATTCTACTGCTGACGGGGGAACATGTGTTAGGGACCATTAGATTTGTACCGTACCAAGCAGCAGTCCAAACTCAGAAGGCCAAGGCACTGTAAAGTTTGAGTACAGTTATAAGCTGCTACTTGTGTTTTGGACTGTCAGGAGTAGTGGTAGCTGTACGCCTGTGCATTAGCCTGGCTGGCAGCAACTCTAATACTAATACCAATTTATTTCATCCTTTTGTTGGCAATATCGGCCGGTCGCATATCGTCACAGAGACCCTTGGAAGGGACAACTGTCTTGTTTTTCCTGTCTTGTGTTTTGGCTAAATGAAGAATCTGTGGCTAACAACTGTCTAATTCCAAATAAAAAGCTGTTGAATGACTTAGAAATGATATCTTTATTTAAACACAGACTCAAATTTTAACCTTTTGTTAAAAATGTAAAGCAATGTCTGAACGTTTGTCTGTTAGATTCAGTTGTGCTTATTTCAGCGCAAGACTGGCTCTCGGCTGTCTGTTGTTGGGCAGCTTCATCCTCCTCCAAACGGCTTAACTTGTCTGCGCTGTACTCTGGCTCATACTGTACAACTAACCACAAATATCAGACTGTGCTGTAGAGCTCGCTGTCTTTTAAATAATCTACAGTGGGACCTTCGGCCACTGAATATTAGTGTTGTACGGGTCTGCGAGGAAAACAATGGCGGACTGAGCAGTTGCGCTCAAGCAGGCTGGCTCCACCCCCTCTCAGCACGACCATTGCTAGGCCAGGTAAAGAGGATACAAGGAAGCACTAGTTGTAGTCTGTGAGCCCGTTTGTGAGATGTGTCAGAAGACCTTTGCAGAGGAATAAATTTATAATTTCTCTGCATATATAATTAATGCTCCCACACACCAACAAAACCAGCCTTCCTCTATCCTCCCACAGCGTTCCATTTCAGAAAGATGCCTGCTCTAAAAGGTTTAGACAATTTTCTTTTCAGTCTCTTCAGTTAGAGAGAGTGAGAGATTTTGAATTTTCTTTCTGCAGTTTCCATTATGAAACACCTTATTGGACCTTGAAGTCACAAATCTAGCTCAGAGAAAGACCGGGCCGGACTATCAGGGGCGGTGACAAAGGATGAGGAGCATGTTTTGTAGTTCCTATTTTACTCAAACAAAAGGGATTGAAATGTTAAAAAATGTTAGCAACCACTCCTATCCTTTTTTTCCCTGTGGCTCCAAAGCTCTACTATAACTATTAGTCTATTATAGCAAAACCATTATTAGATATCTAATACTACTGATAATGCATGACATAGTAACAGAGAGCGTTTGAGTGAGATCCTGCAGGTTGCAGTGACTCCATCTTTGTTATTGTCTTGTGTTCAGTCCTCGTTTTTTTTTCAATGTTTAAGAATTGATGTTGCCTGTAGTATACAAATCAATAGTTTTGGAAAGTTAGAGTAGTTAGTTGTTTGTTCTTGGCATGTTCTGTTTAGAGCTTCAGTCCTGCCATTCAGAGAGTTTATGTTTAGTCATTTTCCTACCTGTGTGCGTTATTGTTCCTCCTGTGTGCAGAGAGGTTTTGTTCATGCTTAAACCATGTTTCATTAGCGTGACAGTGTCGCAGCTGTGTGCCAGTAGTAGCCAGTATTTCTCTGCTCAGTGTGAGAGTGTGTTCCAAGTTCTGAGAGCAGTATCTCCCTGCTTGGTACCGGCATAGTATATCGTTCATTCTCCACTTCTGCAGGCACGTCTAGGCCGGCACTTTACTCATTCCCTGCATTTATAACAGTTTCATTCTTTATAACAGAAAATTAACCTAATACGAGATATTTTTGCCCCAAATAAAGAAAAATTTGAATTGGATTTGGATTAAAATATTTCTTATTGATACCAGTATCTACAGTAAAGCGTTTTCATTGTCATTTTGTTTTTATTGTCATCATAATAGCTTCTAATATGCTTCAACACATTTGGTAAATTTGAAATACTCAAATACAATATAGAGAGGATTTAGAGAGGAGCTGTCACAAACAATAACAATCATGATGTTTTTAAAATTACAAACACATAAACCACTTTCTCATTCTTAGTTCAGCAACTGTCAGTTAAAACAATTTTAGTAGCATTAAGATGTGATGTCTGCACTCAAGGTGACTATACCACTGAAAACTGAGTTTTAATGTTCAGTGTTTCTCCCTCTGTTAGACATTGCAGCTAAAATGTGTGCAATGAGGTGCAAAAACTGTGGCATTGCCAGACTCTGAAAAACACCTTGAAGACATCATTAACTTGCAAAGGGACAAAACAGTGACTGAAAGTGAAGCTGCAGTGAGACCTAATGCACACTAATTTTGGTGTTCTTCCATATGGAATATAGCCCTTATACACCAAAGGATACTTGTTGTGTTTTTATTATGATTTGAATATCAGTTGAGTCTCAGGGAGAATAAATGATTATCATTAATTATAATAAATTTGCCTGTCAAGCGTTCAATTATTTTATTACACATATTGGTTATTCATTTAAGTGGAAAGTGGAAAGCAGTGGCATGGGTGACTCCTGATTTGTTGAACAAAGTGTGTGTGTTACATTACATGTCATGTCAACTGTCATTACTGAATTTGTTCCTCCTGAAAGCAGAGAGGCAAATTTCTGCCGCCATGAATAAATTCTGCAGACCAGGGAAGGTCTGATTCATGTTAGGTCAGTCATGAAAGTCGGAAGCACCTTTTTAAATTTCACTTACAGACAAAATCTACATGTAAATGACTGAAATTAATAATAATAGTTGTCTTTCTGTTATAAGACATCAAAGTGTGAGTAATCCTGGAAATACTTAGCGAAGCATATATCAGGGCTTGGGTTACAGTATACCACTGTACCGATTTGAAATTAGTTTGGAATATGGCACACTATTCAAACTTAAATTTTTAGATCAGTGGAGGTCCCATACATTGTCGTCTGTCTGCATCAGATGCATCTGTGGATTGTGAATTGTATGAGTAGTAGAGATGGAGCCAACCAAGGGGCAAAAAAAGATTTCCGCTGGATTATTCTGGTCTAATTTCTCCCAGGAAGGTATGTGTAGATAATTGTGCATAAAACTACAGGCACGTTCTAAATACATTGGCGATAATAGTTAAAAATAGTTAAAATTATCTTCCCTCTCTTATTTTGCAAATCACAGTCTCTGGCCTGTTGACTAAAGGTTAGAGCACTGGTGTGTGTGTCATTGTGTGTTCCAGGTGAATATGTGTGCCTGCCCACACTTCTGTTGTGTTGCAAAGAACTTGGAAACCGCAACAACACTTCATATATGCTATAGTACATACTATAATAATATAAGTGCATCACATATATACTGTACTGACATCTTAGACAGTACATTTATTCAATTTATTAAAAGAAATAAACCAAAATCAGATGTGATTTGTTATTTATTTAGTCTGCCATATGGCCTAGAAGAGGAAATAATGGCTCAATGGGTTTTGTCCTTGAGTGACCCAATCTGAAGAACAGCTTCACTGCTTCATGAGGCTTCGCTTAGCCATCACTATTAAGAAATTCTTCAGTCAGCTTTTCTTCATCAGTCAATAGTTTAAAGTCATTTTATTGCTTAATTGCCAACAAACCAAACTTTTCACCAGTACTGTAGGCAAGCTAATAATGGTTTTAAGCCTGTAGGACCGGGACGCACAGAAAGTTAAGGGAAAGCTTGAGGAAAAGAGGCTCAATGTTATGTAGGCCTGTTCATTGTACCATTGGGTCAAGTCAAAGACTACTTGAAATTTCTTGACCATTGAAAAATTACCATTTATTTACTCTTTTTTCAGAAAGGTACAATTTGAACTATTTTAAAGACAGTAGGGAGGATTGAAATATATCAAGTATACCTAACACACTGAGCAGTCCAGTCATCTCTTCTTCAGGTGTGCATCCTTTCTGGCTTTTTTTGTCCCTCCAAGTATTTTTGATGCTGGACCTGAATGTTTTAGGTGTCTTACTGACCTAATTTTTGTCACCCATGATTTCTCCAATATACCCTCACCCAAACAAGATAAGGTATTTTTTCTCTATTGTTCTACTACCTTGAGATTTGTTGTGTTTTTCCTATAATTTATCTAATTCCATGTGTACTACATGGTAAATACTTTGGACAGTGGGACACAAGTACAAATTAGATCATTTGTAAGCCATCTGTCCAGCCTGTCAAAGCCCTAAATTTTTCATTGTCTTCCCCAAGGACACTTCAGGAATTGACCAGGGTGAGCAAAGAATCAAAACACCAATCCTATTATGATTTACTATACAAAACAGACGCGTAACTCACTGAAGATATTGTGCATATTAACAATATGTTGCTCGATACAGTTTCCCGAAAATGCTTTACATAGAAACTACATTAACACTTTTACATGGCATCAAGCTGAAGGTTTGAGGAACGAGGACATGTCTAAAATGTTTAAAAGCTTTGGTTTAAGAAACCATCAAAAATTAGTTATGAAATTAGTCATTGGGCCTAGGAGGTGTAACAGACACAGATAACCTTTCTTCCAATTAATGAAACCACTGTTGTAAAAGATTTCTATAGATCTCACCCCTAAACATCCACAACCCCCCCCCCCCCCCCCCCCCACACACACACACACACACACCTCTCCAGAGAAAGCCTGTCCATTCAACAGGTGTTCGGACCCCTGACCGTCCTCGCTGCCGAAGTGTAGCCGGATCTCCTCTAGACGATGGCTGTATGTCATAGGGCCTCCAGAGATGTTAACCAGATGCTCTTTGTCCAGTCGCAAAGAGACATGGCGGCCTGTGTTATACATTGTCCCTCCCACCTGAAAGAGAACAGATGAGAGCAAACTTAAAATACACTTCAATATAATCACAAACCCAGAGAAAAAACTCATACCATGAGACTCCTTTAAACGG
Organism: Betta splendens; assembly: GCF_900634795.4. NCBI lineage: Eukaryota > Metazoa > Chordata > Actinopteri > Anabantiformes > Osphronemidae > Betta > Betta splendens. Next base: position 3,156,780 of record NC_040898.2, read on the forward strand.
AACTTGCTGTTTGCATCTTGTTACAAATTAGTAACCAAAAAACAAATAAATGAACAAACATGAACGTATGACCTTGCTTCAAGTGATGTTTGTGGATTCATAAGCCATGTTAAACAGATGAGTTTTCCCTTTTAATTTAAAACAGCCAGTTCAACAGAAGACAACAGAAGGGTGTTCCATAGCAGTGGGCCAAGACCCAAAAAGCACGGACACCCCAGCTCTTGGTGGTTAAGCTGCCCTCTGTTTTCATACCTATATATAATAAAGCCAAGATGTCTATACTTTTATTAAGATTCAAAAACAGCTGGCACTTTTAAACCTTGTAGTTGTGACAGAGCATTAAATAACTGGGGAATTTGGGTCTGAATGTAATTGGGCAGAACTATGAGCAGGGGCAGGAGATGTTAGTGGTTGGTAAAAAAGCTTCAAGCGACAATGAAGGACAGGTATAAAAAGATGAAAAAAGAGATTTCACATTCAGAGGTTGGAATCATTGCAGTACATTCATAGTCAAAACACTACAAGGTTCTAAAGCAATACAAGGCCCTGAAGTGTTGTTTTGACAGTTCAATTATTTATTTAATGCTTGGAGTTGTTTCAGAGCAAGACATTGATATTCATGCCATGACTTCAGATAGACTTCCACTGAAGTTATATGCTTCTGTCTTTACTCTTTCCACCCCCTTGCTTTCCCTCATGTTCATTTGTGTGCCTTCATTCCGTTCACCACTCGCTTTCCAAATGATCACTATACCCCAACTCTAAATTCCCAGTGAAAGGAGTTGGCCCACACATTGTAAATATTTTATAGATGCTCTGAAAAATCATAAAAATGATATGTAAGGTGAAAGAGAGAGCAATGGGGATGAGCAATGGGATAAGACGGATTATTAGCTTTAGCAGAAGAAAAAAAAGACCTTTAGCCTTGTCATGGAGTTGACACAGGGTTAGGTGAGACCCTTAAAGTCCAAAAAAAAAATCACATTCTTGTTAAGGCACCTTAAGACAACACAATCTGTAACAGGCAAGTGTAATTGCTGAACATCATTTAAAATCACAGGCATTATTATCTACACTGTAGTGACAGGCCATTACAGTGAGGCCTGGGATGCCGCATGTGGGCAGGAACAGATCTAGCTAGGTTACAATAGTGCAGCTCAAACTATAGCTATGGTTAATGCAACATGTCCCCAGCTCACGACACTTGGTGGCAGGCTTCCAGCCTAGTGCCCGGGTGCCTTACATGGCAGCCCACTCCCAGGGGGATGGGTTAAATGCAGAAGACCAGTTTTGTTGTTACATTGCATGTGATAATGACCAGTTCTGTGACAACAATTCTTTTTTCTTAAACAGGTACTGTATGTGTTAGTACCTGTGTTACTTGGCATACCTGTCCAGACGGAACAACACATCAGTTTCTGTATCTCCATCTGAATGAAAAGGGCCACTAATTTTAAGATAACAAAGTTCACATTCTGGACAGAGAGGAAGAAGTGGTATGAGAGAGTGGTGAGGGAAGCGTTACATGTACAAATTAACGCATCCTCTTTCAACAGAGGAGGATTCCTCAGACACAATCTGTCTCATATTTATCATGCTGACCTTTAATCTCCTTCAAAAGAAGATCAAGATCACTTTAAGACCAAGTCCAAGAGAAAGGACAAATCCAACGCTGTGTTCACACCTACACACCCACTTTGTTTTCATAACAAGCCCATAATTAAAGGTGGGAGGGGAAAACCTGACTGCAGGATAAATGTGTGGCCTTTAGCCAACTTCTTTCAGACTGAAGAAGCCACCTGGATTAGTGGTGAAACGTGTTAACTGAAAAAAAGTGTAATGGAAAAATTTTGCTTCTGACATGGAACATCTGATGTTCCATGTGACTGACTAATAATTTATGATATATGTTTGTCTTTTACACCCGGACTCTGGCTCCTTCCTATCTGACTCCCCACCAGACCCAAGGCTGTTAAAGCGAATGCATCTTGTCTTGGAAGCTCGGTGTTCCTTCTTTTGGATAACAAGACACGATGATGCAGAAGTGAGAATGTTTGCATTCTCACTCACAGCAAGATAAGGTGGCAAAAACAATTCCATTCCTGCAGAGAGGCATTCCACCAGAGCCAGAGAAAGGGGTTAAAAGGCAGAAACAACTTGAGGATCAGGGGGCTCTTTGCATCACACCTTCGGGGTGTATGCACTGATCTCCCCAGCTGGTTTTTGGTTTGTTGATGTGCACGATCAACATCCATGTTTTTTATTTGCTTTCCCAATTATTTTTATTTTCTTTATTATTTCAATAAATCGCACAAAAGGACAACTCTCTCATCTGCTTCTTTATGGAAAATTTCCACCACAAAAGAAATCCAGATTTTTGCACATTTTTTCCCAGCCAATATATGGTGTTCAGGCTGATTACTCATGACAGGGTAAATTGTTATAGGGTGGCTGGAATGACAGAGGCAAGGTTTGTCTTGTTTGCAATAACAGCCTTTATTAATTGGTAGTTCTGTCATCATTTTTTTGCAGCTAGTGAAATACCAATACAACTGAAAATGACATCGTAGTACAAACCACAAATGAAAAACCAAATAATGTACAGTAATAAAGCCACCGCCCTGCCATCATAACAATTTAAACTAAACAACACCCTAGCTTACTACAGTAAGTCAGCAAGTTAGTTGTTTGCGGCTTTAGAAAATTACTAGATCCTGATTATTCTTTATTTTCAGTGCCTCCCTTCAAATTAAGTAGTGACTTTTGGTTTTCAGGAAAGTTAGCAGTTATATTTTGTGTTGTCCTTTTGATTTGCCAACTCATTGTGGGCTCATTGGTAGTAACACCAGGGAAGCAAAGCACCAGGGACCTCTTGTATGAGGGTACTTATGCACAAAAACCCGGTGTAAGCACAGATCTACAGTATGCCTAAGATCAGATGTATCAAAAACTACAGTACGTGAGGTAGACATTTTTGCAGATCTAAGGTAGCTCCCTGCCTGGCATAAGTACTTGTCTACAGCTATTGGTCTGTTGGCGACACAAAGAGGTGAAACTGGGAAACCGTTAATTATGTGAAAATGATCATTACTCACACCAGAGTCAATAAACAATTAATATTCAGCCACATGTCTGCAATTAGATAAAATAATAAAATTATGGGCAAAACAGTGCAAACAAATATTCTATAGCTCTGTTACAGTAAATGATCTGTTAGAGGATCTAATAGAGGATCTATTCGAATCTGCTAGAGGTGCCCATTCTTGGATTGCGACGCAGCGAGAACCCGCACGGCCTCAAACTAGGCTTTCAGCCACAGCGGCATCCAGAGATAGCTGTAGACTGGTTGGGTAGTGGACCCTGAGCTTACACAAGCAGGGCCATGCCAGCTGTGTGAGAGAGGCAAGTTTCCATACAATGCGGTTGATCTAGGCAACATTAAAGTGCTGTTTGCAGTGACCCTAACTCTATCCCTGATGTAACCTGACCTATCTGACCACCACCTGACTGGACACATCGCTATAAAAGCACCGTCACAGGATGAAACATGAGTAAACAAGAAACATTTTTATTTCATCAACATACAAATAATCTGTGATGCACAAATCCAGTTACAGTCAGCAATATTGTAAGAGTAGTCAATCAACCTAATGCATGTTTTTAGACTGTGGGAGGAAGCTGGAGAGAACCCACGCACCCATGCAAACTTCACACAGAAAGCACCCGGGCCGCCTCTGGGAATCGTACCTTGCTGTGAACAGTGCTACCCACCGCACCAGTGTCCCGCCCATTGTGAAAAATTGTGTATGTAATTTTTGAGTTCATTCATTGTATTGGTTTTGTTTGTTGAACACATGATATTAAGCATTTTCATCTTGTGAACCAGTGAAACATATATCTATGTCTTGAATTAAAAAAATATCAAATTTTATTTTTCAATAAAGAAGGGTTTAGTAATTGCGCATATGAAACTGGTGGAGTTCAGTACCTCCAACAAGGTTAAGAACCATAAGAACCACTGATCTAGACAGTGACTTCTTTCATTTGAAGGAAGATGCTGATATATGTTTTCTCTAATTGTGGTAATTATGGCCATGTTGCTTAGTCTATCTATGGGTAAGAGGCAGGGTACGCCCTGGACAGGTCGCCATTCCACCGCAGGGCAACACACACAGTTGTAAAAAATTCCATTCATCCATCTTTCATACCACTTAATCCCATACGTGAGGTCGCAGGGGTGCTGGAGCCTATCTACTAACTACAACACAAGCAACGATCAAACTGTGTCAGATTACGACTTGTAGAACTGTAAAGACTGTTTAGATCACATACAGACGACAAAACATTTTAAGGCATCAACAAGTTCAACTAACTCGCTTTTCTCTGCTTCTAACAGCTCCCGTAACTGAGAGCAACCAGTGCGCATTCGGTCACCAGTCAATCTGGAAACGCGTTCATCTTTAACACCAGCAGCGGTGAGGACACGTTAGGCGCACAAACTGGAGGGGGGCATGACAGTGGCAGCTACTGTGATGCGATCTTGAGCAACGAAATTTTTCTTTTTTAAATTTCATTTCATTTTCCCAAGCCACGCAGAGCTGCAATATAAGGTTGAAAGAGCCGCATGCGGCTCCAGAGCTGCAGGTTGCCGACCCCTGGTTTAGGTGGTGGAAAACACACACAATCTCTATGCGATACTGTAACTGAGACTAAGAGGGGGTGCAGTTGTAGCAAACATGCAGAACATGCATGTTACAGTACAACTACGCTCTATGAATACATTATGAAGATGGCCCCAACTGATGACATGCTTAATGAATACCTCAAGCAGCAGAAACCTGACAAGGAATGGAAGACAGCGGAGAAACCTTCATAAAAGAACAAATCCCTGCCCGGTTTGTACCACCGACACACCGACTTTGGAGATGGGACATACCGCCAAAGGTGGTTGAGAATGACAGAGCTAAGATCCTGTTGGACTTCTATATACATACTAACAAACTGGTAATGGCCAACCAACCCGACATAGTAGTGTCACAGCGCACTAGGTAGCGGACCTACATGCACAGCGGAGACAAAGCTCGGTGATGAAGAAGGTGTACTAGAACTCGTAGCCAGGCAGGCAAGGGTCAATACACAATTGAGGCAGTTCAGGTACAGGTAAGGATCCGGCAATCAGTGGTCAAAGGACAGGCTCGTGTCGAATACACAGCAAATCCAGAAGCTCCAGCGAAGGTACAGACGGGGACAAGGCAAAGACACGGTCAAGACAGCAGGTAGGAAATGGTACACGATAAACTTACAGGGAGAGTTGTCCCGGGTGGATGAACAAACAATCTGGCAACTGGGCAGGGCTAGAGCTGGTGCTTAAATGCAGAGTGATGACGACTAGATAGGTAGCAGGTGAGTAATTCCTAACAGGACACAGGTGAGTCAACTAAAACCGGATGTAAAACTGGAACTGGAAACATGGGCACTGAACAGGAAGTGGTACAAAATAAAACCGGAAATGAGTGAGAAACGTGACTACGTGACGTGAACTGTGACAGAACCCCCCCGTCTAGGGCGGATTCCTAGACGACCAAAACAAAACAAACATAACCAATAGAGATGGGTGATGGGCCAGAGCAGAACACAAGAGGATCAAAACACACAGAATGAATTGCAGGAACAGAATAGAGTCCATGAGTAGTGAGTCCATAACAGGAGAAATACAAAGTCCAGATACTTCCTCAAGGAGGGTGGTGACGAGGAGAGTCACTGCCGCGCAGCCGCCAGGCCGAGACGGCACATTTCATGCCCAAGGGCAAGGCTGGAGTCCTAGGAGGCCAGCGTCTGAACAAGATGCCTCGCGTTGGTGCTTTCCAGGAGGGCAATGCTCTAGGAAACTGAGGATGCGCGGCGGTCGGCCACGGCAGAGGCCGTGCCATTGCCGAGGCAGGAAACGGCGACCTCCAGGCAGGGCGTCCCCTCCGGAACCGGACAGCCGAGGTGGCCGACGACACAGGAGGCAGCGGCATCCCTGCCACAGGATGCGCCAAGGACCAGACCATCCATCAGGCAGATGAGGCGAGAGCCGGCGGGATGCCGGCACCAGCGACTGACGTATGACCAGAACCATAGACAAGGACGGACGTGGGATTGGAGCCAAAACCAGGGACAGACGAGATGACGGAACCAGAACCACTGCCGAAGGTAGATGGGAAGCCCGAACCAGGACCAGAGACGAGGACAGACGTACAGGTGGAGCCAGAACCCCCAGCGAGAATAGATGTGGGGACGAAGCCAGATGAGGTGCCAGAACCAGAGACAACCCCTAACGAGAAGGCTGGGCGGAAGCTGTTGGTGTTGGACCACCAGGAATCGCTGCAGACGCGGTTGGCGCCGGACCACCAGGAGCCGATGCAGACGTGGTCGCGATTGGACCACCAGGAGCTGCACCTGCACACACTGACCCAAAAAACACGGGAACCAGGAGCGGGACGGCCACCTTCCGCCCACCGGGGACTGGACCGCCAGGAGCTGAAGCTGGGACGACCTCCTCCTGGAGGTCGCCAGGAGCTGAAGCTGGGACGACCTCCTCCTGGAGGTCGCCAGGAGCTGAAGCTGGGACGACCTCCTCCTGGAGGCCGTCTTCTACTTCCGCCTCTCGAGGAGTGCAGACGTGTTTTCTCTCTGCTCCCACTCTGCTTTTGCTTGCAGTGTCCTTGTCTTGTCTTTTTCTGAGCACCCTGATCTGGTGCCCCGTGTGTCTGGAGCCTCTGTCCATCGAGGATGCAGAGGATCTATTCATATTTTGGACTTTGATAACAGGGCTACTCATGATTGGCTTTGGTGGTGCCCTGCTTTATCGGAAGATTGGAAAGATTGGAAAATCTGCGGCCGGCTCATTGGCTTCCTCCCACAGTTTAAAAACAGTGTCCACCGGCCGTGGTTACTATGGTGACAGCCTTGTCTGACAGGCTTGAGGAGATGTCACGGGTGACCCATGGTCCCACAAGAGGCGATGAAGCCCTGAGTTCTGACCGATTGGTGTATTGATCTAGACAAATTAGTCATGGATTGTTAAAATGTATTAGAATTGGCTGTGTATTACTCTGTCCCTTCTCCCTTCACCCCTCCCTTCCCGGGTCCAATCTAGCTCACCAGCTGTGCCTCTATCTATCCTCTTCCCCTGTTGTGACTCCCTTCAAGGACAACTGTTGGACTGACCTGTAAACATCATGGTCGGCCTCGGCCATACTTCTATAAACAACACTTTACTACACTGATACACCCCCTCCCACCCCACCTTACAGTCTCACTTATTGTTTGTACTGCAATTGCTTCCACTGTCGGACTAGCGCCGGGTAAACTGGCTGCTGATGGGAATTTCCCAGCTGTGGGACTAATAAAGGCATTCTATTTTATTCTATTCTATTTTATTCTAGGAACTGCGGCAGGAGCGACCTCCTCCTGGAGGCTGTCAGGAACTGCGGCAGGAGCGACCTTCTCCTGGAGGCCGTCAGGAACTGCGGCAGGAGCGACCTCCTCCTGGAGGTCGGCAGGAACTGAAACAACCTTTCCGAGGTCGACAGGAACTAGAACGGCGTCCTCAGTGGAGCCGACAGGAACTAGAACGGCGTCCTCAGTGGAGCCGACAGGAACTAGAACGGCGTCCTCAGTGGAGCCGACAGGAACTAGAACGACGTCCTCAGTGGAGCCGACAGGAACTAGAACGACCACTTCCGGGTCGACAGGAACTGGAGCGACATGACAGGGCTGAAGCCTGAGCACGACATGACAGGGCTGGAGCTTGAGCGTGACCAGGTGGTTGAGCTGAGGCCAAGGCTGCAGGAACCAATGCAAGCTCTGACGGTGGTTCAGTGAAACCCAGGGCCTTGTGCAGTGCAGGCTTTCTAACGATGAGTGCGGCTGCTTCACGGAAGCGATGCTCCTTGGTGACTGGGTCGGTCGCTGCCTCAGCGGAGTTCAGGTAATGGGCAAACAGGAACAGGACTGGAGGGGCACATTGAGCACGGTTCCGCTGGAAGGTGCTGTCCGGGATGCCTGCGATGGAGGTGGGGATGTCGTCTGGTGGAGCGAGGAGGCCCTCTGCTGGAGGAGAGGGTTGCTTGATCTCAGTGGCCGAGTCCTCTGGAGCTTGGACAGGGGGAACTGGCTTTTGTCAACGCCGTCTGGGCCGCCGACGACCAGATGTGGACTCCATCTCCTCAACCGCCGCGGCTGAAGCAGGAGCGGGGGCCAAGGTACGGCCTGAATCAGACTGGAAAACTATGGTGGTAGCGTGGGCTCAGACTTGGGCCGATGATATGGCGTCTAGAAGATGAGCTGGATCTGCCTGAGCGGCATCTGGAGGGTGAGCTGGATCTGCCTGAGCGGCGTCTGGAACATGAGCTGGAACTGCCTGAGCGCCATCTGGAACATGAGCTGGATCTGCCTCAGCGGCGTCTGGAACATAAGCTGGATCTGCCTGAGCGGCGTCTGGAACAGGATCTGCCTGAGCGGCGCCTGGAACATTAGCTGGATCTGCCTGAGCGGCGTCTGGAACAGGATCTGACTGAGTGGCATCTGGAACATGAGCTGGATCTGAATGAGTGGCGTCTGGAATATGAGCTAGATCTGACTGAGCAGCAACAGGAACGTGAGCGTGACCAGACTGAATGGCGACAGGAACGTGAGCATGACCAGACTGAATGGCGATAGGAACGAGAGGTTGTGGCGATGAGACAGCAGCGGGAACAGTTGGAGCGATGCCGGCGGGTGCCGCACGCAGAGCGCGTACCAGATCCCTCCGCACTGATCTGAGCCCCTCGAAAAGCGCCTGTACTCCAGGGTACTCACGCCACCAATACTATTCCTCCAGGATAGCGATCGCTGTCTTGACTGTGCGGAGCCGCACCCGCAGGCTGGATGCCTCCACGTATTGCTTGGCGAGCTCCCAGAAGCACCAGCTTATTTTGGTCTCAATGTTAAATCACACATAAGGCCTGAACATAACATAAATTACACATTTTGTTTTCATTTTTGGAATTAGTGTAGTGTCTGTTTACATTAAGCAACATGCACATGCATGTCTGAAGGTGCCAGTTTGACTCAATAGTGGTCTGTATCAGCCCCACAAGACACTGTCACCCTGTTCAGGATGTCATGCAGGACTGGCTCTAGCTCTCTGTGCATTTCTCAACTGAATAACAATCCCCAAGAAAAATGTCCTCACCTTAGAAGGGTTTTCCTTTTTCCCATGACAGTCAAACACACCAACTTTGAAATGCACACTCTCAAGTGCACGTGATGGCAGCTACAGTATTGTACTTCAGCTTATCACAAAAGGTGTTTTACAAAACACATCACAAAGACAAAGGAAGCTTTCATATGCATGTTAATTTAAATAGAAATAGTAATAATTCAGACAGCACCACTGCTTAGTCCGACAGCTGACAGTCCACATACAGCACACAGTAGTGAGACAAGCTCACAGCAATCAGCAATATATAGGAATGCTACACTAGCCTGGGCAAGCATGTGTTATATATATAAGATATATGGAGTCTGTTAGTGTTCATTAGTTTGAATGACAAAGTAGCAGCTACTTTGTTCTACTTTGTACCTCATGCAACCTCATTGTTCCACCAGCCTAAGTGTGCTTTTAATTAATTCTGCGCAGCTTTCAGGAGTAATGGTGCTAAAAAGGACAACTGCACTGTGCACTGGTTCTCCCTTAACAGAGAGTGGTGATTGCACACATTAGAGGTAATAGCCTGGCAAACATAAGCAAGTCATAAACGAGATTGTTGACTGTCTGGTTTTGTGGTTGCAGGCAGGTACAGTAGTAGAAAGTCCAAGTAGCATGCTTGCAATGAGGAAAATAACAAGGCATCAGACATTATCCAGTGCATGGATGGATGGTAGATGACTCTACTTCTTCCAATTTTCAGTTGAAGTGGTAGCGGAACATTATTAACATAAAAGGCACTATTAACTAATGGAAAGCAAGTTTAAACTTTAACAGAAACACTAAGACAACTAAAGATGCAAATACGATTTGTATGCGCCCCCATTCAGGATGAAATGATTAGGTAACGAAAATTGTGATAAGCTACATAAATCGATTAGACAATACCAGCAGAAAGCATGTGTGTTCAGCAATCAATGGGGTTTAATACAGTTTTTGTGGGAAAGCCTGAAACTGAAAGCACTGAATCAATTTAGTCATTGTAGTGTAAGCTGTGCATTTTGAGAAATTCAAAGAATTTGAATTCTGTACAGTTGCAACACTCCCTCTGTCTCCATTCCATTTCATTTACACTCTTTATGTGAGGCTTAAGACTTGATTGATATGCCTTTTAATTAAAGACATTTCACTGTTGTCAGTCTGGTTCTTTGTTCTGAAGAACTATTATATATAATTACATAAATTAGGGGTTTTGTTTACCGTATAGCAGATAAACTATTGCCCTGTTTACATTTGGAATTTATGCATCTTGATGGATGACTAATCATCCTTATTTTAAGAGGACCAGGTATTTAAAGGAAAACCTCACAGATTTTCAATGGGGGTTGACCAAAACAATGTCGGGTAATATTTAAGGTTGAAGTGACACTCAGATTGCTCCATATTTTCTATGCAAAGGAGTTATCATTTATTCCTCCAGTAGGACACCTTGGTAGATTGTTTGCGGTGGGCTCACAAACTACAACTAGTGCTTCCTGGTTTTCTCTGTACTGTACCTGTCTCTTCAACAGTCAGGCTGAGGGGGAGCACAACTGCTCTCTCCGCCATTGTTTTTTCTCGCATACGCGCACAGCACTAATATTCAATGGCCGAATGTCCTGCTCCTGCGAGTTCTACAGCACAGTCCTATATTCGTGGTTACTTGTATGAGTGTGGCAAACCGTTAGGTTCTTAAAAGACACCTGCTATTTAAAGACACAAAACAGATGAGGGAATGAAAACAAGAACGTTTTGCTGCTGTGGCGCAGGTCTGTCTTAAACTAGACAGAGCAATTATAACTTTGCAGTGAACAGAAAATAACTAAGACATCAACTATGTTGTTCAGAAAAAAAAAGTTGCCTAAGAAGAGAGACTGAACTCGCACATCTAAAACCAAAGTCACACAGCTTACCCACTGGCCTATCAACATAGGATTGTGAGTGTTGAATGAGAAGTCATGGATAGTAAGTCAATTTGAATGTGATGATATTCGTTTAATAGGAAACCGTTGCGGTTTACTGAAATTATACACATTTGACCACACAACAGGTACTCCATAATAAAATATATATATTTCTTTTTGTTTTGTCCATCAGTTTAACAAGCAGCATGTATTAGGCTGAATGCCATATTGTGATGGACAGCTTTGCTTTTACAAGAGGAGTATATAGACATATATATACTTTTCTTGATTAATGGTTTATTTAAAGTTTTATTTAGTCCATCCTAAATATGTGTGATGTCGCTGTGTTGGTGGACAGGTTGAGTTTTTGCGTACTGTGGTTTACCTTTGAAATTAATATTATTACCAATAATAGTGTTAAGGTATGTGCACACACTTATACAAACATACATATATCATATACATACACATATGCATTCTTATACATAATCTCATAATACTTAATAATAGCCATGACATACAACATCACAACTACCAAAACATAAATGTTTTGCTGTTGTGGCGTAGGTCTGTCTTAAACAGACAGAGTGATTCTAACTTTGAAGTGAACAGAAAATAACTAACACATCAGCCATGTTGTTGATAAAGAAGACAAGAGTCACTAAGCTTAACCACTGGATTATCTGAGGATATAGCATATGTATATATATATATAGAATGTGGCCTTAGAATGACTAGTCATGGATAATGACTCAATTTGAATGTGACAATATTTATTTGATAGTGAATGCAAAGGTATTTGTTTTAAAGGGAATTGTTGCACTTTATACTCCCCACATTTGAGCATACAATAGGTACTTCATAGTAAAATAGGATTTGTGTAATAAATCTGTATGTGAAATGTATGTTACAAGCAGAAATGAACAGTCGGACTTTAGTTACGCTGTAGTGCATTGGAGGTTTCTAAACAACTTTGCACCTCCTGGTGGATAAAACGAGGCTCGCGTCCTGATTTGCTGCATAATTAAAAATCCTAAGGCGGCGATGTGCCGATGTACCAGCGCAACCGTACTGCAGTGAAATAGGTGGTCACCACTGTAGGCTCCCTGGGTACTAGGTTTCCTCTTACCACTCAATGGACTCTGTTTAGCGGCCGGTCTCATCCTACCCTGGCTTTCACAAGTGGGACTGTTCATCCATCAACCTCTGTCTCACACCTTTGATGAACAATGTTATGTTACAGCATTACTAACCATGTAGTGGGACACACCACACCGCTGCTGTCATTTACTGTCACTCCCTCCAGTGAGACAACAAAGCAGTTCTTTATTGTCACAGATGGATTTATTCTTCCTGGGAGCACATGTTGCTCCTCACACACCGAACGAAATCCACCTGTATCCACCTCTATCCACCGTCAAATGTCACATTTTAAAGAAACAAACAGAATTATAAATAAATACATGATATAAACGACAACATACAAAAGTAACCATACCTCACTGGCTGCACACACACTAGAGGGAATGGTTACAAATCATCAAACACTTTTTTTCCTGCTTATACCTTCACTTCTCTCCACATTCTTCTTATTTGTGCACCAGCAAACATGTCTGGCAGAACCCAAACCCCCAAATTAACAATTAAATAAACACACAATAAATATTCAAATAAAAAACATAAACATGACTTGACATTTATGTTTAATTTAAATTGACTATTATCACTATTAATAATGTTTCATTATAATAGTTACAATATAATATATCTTGCATAGCTAAGCATTAAGTAATTACATGAAAAACTATACATAGGTCTATGTATATGCATGTATTTATGTTTGAGTATATGCACACACATTTGTAATATACACTAATACATTTGTATTAGTCTGAATGAAATTAATTTAACCATTAACACCATTGCTGCAGTTATTTACTTAATAATGTGTTAATTGGTTTCTAGAGGTTTATCTCTATTTATCTGTTGTGCCTATTTTGTTATTTTGCTATATTAGTTTATTTGATTTCTGCACCTTCTTTCACCTCCTACAGCTGCCTTAATAATAGAGACGTTAAAAGTTAAAGTTAAAGTTAAAACACTGCTGATAAAAATAAATCAAAACCAAAAAAAATAATAATTCAAAAGTTAGCTGTAGTTTTTGTGTTTTGTATTCTGGGGCCCGTTTCAAGAAGGTGGTTTTGTGGAAACTCTGAGTTTGTTAACCCCGAAATGAGGAAAACTCAGAGTTTTCGGTTTCAGAAAGCGGGGTTACTTACGCTCTACTCTTAGGGAGAGACGCGATGCTGTGAGAGAACGCGAGACTCTGCGAGAACAGCACGAGAAATTCAACAAGGCGGCGCGACACCGGTAGTAAACAACAGCGCGACAAACTATCCGCCAATTTAAATAAATAACTACCTTATTTTACGGAAAATAATCAACCACCCTACCATTCTGGATAACACCGAAGAAAGTTTCGAGTATATCGACGAGTGCTTCGAGCGTCTGGTAATGGGGAAAAAGGAGACGGCTCCCAACAAGCGTTCCCGTCCGTCTGACTCACCTGAGTCACCTGGAGCTAGCCCGGCGGATAAAAACATCACGGACATCCTGGAGTCAATCGAGAAAAAAATATCAAGCTTCGACGCATGTCTGGCGCTAGTGGAACTCCTCCACAAAGAGTTTATGGCCCTCCGCGACTCCCTGGAATTTAGCCAGCAGCAGGTGATTTCTCTCGCCACCGAGAACGAGGCCCTGAAAGGAACGGTGCAGTCCCTGACGGAGGATGTGGCTCAGCTAGCGGCCGAAAATACAAAAATAAAAGAAGGTATCATCGATCTGCAGGCCCGCAGCATGAGGGACAACCTGGTGTTCTCGGGGATTCCAGAACAGGCAGAGGAAAACACTGAAACCACAATTAAAAACTTCATTGAACAACAGATGAAGATTCCAGCAGAAGTTGTCGACAAGATGGCGTTCCACCGTTCGCATAGACTTGGAGGAAGACGACCGGATGGCCAGCGCCCCCGACCCATCGTTGCCAAGTTTCATGACTTTAAGCAGAAGGAACTGGTTAAGAGCCGGGGCAGACAGCTGAAGGGAACCGACTACAGCGTCAACGACCAGTTCCCCAAGGAGATCCTCGACCGCCGCCGCCGACTGTTCCCCATCCGTAAGAGGTTCATGGCAGAAGGCTGCAGGGCCGTCATCAGCGTCGACAAACTGTACGTCAATGGAGAGCTCTACCGGGACCGGGAAGCAACTCCGTGGCTCTACTAGCAGGTGGTATGTAACAACAATGGTTTAATGTATAAGGTTTGTTAAAAAAAATAATAGATGCAATGCAACTTTGTGTTATAACTTTACATCCAGTATTCAAACTCGTTCTCTCGCAGATGTTTCATGTAAATGTTTATTGTCAATCTAATGTCACTCACTCACTCACGTTGCAAAGCGCTCACCATACGTAATCACTCACTTTCCTTTCACTTTAATTTTCCTTCCCTTTACTCTTTTTCCTTCACCTACTTTCACTCCACACTGTCTACAGCCTTTTCTCTATTCTTCTTCCACGTAGTCAGCCAGCTATGTAGCCCTCCAGCAGCCACACACAAACATCTACTGCACAGGGGAAACACGTGCACATACATAAATAACACACAACTCAGAATACACAGGTACTTAAGGTTAGCCACACACCTAAAGTCTGTCACTACATACACACAAGACTAGTGATCCACAGCAGTCAGGTAAGATATGACACCACTGAAGATTGTCACTTGGAATGTACGTGGAATCAATAAGAAGGAGAAACGATTTAAAATATTTAACCATTTGAAAACCCTACAAGCAGACATTGTTTTACTACAGGAAACTCATATTCCCAAAATTATAAATTACACTCTGGCATCAGCAGAGTTCCCACATGCTTACTTAGCCGGTTACAATTCTAAACAAAGAGGGGTCGCCATCCTGATGAATAAAAAGATTAACTTTACGCATAACGATACCATTGTAGATCCAGAAGGGAGATATATAATCATTAATATCTTGATAGGAAACATTGAATATTGCATAGCTAATGTGTATGGCCCTAATGCTGACGACCCCTCTTTCTTTCACAGCTTCTTCACATCACTGTCTGCTCACTCTGGTTCCAAACTTATAGTAGGAGGGGACTTTAATTTAGTATTTAATCCAGAGTTGGACAGGCTAAGCAAAGCTGTGAGCAACAGGAACTGGCAATCAGTACAGACCTTAAAACAGTACATGGATGACTTTGGTCTCTGTGACACATGGCGTTCTCTTCATCCTACATCCAGGGAATATACCTTTTTCTCACCAGTTCACCACTCTCACTCCTGTATAGATTATATTTTAGTAAATACCTCAGTCTTACAAGATGTCTCTGACACCAATATTCACTCTATCACAATCAGTGATCATGCACCAATGTCCATTTCGTTGATTAAGACAGCCACACCATCAACCAGGAATTGGAGGTTTAATACATCATTACTCAATGATCAAGACTTCATCAGTTATGTCAGGAGAGAATGGAAAACCTTTATAGAAATCAACGATACACCGGAAATCTCACCCTGTGTTCTTTGGGAGACTGGGAAGGCAGTTATGCGCGGTAGAATTATTTCATATTCATTACACAAGAAAAAAAAGGACATGTTACTTGAATTAGAATTAGAACAAAAAATAAAATCTCTAGAGATTAAATATGCAGCCTCTCCAACCAATGATGTCCTAGAAGACCTAAAGAATCTAAAGCTGAAATTAAATAATATAATTGATTGCAAAACTCAGTTTCAGATAGACCAATTACGCTGGGAGAACTTTGACCATGCTAATAAATGTGGTAAATTTCTAGCTAACCAATTAAAAAATAATAAAGAGAAACAAATCATCCATTCAATAACTAATAAGGAAGGCAACATTACTCGTGATGATAATGGTAATGATACCTTTAAAAACTTTTACCAAGAGTTATATACGTCCCAAATAGATCCACCCACCTCAGCCATAGAGGCGTTTCTGAATAAACTAGAACTGCCAAAGCTAAATGACGAACAATCTACAACTCTAGACTCATTGTTATCTTTGGCAGAACTACATGAAGCTCTGCAGGAGATGCCCAATAAAAAAGCTCCAGGACCAGATGGATTCCCAACTGAATTTTATAAAGAGTTCTGGTCCATGCTGGCACCCAGCTTTTACAAAATGTTAGCTGAAATTAAACAACAACATTCATTACCCACAAATATGAATTCTGCCTTCATAAGCCTTCTCCAAAAACCAGGAAAAGACCCTACACTCCCATCGAGTTATAGACCAATTTCACTAATAAATGTAGATCTAAAAATAGTGTGTAAAGCACTTGCTAGAAGATTAGAAAAAATCACTCCATATATAATTCACTCTGATCGAACAGGCTTCATTAAAGGTAGACAGTCAACAAACAATATGAACAGACTAATTAATTTAATTGATTATGTCACCATCCATAAACTAGAGTCAGCCATCGTCTCCTTAGATGCAGAAAAAGCTTTTGATAGAGTAAACTGGAAGTTTCTTTTAGCCACTCTGCACAAATTCGGCATTGGGGAAACATTCATAGACTGGATCCAAATATTATACAACTCAGCAAACGCTGCAGTCAGAACAAACAACCAGATCTCACCAAGGTTTAATCTGCATAGAGGGACAAGACAGGGCTGCCCACTGTCCCCATCACTATTTGCAATATTTATTGAACCTCTAGCCGCAGCAATAAGACAGCATGAAGGAATTACTGGAATATCGACCAAATCAGTAAGTCATAAAATAAGTTTATATGCTGACGATGTGTTACTGTTTCTCCTGGAGCCACAGACGTCTCTTCCTACAACTATCAGTCTCATAGATGAATTCTCAGGACTTTCAGAGTACTCTATTAACTGGACCAAATCTATAGTGCTACCACTTAACCTTAAGGTGACTAACATCTCCTCTACCACACTCCATTCAGGGAACATTAAATACTTGGGCATTGAATTGTCGTTTAGGCTATCAGAGCTTATTGATCTAAACTACAATCCATTATTAAAACAAATAGAAGCCAACCTCAAAAGATGGTAGTCCTTACCCATTTCACTTATGGGAAGAATTGCCACCATAAAAATGATGATCCTGCCAAAAATAATTACATATTTTTAATGATTCCAACTCAGCCAGCCCAGGCGTGGTTTAAGACATTAGACTCCTACATCTCACAGTTTTTGTGGAAAACCAAGCCACCACGAATTAGTTTAAAAACTCTTCAAAAATCCAGACGCTGCGGCGGCCTAGAACTACCTAACTTCCACCACTATTTTCTTGCCAATAGACTGAAACATGTCCACAAATGGATAAAACCCATGCCAGCAGACTCCTCCTGGATAGACATTGAACAAACATTTTGTGGAAATATTAAAGTTGCAGATCTGCCCTTTATCAGCACCAAAATCAAACATCATAGTTGTTACCAGAACATTAGCATAAAAGCATCTCTGCAAGCCTGGCGGGGGTTTCTTAAAATTAATGGGTCTTCGCTTACTCTTTGCCAAAACACCTCTCTGGAACAATCCAGACATCATACAAAACAAAAAGGCAATACACTTTCCAACTTGGCATATCAAAGGGATAACACATCTGAAACATGTTTTCACAAAAGACAAGTTTACCTCTTTTGAAGAACTAGTGTCTCACTATGAAATCACTAGTGCCAATTTCTTAGAATACCAACAACTAAAGTCAATACTTAATGCAAAAAGTAAGAATACTGCCATCCACATGCAACCACCACCAGTAATAGAGCGATTTATTGATATATCAGGGGAAAGGACAGTATCCAAAATCTATATCTTAATTTCCAATGTAGACCAGACAGTGAGCCTTCCGATCTCTAAATGGGAAGCTGATCTCAATATCACCACTAATTACACGTTCTGGAATAACATATGTTCTAATTTATTCAGAATGACAAAAAATACAAATTTACAACTAATACAATACAAAATTCTTCATAGAACTCACTATACAGGACAAAGGATGTTCCAAATGGGTCTCACAAACTCAAATATTTGCCCTCACTGTACAGATAACACAGCAGATAGATTCCTACATGCATTCTGGTCATGTTCACCTGTGCAGCAATTTTGGCAAAGAGTATGTGAACACCTGTCAACCCAGTTAAGCTGTCCAATCCCAGCAGCCCCTGCACTTTGTCTTCTAGGAGATCTAAGTGGGCTTGATCTAGAGACAAACTCATCACACACACTTCTTTCTGCCCTCTGTGTCGCAAAGAAAATCATCCTCATGAACTGGAAAACTAAAAAAAAATTAAGCATTACTCAATACCTGAACAGCTTGTTAGATTATACCACCTTAGACACATTGTCTGCTTCATCAAATCAATGACCAAAACTATACTCTGATTGATTCCATTTCCAGGTAAGGATGCGTGGGGCTCGGGTGCTGCGTCATGTCTGGCACAGTGGTGGGGGGGTGACTAGTGGTTGGTGGTGCCTGCCTGCCTAAGGAACCGGGACAACGGGTTGGTGGACTCTGGGCTGGCCGCATGGGTCCCCTGCGGCGGGGGTGTGGTGGCTGCTGAGACCGGCGGCCCTGGGCCGGGGTGGGACCATTTTGAGGGTTGGCGTGTGCCTGTCTCCGGGGAGCCGGAGGCGGGCCTCCCTGCCGGTGTGCGGGGGCGGACCTGGGGGTGGAGACCTGGGTGACCTGCGTCCGGGGGACTCCCTCCGGGGGTGCCTGCCTGTGCCCGGAGGGGTGTCTCTCCAAAGTTCCTCATACTTAGCTACATACACATACATTTAGGGCCAGGGGTGGGCTCTTTCACTGGGGCCTGGGGCTGAGGCCAGTTGTGGCCTCGGCCACTGGCCCTGATGGAGAGATCACCACCCAGTTTTAACTGCAAAAAGACATTTAGGGTGAGGGGGGGCACTGTCCGGGGGACACACCGTCAGCCAGCGGTTGTGCTCCTGGAGGTGTCACCCACCTTCAGTGCACTTTAGTTCCACACACTCACGTCCAAGCTGGGTTGCAGGGTTCTGGGGGACCTTTTTCTGCTGCCCTCTGCCTCCCCCGGGTTGGGGGGGTTGGTCGGGGCTCGGGAGGAGCTGCGGTCCCTGCCTGGGGCCACATGGACGGCAGGCCGGAGACCTACCCTCCCCACGAATGTGATCAAGCGAATGGTGTGGGTGCGAGAATGTATCTGAGAGCGCATTGGTTCACGTATGATTGACTAGTTTGTTGTGAGAGAGTCTATGGTGTGTGTGTGTGTTGATGTGATGATGTGTGTGGCACATGTGGGTGGGTGTATGCGTCTGTGTTTGTGTGAGTTGGTATGCGTGTGGTGCGGTTGAAGTGTGGGGGGTCCGGTTTTTCGCCCGGGGTACGATGATCGTCTGCCTGGGTGGTCTCTTTTCTGCTGACCCCACCAATTGCTGGCCTTGTGCTGCAGGCCGCTGTAGCGCCAGGGGATGAGGTCGGGCCGATGGGGTAGGCCCCGCTCCGCCCATGTGGGGGTGGTGGACTGGGGGCGGGCCCCACTCTGGGCGCGGGGGCATCTTCTGGCGGGCTCCCTACGGACCGTGGGTCCTCGGGCTCTACTCTTTCAGGCCGACCCTCCCGCCGGGGGGAGTGTTTGCCCCTGGTTCTCATGGGGCGGACAGCGTTGACCCCCGGTGGCCCACTCTGGCCTCGGGTGCTGTCTCTGTGGCTGCTGCAGCTCTGCCTGGGGGGCTCTGTGTGGGCGGCTTGGGTCGCAACACCTGCCCTCCTGGAACTGAAGGTGTGTGGGCTCCCTGGCTGCTGGGATTCCTTCCTCTGCTTGCTGGATGGGCGTAGTGGCGGAGCCCCTCACATCACCCTGGCATTGTTCATGCACCAACGTCTGCCTCACCCTTTGGGTGAATAATGTTAAGCTACAGCCTTACTAACCTTGTAGTGGGACACTTTCCAAATCCAACTGTAAGTATTATTGATACTTATCACTACAAATATGAATAATGTGTGAATATGGAATTTGTGGTGTTGTATGTCATGTCTTTTATTAAGTAGTATGGGATATGTATAATAATGCACATATGTATGTATATTGTATGTATATGTTTGAATTAGTATGTGCACATACCTTAGCACTATCATTGGTATTAGTATTAATCTCCAAGGTAAACCACAGTACAAAAATTGTTTAGTTATGAATGTGTTAGCCTAAGGTACATCCATGCTTCTTATTTTTTTTTTTAATTTATTTATTTTCTTTTTTGCTCTGATTGTTTACTTAACAGATTTGCTTGGTTTCAGCAGCTGGTTGCACCCCTTAACCCCCTCCCCACCGTCCCGCATACACACCCTAAAGCAGAAACCTTGAAGAAAGCGGGGTTACTTAAACCCCTAAAGCGTGTAAGTTTAAGCCCGTTTCAAGAAGCGAAGTAGTCGAAACTCAGAGTCAGTTACTATGGCAACTTACTCTGTGAACCAAACCTGGTCGCGAGCAGGTTTTATTCGGGAAACCAAGAGTTTCCTTCAGTCTCCGCCCCTTTTTAAAGTGAACAGTGTTTAAATACCTCATTTAATATTTCAGTACATTCATAGATTTCACCTGTTTCCTTCGCGCAGAGACCAAAATGTCCGTTTCTAGAGGATCCTGTAGATGAGGACGCTGTATTAATTCACACGGCATTGAATTTACGCCGCGAGAGGATTTTAACGCCACAATTTAATTTTCTGTCATTTCGCCGTGCATATTTATTTTAGCGGTACCGTTTTTCTCGAGACTCCATACATATATTAATAATCTTATTCACCCATACGTTAAACACATCACCCAACGTGGCCGTGCTTTTACATCCGAACACATTCTTTGTGTTGCGTTTACGTTTTTTTTGCAAACGGTAGTTTTCTTTATAACATTGGAGATGCTGAGCACATTAGTGAAGCCACTGTTTGTAGAATAGTTCGACCTCAAGCGCTTTCCTTGACACAAACTCCTTAAAGCCATTAAAGAGGAGTTTCACAGGATTGCAGTTATGTGGTATTTAATTCGTTTCATTGAGGCTAATGTGAAAAATGATCAGTTAATAATATCTTGCTGTGATCTAAAATGAACTGATAAATGTGCAGGTACACTGACTACTCTTTCTAATGGTCACTGACTTAGACACATAGACTTATTTCAAAGCATGCACTACACACTCACAGGAGCACTTCTATGCATCACTAAAGTAATGTGAACTTATACGAGAGATTGACAGCTTTCTGCTGGAGATCGGGGTTAATGCCAGCCCACACTACTGACCCCTCACCCAGAACCTGAAGCAGGCTCCCAGCAGCGCTTTAATGTGGCACTACAGAACAAGAGCCTGGGTGGAAATGACCATAGGCCTGTTGAAAGCACGTCTTCAGTGCCTATGTCACCTCAGGGTCCTTGAGATTAAGTTTATACAACTCAATAACCGGTAACTTAAAATACAGAAGATTTAGAGTTACATGACATAGTTCCTCATTACTCTTACAGAATAGAACTCTGGAATTTACTGAACATCACTGAACTGTGTGCATCTGTGCAGCAGAATGTGACTGAGCTCCTCCTGCTGTTCTTCCACACTCTGGGGCAGAGGGGAGATAATAAAGTCACTATACTTGGAGATCAAGTTATATCCTTTAACACAAACATCAGAAATCATGTGATGTTTATAAACTGTATTAATATTACACTTTATAATACTGCTTATCATAATTTAAGCTTTATTTAGTAGTATACTTACAACATCCTGGGCCTCTGTTGTGACAGGAGGATTCATATATTACCATCAGAATCTGTTAGACCAACAAAGAACCCAACCCAGACTCTAAGAAATGGATATATCAAAAGTAGCCAATGTAAAAAATCAAATATATAGGTAGGCCTCTTACATTTTACACATGCACTTGTGTCCTGGGGAGTGACTGGTTCTGATGAACTCCCTCCAGGAATTCCTTCAGCCTCTGCTTTCCAGTGTTCATGCTGAGTGCCTTCTCCTCTGCATGCGTCAGTGGTGGAGGTGCAGGTCCTCCACCAGTTGTTCTAGCCTCTGCCTTCTTTCTGTTGGCTGAGTAGAAGTCAAATGATTTAACTGTGTGAAAACATTACGACGAATTATGTTTGAATTATGTTTTTATATTTGATTTTTAGCCACGTTCTTTTATGCCTGCAGGATTGCGCCTACATAAAAACTGAAATTAAACATAATATTATTACGTGTTTTGGGTAACTTTTAAAAACCTATTTAAATTAATGTAATAATTGCTCTCCATAAAACGTTTTGGATTATTGAATTATCATTACTTTACAAATCCCACATCAACCACAACAGGAATTTTAAAAATGCATAGACATAACACTGCACTTTTAATTCATACAAACATCGGTATTTTATGCAATTACTGAAGTAACGCCTTAGATGAGTGAAAAATTACTTTACAAGTCCTTACTTTACGAGTGAAATATAACAACAATACTAAAATTATTTAGTATTTAGTTACGCTGAACGCTGTATGATTAAAATGTAAACTTACGCATTGACTCGAGGAGCTATTTTCTTCCAAGCTAATTCTTTCTCTTTCGCCGCTGCAGCCGTGTTGCTTTTTCTACCGAATATAGGCTCGTAGTCGCTATATGCTTGAGGTCATATCCATTTCCGGCCGTCTTTTGTTGTCCTGTTGCCATGGTGACTCGTAATAGCTCCATTGATCAGGGCATTGTATCGTCGCGGTGCGCGCGCTTAATTCTGAGTCAGACAACTCAGAGTTGCTTAAACCAACTCTTTTTAGCTGTTCTGAAACCGAAAACTCCAGGTTTGTAAACTCAGAGTAAATCAACTCAGAGTTTCGTTTAAACTCAGAGTTTGTTAAACCTCCTTCTTGAAACAGGCCCCTGGTCACTAAACTTTGTTCCTGCTTGTGCAGTTATTTTGTTTTGTCAGAGTTTCTTTGCTACCAATTTTGATTAGGTACTTAATAAATCCTTCCTCAATTCAATTATTCTGCTTCTAAATTAGCATTTTAAGTTTAGCATTTTTATGTTTGGTGTACGTGCATTTGGGTCATGCCTCATGTTACCTGCTTTGTCCTATTGGTTACTAAGGTGGATTTAATTTTTCTGGCCGCCCTTCCTCCCCTGGTTTTAAATCAACCTACATGGCTAAGAATAGTGTCAAACTCTAGTTTGTGGCTTGTTGAGTTGTCAAATAATATGATACAGATTATGGTCATATTCAGTGACATACCCGTACTCACTGTGCTTGTGAAACAAAATCATGAGTATATACCAGTTGCTTTGAACCACAGCAAACTGACTTATTACTCTTGACAGCAGATGTGACTCCTCAGCTGGTTAACGATGAGTGGTCACTGATTTGACTCTCTGTTAGGCTCTGGAGCCTATCAGTTCTTTGTCACTCCTGTCACAACGTTAGCTTTTGGTATAATGGTTAGTCGTCTGTATTCACTGCTGGAAATCAAATAAAAACTGATAAGGCAGACGGCAGTAGATAAAAGAAGCTTTGCATAATGTTATAGCTTTGCTGTCTGAGCTGTTGATTGCAAACACGATACTGAACAAGGGCTTGTTTTGGGAATACACTAAGGGAACAAAAAAATTCAGCTTGTTCCCGATTTTAAAAGATATGTCTGCTTTGCCAAGGTCATATACATATAAAGAATACAAGTATTGAGGTGGTGAATAAAAAAAGGCTTTCTCCTTACTCACACTTTTCTACTGACATTGTAGTGCTTACCTCAGGCCCAAGAATTGCAAAGGCAGCCAATAGCTTTGATGGAAGACAGGAACGACCATAAATATTTTATGCTATTGATGGGTTGTTGTGCTCAGAATGAGATTTGTGGAACTAGTACATACTAACACAATAAAATATGGTCTCTAGCTAGTAAAATCTGCCCCTGTGTCTACTGTAATCACTGGAAAGTTTAATATCGGGTTGCACAGCTAATTCGATACTTTGATCCAGAAGTATTTTCGAATCCTATGTGGGTTGATGAAAGGAGTTTTTTTAAGTACAAGTGACCATTGTACATGTCATTTCTTTTCTTTGATTCTCTTCTGCCGGTCTGCTGTTCTTTTTTCTACAAGCAAGTGTTGCTAAGGGGTAAAAAAAAGCAAAGTAGAGGAAGAGGAATCCCACATTTCTGTCCTTTGTAGAATCAATGATTTCTGGCTGAGTGACAGCAGGTAGGTGTAAAGTGGCAAACACTGGGCTCCTGAATAAGACTGGGGCCATGCCAGCAATATGACATCGCAGCAGACAGAAGTTCTGTATTTGAAAAAACGTGCCCTCACACTCTAGCTGTGACATCACGCAGGTCCATGCACACGCTTTTTTCATGCTCCACATTGCTAAAGAATTGGACCTTGATGTCTCAGGAAGGTGTCTGTAACTTTTCATGCCAAAAAGTGGTGTAGATCGCCCACACAGTCTGAAAATGTGTGTTTTAAGCTCTCGTTGGTGTGTCGGAAGCTAAACTGATCGCCACACCCCTTTGAGGAAGTGCATAGCCGTGATCCACCACGGGAATCAAACGTCACGGTCACTGAATCCAACAGCGACACTGGCTAACTCGGGGGGGGGGGGGGGGCGAAGCTGGTTCTGTGATTGGTCAAGCGAATGCAGACGTATCCAGTCCGCCAAATTTGAAACGATGCAAAGCGAACCGGATTGGATAAACTCTCAAAAATGTGAAATAAGTGTGGGCCTACTTCTAACACACCAGGAGTGTCTTAACGTGACCCAGGGAGTCAAATAAACATACCAGAATACCCAAAAAGTGAATTTTGCATGTGCAGGCCCCTTTAAACGCTCACAAGTCAAAAAGTATAGAAGATACGAGGACACTGATAAAAAAATGTCAGTTGTTTTTGTAGCGTTGTAGCGCATGTAACGTTTAATGCTAATGGTTGTAAAAATGCTTAAATAAATATAAATAAAAATAAATAAATATAATAAATATCTATAAATCAACATTGACATTTGGTTGCCATAATTTCCGTTGTTTTCATGATGTTGATGAAACATTGAAGCAACATTATTACTAACGGTTGTAAAAAGGTTGATAAAATGCTTATGAATTTACGTTGACTGAGCCTGAGCTTGTGCAGGAGGTTGAGCGGTATTGGCTAGAAATATTCGGGCTCACCTCCACACATAGCCTGGGCTCTGGAACCCAACTCCTTGAGAGGGGCTGGACCCTCTTCTACTCTGGAGTTGCCTGTGGTGAGAGGCGGCAGGCTTGTGTGGCCTTGGTCATACAGAGGCAGCCGGTAAAAGTGTCTACCCCCACCATGTTTGGGTTTCAAATCTGCCGCGTCAGTGCCGGGTTTGTACTGCGGGAGGAGTGTGTTACGTCCTTCTGGCCTGTAGGTGGCGATTGACTCCCACTTTTGGTCCTGAAAGATCGTAGTTGCTTACGTCATATAGCCTCTTGTAGAACAACCAATGATCAGGTCTTGGGTGGCCTAGTGGTTAACGTGCATGGCCACAACGTTTTTTTTTTTGTCCGGGGTTCGAGTCTGAGTGGAAGCAGTTTTTTTATTTTAATTATTGGAAAAACAGCGTCTCATCATCATCATGTGATCACGAGATGACAACGTTGTATTACTTAGTGCATGAATCGCCAAGACCATGAACCGCTGGTCGCGTTATAGTATGAAGTTATGAACGTAAGTAAATTATGGCAAATTATGGCAGTTTAAAACCGAAAATAGGAAGCTGAACTGTGCGCCCTCCCGCGTGCAGCGTTCGATTTATGGCAGACAAGCTACTGTAACCCTGATTTCTTGCTGTTGGTACGGGCAATTTTCTTTACGTGGAATGCTTCTTTAATGCACCACACGGCAAGACAGTACGGCACATGTACACTTTTGTCTTTACGCCGCGCTTATCCAACGCGCGTCACATTTTCTTGTCCCCCGTCAACAAGGACAGGTAGGAACTAATGTTGATGACAAATAAAATCACAGTAGCTGAAATGTCACGTTTCCCAAACATAAAATAAAAAAAATAAAAAGGAATACTAACTAAGGTTACACTACTACAATTTAAAAAAGTGAATAAGGATGATCTAGACCAGAGGTCTGCCACCGGTAACACCCACGTTTTAAATGAAAAAAACAAACACTGGGAGCCGCGGAGGGCGGCAATATTATATTATTTGAGAACATTCAACATTTGTTTTTTAATCCAAAGAAGACATAAAAGTCGGGTTAGAGAGATCTAACCGATGCTAAAACATTGTCAAGGCATCGACAAGGACAGCTAACTCACTTTTCCCTGCTTCAAACAGCTGTTTTAACTGAGAGCAACCTGTGCGGCATCACCGGTCAATCTGTAAACGTATTAATTTTTTTTTGTAAATAAAAATAATGTTTGCCCTGTTCAAACCTGCATGGGGAATTCTGAAAGCGGCTGAGCAACTTCGTAGGAACACATTTCATATGGTACAGGTGAAAGGGAGACTAACAACACAACGCAGCCGTGGCTGTAGCAGCAGAGAAACGCAGATCTTTGTCCTGCGTGTTGATGAGCGTTTCCCATCCCCCAGTGTCACCGCTCTGGGACGTGGATGGCCACGCCCACTTTCATTCAACAGACGGACATGAAAGAGGGAATAACGAAATAAACAGCTGGTTAACTTTGTGGGAACATGGCTGTAGCTCTGCAATGACTTTGTGGTACAGGTGAAAGGAGTAATAACGAAATAAACAGCTGGTTAACTTCGTAGGAACACCCTGTAGTAGGAACTGGTATATTTAGAAAACCCAGTAGTCCTAGTGTTAAGGTGTGTGAACTGGGGAGGAGACGGCAGCAGCGACTGAAGAGCGACTGAATAGAGTTGATGTCTTCCCCGCTGACAGGCGCATTCATTTGATAATGCACGTACCTTGGCTGACAGTTCAGTCAAAAACCATACTGAATCTTTATTAAACCGTCCCTGAATAACAAATATGAACTGCAGTTTCTTCCTTGATTATCCATGATTATTATGAAAGAAGCGCAAATCTTCGCCAGTCCAAATTGTGCAATTAATACTGTGTTTACAATAAAGGTAATAAATAATAATATTAGTATTTTCATTTTAAAAAGCACTGCATATTTTAAACGAATGTCGAAGTGCTACAAATAACTTAGATCAGAAAGCTACGATAAATACATACGTTTATTTTTGCAGAGTAAACGTATGTAGAACAAACTACTTGCTGCATTAATGAGTCTTAGACCTGCAGCTGATCACGTCGCCTGATGCTGCCCTGTCTCCCACGGAGCTTTGTCCTGAAGCTGAAGTATTTCTCACCTGCTGATCGAGTAGTAGCAACACATTAGCATGTCTATGCGCCTCTACGAAGGAGGGGGGAGGGGTGTGTAGATTTCCTTTGCGACTGTGAGCAAACATGAGACAAGCAAAAGCTTGGTCGAACTCAGATCCAAGTCATCTGAGTATGAAACACATCACATTTCATTCGATCTCGTGTTTCAGTCAAGCGGCAGTCTGAAGCTACACGGATGGGCTTCGATTAAAAATTAAAAGTAGAGGTTTTTTGTTTTTCGTTTTTCTCTAAACGAAAAAAACAGCTTAAAATTCAAGTCCGTGTGTTTTTGTTAAAAAATATTTTTGTTCAGTTTATTGGTTTGTAATGCGGTGCTTTTATTCAGGATAGATACACGGATGGGAAATCAAAGTTTTGAAACGTACACGGGCCGAATAAGTCACATCAGCCACTCATTCAGTTACAATGACACGCACAGTCAAAACAAATTCTCGCTACATCTAGTGCGCCACTGCCCCGTTCCTCGTAGCTTGCATTTGCACATCCATACATTTGTGTATTGGTCACTCTCTATCTGGACACATGACTCCGAAACACGTCACGTGTTTGTGTAAGAGATTGATGTCTCCACCAAATTATAAGCAGAGGTAACGAGAGAACGACTTTTTGTTTTCCGTTTGTCTCTAAACAATAAAACATATTAACTCCAATTCCGTGTCTTTTTGTAAAAAACAAATATTTTTGCCTGTTTTATTGGTTTGTAAGGCGGTGCTTTGATTAAAATCCGTTTGGACGGATGGGAATTGAAAATGTTGAAACGTACACGGGTCGAATAAGTCTCTCAGCCACTCAGTTACAATGACACGCACAGTCAAAA
The DNA here is from genome assembly GCF_900634795.4 of Betta splendens. Lineage (NCBI taxonomy): Eukaryota > Metazoa > Chordata > Actinopteri > Anabantiformes > Osphronemidae > Betta > Betta splendens. Next base: position 3,185,150 of record NC_040898.2, read on the forward strand.
CAAGTCAAACTGCAGTTCTGCAGACACAGAGTAAACGCGTAGGAACAAACATGTTGCTGTAATGCGTCGCTGTAGATCTGCTGATTTCTGGCGTCCTGTCAAAATTACGACCGACAACTGCTGTAAAACAAATTCCTATGATTATTACGGTTATTTACGTAAAATCTACGACTATTGGAAAACATTCATTAACAAGTTGTGGAAGTTTAAAACCTAAATAAGCGGCTGTAGTCGCAGATGGACTGCGCTCTACGTCTTTACTTGCGCATTCAAATTATATTAATTAAACCGCGACGCATAATCCTGGTATTATGTGAAGCCAATATGTTGTATCGGATGTTAGAGCGGTGGGTGTGTACATATTTTTAAGAGACGCCTTCTATTTAAAGACACGAAAAAGCTGAGGAGAATGAAAACAAGAATGTGTTGCTGCTGTGGCGCTGCCTGTTTTAAACCACACAGAACAATTATAACTTCGCAGTGAACAGAAAACAGCTAAGCCATCAACAAGTTGTTGCCCTTCAAACTCCCCATGTTTTAGCACACAACAGATACTTAATAGTAAAGACTTAATAGTAAAATAGGTCTGGTGTAATATATGTGTGTTACAGGTAGAAATAGTCGGACCTCAGTTACGCTGTAGTGCTTTGGAGGCTTCTAATCAACGCTGCGCCACTTGGTGGTTAAAACGAGACTAGCGTCCTGATTTTTTCCAGCCGGCTGCAGGATTAAAAATCTTTAGTCAGCGACGCACTCGCTGCGCCGTGGCGACGCGTCGGTACTGCAGTAAAAACCCTAGTCACTTTGAACCGCTGCCACTGTAGCTCTCCAGCTTAGCCGCCATGTGTTGGCGTTTTCCCCGGATCGACGAGAGGGTCACTTCTCTGCGCCTTCGGGTGGGGGATAGGTCACTCACTGTCATTGTGCATACGGTAGTGTGGAGTACCGGGCCTTCTTGGAGTCTCTGGAGGAAGTGTTGGAAAACGCTCCAACTGGGGACCCCATCGTTCTTCTGGGAGATTTCAATGCCCACGTGGGTAACGACCGTAATACCTGGAGAGGCGTGATTGGGAGGAACGGCCTCCCTGATTTGAACCCGAATGGTGTTATGTGATTGGACTTCTGTGCTAGGCAAAGTTTGGCCATAAAAAACACCATGTTCGAAAATAAGGGTGTCCATCGGTGCACATGGCACCAGGACACCCTAGGCCGGAGGTCGATGATAGACTTCGTAGTTGTTTTACCTGACCTTCGGCCATGTTTTGGACACTCGGGTAAAAAGAGGGGCTGAGCTGTCAACTGATCACCGCCTGGTGGTAGTAGGATCCGCTGGCAGGGAAGGAGGCTGGAACGACTTGGCAGGCCCAAACGTATTGTGAGGGTCTGTTGGGAACATCTGGCTGAACCCTCTGTCAGACAGACCTTTAACCCACACCTCCGGGAGAGCTTAGACCAGATTCCGAGGGAGGTTGGAGACATAGAGTTCGAGTGGACCATGTTCTCCCCCTCCATTGTCAACGCGGCTGTTCGGAGCTGTGGACGCAGGGTCTCTGGTGCCTGTTGTGGTGGTACTCCCCGAACCCGGTGGTGGACGCCTGAGGTAAGGGATGCCATCAAGCTGAAGAAGGAGTCCTACCAGGTTTGGTCGACCTGTGGTACTCCTGAGGTAGCTGATGGGTACCAACAGGCCAAGCGTGCTGCAGCTCATGCCATTGCGGGGGCAAAAACAGAGGGAGGGGACTCAGACATTTCCATTGCTTCTTATGTGTGTGCAGCCAGTGAGGTATGATTATTTTACTTTTGTTTTCTTGTTTTTACGTGTATGTTGTAGTTTGACGGTGAATGTTGGTGGATTCCCGTGGATGACAAGAGAATAAGGAGCATCAACCAGGCGGCATATAGACACCAAAGTGACCTCGCATCGGGGCCAGCAGTTTTATATGTCTCGGGAGGATGAATGATGTTTGATTGGTGACAATTATCTATTTGTCACCTGATGCCCGACATGGATTATTTATTAATTGAAATTAATACTGTGTTTACAATAAAGGTAATAATTATAATAATTAAACTGACTTGCATTGGGGCATTTGGACCCTTTCCCTAAGGGGGGCAGGGGGCTACGAGGTGTCTTACTCAAAGAAACACTTGGTGCTTGGGTGGGCTTTGAACCTGGAACCTTCCACTTCCCCAAGGTAACGCTCTACCAACTGAGCAACCAAGCCACTTTGTATAACAACATGTTTATTTTGTGTTACACTCTGCCACAAAATAATAAAATATAACAATATTAATAACACAAAAGATAATAATAATAATTATTCCCTCATCAATAATGGTGGTGTGTAATGCTGGTGCGCCGCAGACCCAAACAATGCTCCAGTGACCAGCTGATCTCACTTGGATCGGCTGCAAAATACTTGACCCCGCCAAAAACATCAAGCTTCCCAGAAGCCATAAGGAAGAAAACAAAGGGATGTAGAGGAGGCAAAAAAGTTTGTGGAGGGAACAAAGACTAAAGAAAAGCGGTGAGCAAAGAGGAGGTGAGAAGATTAAAGCTGCATCTCCCTTCGCTGACTATGGGCAACGTAAAGTCACTGGTTAATAAAATGGAACTGACAGCTCTAGTGAGAGAGAAGAAAATCTTTTCTGAGTGCAGCTTGATCTGTTTCACAGAGACCTGGCTGCATAAAAATATCCCAGACTCCAGTGTTAATATTGACGGATTCCGCGCTGTGTGCTTTGACAGAGGCCAAGTGGGAACCAGGAAGATGCAAGGAGCGGGGGCGTTTTTATTAACAATAAGTGGTTCCATCCTGGACATGTGACAGTTAAAGAGCGGATTTGCAGCCCTGACATCGAACTGTTGGCCTCCATCCATATTATCTACCAAGAGAGTGTCTCATCGTTATACGTTATACTCATCGCTTTTTACACCCCCCCACCTTCGCAAGCACTGGCAGACATCTAAGGTCATGCAAACAGTCGTCTCCAACCTGCAGTCCAGACATCCTGACACTTTCTTTATGAACTCTGGTGAGTTTAATCACACCAGCCTCGACAAGTCACTTCCTACATTCACCAGTTTGTGAGTTGTCTCACCAGTCTGAAGACACTAAATCTGATCTATGCTAATGTTAAGGATGCCTACTCTTCCACTGCCCCCCCCCTCTGGGAAAGTCAGATCATAATTTGATTCATCTCCTACATTGATGGACTGACAGACTGCATCACAGATTATAATAACTTCTGTGTGGACACCCATGTACCTGATAAAATAATATGCTTTCCTAACAACAGGCCATGGGTCACTCATGATATTAAAGCCACCCTGAATGAAAAAAGCGTTCAGGTTTGGGGACAGGGAGACAGCTAGGAGTGTTCAGAGAGAGCTGCCAGTCAAAATCAAGGAGGGGAAGGTGGCTTACAGGAGGAAACTGGAACACAAACTTCACAACAACAACACCAGGAAAGTGTGGAGGGGAGTGAGGACCATCACTGGCTACAGGTCCAGCAGCCAGGTGACTGAGGGGTCTGTGGACCGGGCCATCAAATTTAATAACTTCTTAAACAGATTCCAGGTTGGGTCCTCAAACTCCTCGCTGCTCACGGTGGGCCCCCTTTACGTCACCCACAGGGCTCATCCACCTCCATCCCCACCTCACACACAACATAGCAGTAACAAAGGTTGCAGGACCTGATGGAATCAGACCAAGGGAGCTCCCCAGCTATGTGGTGTCCTACAACAACACACAAGCAACACATTTTCAACCTGAGCTTGCAGCTAGAGAGAGTTTCTCTTGGGTGAAAAAAGCCCTACATTGTGCCAGTGATTAAGATGCGACATCCCAGAGTTCTGTTTCTAAGCCACAATGCCTGGAAAGACGTGCTCAGATCACTAACTTTGAACCATTAATAATATGGCGAAACTGCATTGGATATCATAAAGCACTTTTAGCCAAAGATTCGGTGAGTAAATGTTGTGGACCATATGCATAAGGACCAAAGACTACAAATTCAAACAGTCCGTAGGTCGGCCTTCTAGCATGGCAGACACTGCGAGTTTGACGCAAGACAAAGCCAGAGAAGACAGCTTGCAATCACCTTAAAGTTGGCATAGCAAGAGCCTCTTTAGCAGATGGCTACTGTCAAACTATTGATAATTCAGCAAAACTGTAATGCATATCAGAAAAATAACTCCACAATCATGATTTCAAAATGTGTCTCTGTGTTCCTCCCAAATGTCTGACGAAAATGATCATGATTGTATGGGATTTTATTGTTAGAAAATATGACTACAACCAAGTGAAAATATTATGTTGATAAAGCAAAAAATGTGGCTGTCGTGAAAGTTTCTGGCTTAAGGAAAACATCATCTACCGTTCAAGCTGTGACATCACCTGCTGTAGCTGACTATGCACACACTAATGGAGAAGCTGATTTTTTTTTTTCAAAAACCACTCTATGCTTAAACTGCTATAAATCAAAAAATATTAAAGATATTAAAAAGCTGAACAACAGATTTGAATGTTTGAGGATTGTTTCGTAGTTTAAATGGTGTCTGTAGCTTAAAGTATGCTGAAGTAATTAAAGCTGAAAGTAGACAAAGCTGAAGAGGATTTAAAACACTTTCTTGATTCATTTCTATGGGACAAAAAATTTTAAAAAGCTAAATATATCAAAAACTATGAAACATATAATTGAGAAAAATAATAGCGCACTTCCCCTGAGGTATCTGAACAGTTTGATTTTGAATAGTATCTGTAGCTGAAAGCGTGTAGGAGGAGATAAGTGCCAAAAAACGGGCCTATAAAAAAAATAAAAAAAGCATTTCCATATGAAAATGCACAGTGAATGCTTCCATGCTGAATGTATTGCTGAAAAATTACTGAAAACAGCTGAAACACTTAAAACATATCTGAAAGTATCTTAAGCAATTATAGATTAATGTATCTAAACAGAACTGGTTGTTGTTTAAACAGAGCTGAATATTTTCAAAAGAAGCTGAAGCAGTTGAACTCAAATTAAGGAAAGAGATCAAAGAGATCTGCTGAAATTCAAGAAACGCTAAAATGAAGGAAGTATGCAAAGGATTGCTAAATTTGATGAGATATAGCTGAATGTATCAAAATAGGTAAATAGAGTCCAAGAGCTGAAAGAATAGTTGTGGAAACATTTAAAACAGCTGACAGAAGCTTCAGAGTGAGTCGCTGAATTTTAAATTTGGAAAAGTTGGAGCATTTAAGGATGCATGTGCAGGTAATTACTAAACAGTAATATAGTCTCATTAACTAATTCATAATTCATAATTAACCAGTCAAAAGAAAAAGAAGAAAATGGACAGGACTTAATTGCTGAAAGACGAGTTAGTTGAAGAGCTTCCTCCAGATGGAAAGGAATGCTTAGTAATTTTAACATATTTTTCTTTATTAAACAAAGAGTTGATGATGCACAGTCTACACCTATATATGCACCTATATAAGAAAGATCAGGTACTGTAGTTTAAAAAAGCTGAATGTGTACACCTGCTCAAATCAGGAATGGACATACAGAACAGTTGGGCTGAGAGGTCCAACACCTACTGCTCAGAGCCGTTGTCAAGAAGACGGTTCTCCAAACGCAGGAAAATCCACAGATCAACTCAATCAGTTGCATCATCTCATTTTCAACCCTTCTTAAGAGGCTTGTTATAGCAAAACCATAAGGGTTATTACAAAAATAACTTCACTTTATGAATTCCAAGGCTTCAATGAGAATTGTATCATTATTTTAGCACGTTATAGTGGCCCATTGGGGTTATTCCTGCCCCGAGCCGCTAAGGCTTATGGGTAAAGAAGGTGTTCTTGTCTGAAACATCTGACTTAACACTAGAAGGACACGAAATTCCTCGTGCTAAGAGAAGCAGACAAGGGCAAAGAAAGACTCACAACCACAGGTCACATCGCCAGCATGTTGACACAGTCAATCAAGAAGGTGAGCCTCTTCAACACCTTAATTCAAGGCCAAAACAACGTTGTTCCCACCCACGTGGGGGAAGAGGTCGGTTCAGACAGAACTTGAACCATAGGTATAGGGGCCACAGGCCAATTCACCTGTCAAGGGAAGACTCAGAGGTGAACATAGTAAGTCTGGTACAGATGCATGGAGGAAGCCTTACAAGAATTGATTGGCCTACCAGTTTGGATGCTTCTTCAGACCACTCAACAGAAACCAGACACTGACTCCCCACTAGTGGATTAGACCAGGCATCTTTCCCCATTCAGAGGCCACTAGGTAAGAATGACATAGGTGGCCTATACCAGGCACCAAGCTTGCATCAAACACATCCACATATCAAAAGGGGGGAGCAGTCACAGCTCCCAAAGGCGCGGGTAGACTAGTTCAATCTTCTCCTTAGGAAGATTTTGCAGGCTGCTGAGACCCTTAAGGACAGTCAGAGAAGATAATTTAGGTGCAGGTAGCTAACAGGCTTTTAAGGGTTATCACAAAAATAACTTCACTTTATGAATCCCAAGGCTTCAAGGTTACTTTTAATATTGCTTTTAAACAAAAGCTAATGTTTACATCTGATTTTACGGAGAAATCTGATGTAAATGTGAAGAATTTAATGCAAAGGTCATTCACCAATCATTGCAAGGGTCACTCCTATTTACACCAGTTTCTGTCATGGTGCATTACCCACAAGGCATTGTGCTATAAATTTGCATATATATAATTTGCTCATCAGTAATATATACAGAGCTGTTGAGGACACTGAGCATAAAGAGTTTCACTTCTCAGTCAATCTGTTACAAGGCTCAATCACTTATTTACTGCGGCTGCACCGTTGTTATGGTGAGGAGTGCTCCAAAGGCAGGAACCTCCACAGATTGACTCAGTCAGTCGTACTGAAGCTCATTTGCACCCCTGCTTAACTGAGTTGTTACAGCAAAACCATAATACCTATCACAAAAATAACTTCACTTTATGGGTGCCAAGGCTTCAGTGAGCAACTGGTGTGAGTTTTATGTTTGAGGAGTAAGAATTGTAGCCACAGTCGCAATTTAAAAATGCCAATCCTCTGTGACTCTCACCAGAAGTCAGCAAAACATTTCCATTGAAGTCTACGGGAGGATTTCGGGAACCCTCTGCACTCTGAGGGACCTACAGACTAACCACTAGCCTTCACTGAAACCAAATTTAGTAGGCTTAGTGCCTTTGCAGTTAGCAACCCCTGCTAGCTAATTGTGTGTTAACGGTAGCCAAGCTCGGTTATCTGCGAAACTGTCACGGACTCAAGGTAGCGGACCCACACGCACAGCGGAGACAAGGCTCAGTGCACAACAGGGTTTATTCAAGCTCGTTGTTGGAGAAAATATATTTTCATATATATTTAATCTCATTTATCTTTGGTGTTTATTCTATATCATTTAATCCATATAATCATTTATCCATTTCATTTATATTCATTTCATTTATATTCATTTATCTTTTTATGTATTATTTGCCTTTTTTATATTTTCCATTTATGGTTTGCATTTGCTGTGCCTTATAACCCCATTGACAGGTGCACAGACTTCTAACCACAGGTTTTCAAGTATTGTCATATACGAAGAACAATTTTGTCACATTTGCCATTTGCTCTGTGCTCCTACGCAGGCGTAGGGGTTCAAAACCACAAGAGGGGTTGGAGGAGTACTGCTATGCCTAATGTGTGTGTTTCTGCATGTTCAGCAATGATGTGATGATGTGATGATGGAGGCGTGTACAAGCTTCAATAAAATGTTGTGCTTTGGGGAAGTTCGTTGGAGTTGGTTGGTCTCTGAGTGAAGCGCTTACAACGCTAAGATCTCAGGCGAACTCCCCTTGGCCAAGTAAAATCTCTGGTTGGCTCTCAGTGTGCTATATTGTTCTCGTCTCTGTGTGTATCAGTGCTGTTGTGGTATTTTCAGACCCAACATAATTTGGTCCTTCGAGCCGGATCTCAACAGTCCACGTCGTGGGAGGAAGGTGACGGAACACCGAAGTCTGACGTCAGCCGGACATCTACTCGTCCGACACAAAATCCTGGGGCGTGAATTCGTCGCTGGGTCGGTGGCATAGATCCTGATCTTCCCTCCAACGGCGTTGATGACGAGTTCCAGGAGACGAGCAATACAGCACCAATAAGTGAGTGTCCGTAATGCCATGATTGGGGTTGACTGGGCCCGGAATGCCAGGATAAATAACTAAAGGTTGACTAAGTGTCGTAATTCCAGAGTCGTGTTGGATCGACTGGGTTGACTGGAGCCGTAATTCCAGAGTCGTGTTGGATCGACTAATCTAGAGTCGTGTTGGATCGACTGGGTTGACTGGAGCCGTAATTCCAGCGTACTTGTTAAGACGTTAACAAAACGTGTGAATGATTGTATGAATGGGTCTATGTAGAGTGGAAACCTAACGGTGCTAACGCAAACTCTACGCTTGACCATTGTCCCTAAGCGCATTTAACTCCTTAGTGGGAGTCGCAGGGATTGTCCTGTTTGTCTTGTTTGTTCGATGTGGGTTTGGATCAAAGTTGAGAGGTTGGTTTGTTGGGACAGCTACATCCGCAGAAAACTAGTTTCTGTAGAAGCCTGGTGTAGTCGATGATCCCTGCAGACATTGTGACCGATCGTTGATCCTGACCAGAAAAGAGTTTACACTTGAATAACAAAAAGATTGTTCAGAATGGGTAACGGGAAAAGCAAACCTGCCACCATGGAGGGTGACTCCAAGTACATGGAGAAATTTTCACCTGGCAGTACTAGATTTTTGAAACTGTAGGAAAAGAAGTACGGGTTTGAGGGGAAACTGATTTACGGTCCGTGTGAGAAACTAGTTGAGAGATTAAAGGTTGAAACTCTTGACACTCGCAGAGCCCAAAACAAAGAAAAACACCTGCAATTGTTGGAGGCTGTGAAGTGGCGAGAGCAAGCGTTTAAGCGGAGACAGGATATTCAGAAAAAATTAGATATGAAGCGTGAACGGCTTGCCCTAGAGGCAGCTGTTGTGGTGAAGCCAGACGAGGAAACCGTCTGTGCTAGTGAAGGTGCGAGAATTAGTGAAGAGAGAAGACAGAGATCAGATCGGAAATCTGAAATCGAAGAAAAAGTGCTCGAATGCCAGAGAGCAGTAGAAAAACTAGACATTAATGAACGTGCAGCTGCTAGAGCTGACCCCATAGCCAAACATACCAGAACAGCTCACAAAGGTGAACTTCACTCCTTACTGTTAGGAGAACCAACACATTATCCTGATCTGAAACAATATAACATAGTTGACAGAAATTATGATTGTCCTGCTCCCAATCCACCCATCCCAGGGGGAGCAAACGGAGAATTCTATCCCCTCGTAGAGGTTGCAAATCCGCATTTTGGAGCAACGACAGCCTCAGGTGCTTATGATGACAGAGAGACAATCTATGTCTTCCGGCCCTGGACCGAAGCAGACTGCACCGAAGCGTGCAAAAGCTTAGGTGATCCAAAATTAGATGTAGATGCCTGGGTTGATAAACATCGCCAGTTGATTGATTCGTTTGGACTCAATGGCTGGGAAGTTGATCAAACTTTCAGAAAGTCTCTGACCTTCAATTGGGGCAGAGTGAAGGGTGACTTTACTGGAAAAGATGTACGTGACACAAATCTTCCAGCTAAAAGCAGTGCATTGAAACACCAAGTAGAGATGGTGCATGAAAACATGAAAAAGCTGTGGAAAAAAAAACCCCGACTATGTTAAAATTGCGCAATGCAGACAAAAAGAAGGTGAAGACGTGTTTGAGTACAGAGCTAGAGGAAGTGTTTCGAAACCACAGCGGGTTAACCGAGGACACCGCTGATGACTCACCCTATCAGCAGCAGCTAAAACAAGCGCTGATGGGGGGTTTTCACCACACCATAGCTGATTTCAGCTATTTCAGATACAGTTATTGTCCCCACTTCCAAAGGTATGGTTGCTATAGGCAAGGGTGAAGAAATACTGACCCTACCGTTACATAGGATTGAAGAACCACATTACTACTGGACATTAGATCTACCAAGTCCAGACCCCACACACGCTTCTGAACAGTTATTGTCCCTAGCTATCCAGTGTCAGAAGGGACCCTTTACACCTCAGTCTTTAGAAAAGTTTCACATTACCTTGAGATACAAACATTCATTAGGGCCAGATTTTGTTTATGACAGCCAGGTTTTTAATTTGGGCCCCCAGAGCGTGACTCTAAATGCCATGTACACTGACAAAAAGGGCATGACAGGGTGTGCAGTTCAGCTCAGCGAGCAAGCACTTGAACTTTTCCAAGTGCAGGGTTCTACCCCTCATGTGTCAGTAACCAAAGCTCCACTGCAGAAGTGGAATGACATCGGGGACTTCGTCTTTAACGCAGCACAAATCCCCTGTTGGAAGGACATCGGGGATGGTTGGCTGATTGACGAATCGACACACTCCATCTATATGAGACCTTTAGGATGGGAGGTAACTACCTCTCCCCGTGTCTATTTGGATGTCCCACATGAGGCGGGAGAATGACTTGCTTCGTGCACACTGCCCGATCCCCTTTTATCACAGGTTCCAGATTCTTTTTGGTCGAAAGGGAAAGCAGATGTAGGGTTAATGACCACTGCTACACCAGTGGTGATTAAAGCTAAAACTGATTACCGTCCCCGCATACGTCAATATCCATTGAAACCAGATGCATTAACCGGTATAAAACCAGTCATTGATGATATGATAAAAGCAGGCATTATTATAGAATCCCCAGATGCTCAGTGTAACACTCCGATTTTTCCTGTTAAGAAAGCAAAATCAGGGGCATGGAGAATGGTTCAAGATCTAAGAGCAGTAAACCAAGCAGTTGAGAGCCGTGCTCCGTGTGTGCCCGATCCCCACACATTACTTAACCAGCTAAAACCAGATAAGCAATGGTTTACAGTTGTGGATCTGAGCAATGCATTCTTTTCCATACCATTAGCTAAAGAATCACAGGGATGGTTTGGGTTCACTTATCAGGGAAAGAAATACACCTACACCAGGTTACCACAGGGATATTGTGACAGCCCAACCATCTTTTCTACAGAAATACAGAATTGTCTTTCAGACTTTGAAATGCCAGGCCATAGTCAGTTGTTAGTTTACGTGGATGACATTTTAATTGCTTCTGATACTAAGCAAAACAACGAGATTGCTGCACTTGCATTATTCCGTCATTTAGCAAAGACGGGAAACAAAGCTTCGCTTTCAAAGTTGCAGTGGGTCAAACAGACAGTGACCTTTTTAGGACATGAACTGTCACCTTGCGGTCGCAGCTTGACGGTCGACAGAAAAGCGTCTATTTTAAATGCTCCTAAACCGCAAACGAAACAGCAGATGATGCAGTTTCTAGGGTGATGCAACTACTGCAGACTATGGTTGCCGAGCTATGCACAAATAACACAACCGTTGTTAGATGTGATCTACTCCCAACCCATGTCCATGAAGCAGAATATAGAGTGGACTTCAGAAGCTGAAGAAGCTTTCACTTCACTGAAACAAGCTCTTACTGGTGCTACAGTATTGAGTTTACCAGACTATTCAAAACAGTTTGTTCAAACAGTTGATTGTAAAGGCCATTTCATGACTTCTATGTTGGCCCAACAAACAGGAGGCCGCTACAAGCCTGTAGCTTATTATTCCAAGCGTTTAGACACTGTTGCATGCGCTTTACCATCCTGTGTACGAGCAGTGTGTGCAGCTGCCCTTGCAGTGCACTGCTCAGCGGAAGTGGTGTTGTTTCACACCCTCGAGCTGCTAGTACCACACGCTGTAGACATGCTGTTGACGCAGACCAAGATGTCCTTCCTGTCACCTGCACGACACCTTTCAAATTTGGTAACACTTATGTCACAGGCGAATATCACCATCAAGCGGTGTAACACGCTAAACCCTTCTACACTAATTCCAACACAAGAGGAAGGGGAACAACACATGCAGATTTGTTGAAAGACTTGCTACAAGCCGTGTTATTACCTAAGTCTATTGCTGTGTGCAAATGCGCTGCACACACCAAACGGAAAGACCCTGTTTCACAGGGCAATGCTTTTGCTGACAAAATAGCTAAAGAGGCTGCGGAAGGCAAACATGGTGTTTTGACCTTAACGGCTATTTCACAAAGTCCTAAAGAACCTTTAGACATATTAAGGATATGCAATGCCAATCACCGACTTCTGAACAGAAACGATGGATTAAGCTGGGCGCAGCTTTAATTAATGGAATTTACAAAGTAAATTCCAAACCGGTTTTACCACGAAACCTGTTCCACACCGTTGCCGTGCTGAGCCATGGGCCTTGCCACGTCTCCACAGGGGGAATGATGAGAACGGTGGAACAGCACTTTTTCACACATGGGTTTAATTCCTATGCCAAACAGTTTTGCAGAGCATGTTTAACATGTTGTAAACATAATGCACAAGGGAATGAGAGGCCTAAGAGAGGACAGTTTCCTGAGGCTTCTCACCCTTTTCAGTTCCTGCATATGGACTTCATTGAGTCGAACAAGTGCAACAACTACAAATACTGCCTTGTGTTGATATGTCCATTTTCCAAGTGGGTTGAGATCGTGCCAAGCAAGAATGCTGATGCACTGACAGTTGCTAAAGCATTGTGCAAAATCATTATTCCTGTACATGGCATTCCACAGGTCATCTACAGTGATAATGGGCCACACTTCGTGAACGAAGTGATAAGACAAGTGGCCACCCACTTAGGCATCACGTTGAAAAATCACTGTTCTTACCACCCACAGAGTGCAGGGCTGGTAGAACGCACAAATGGTACAGTTAAACTGAGACTGAAGAAAACTATGGAACAGACTGGGAGGTCCTGGCCAGAGTGTCTGGACCTAGTAAAAATGTACATGAGAATCACTCCAACAGGGAATGGTTTAACACCTTTTGAGATCATTTATGGTAGACCGTTTGTGTTACCTATAATGACTGATGTCAAAGAAAAGAAGGAGAGCCAGACACTAGCAGAGTGGATGGCTAACCTGTTGAAGGAAAAAGAGATTGTGAATGCAAATAAGCTGCCAGACGCTGCTTTGTCTCAGCAGGAGGAGAAGATCGAGCCAGGTGACCAGATCCTCATCAAGGCCATCAAACGAAAGACGTGGTCAAGTCCGCGGTGGGAGGGGCCATACACTGTGGTACTCACTACACCGACGGCTGTAAAGATCGAGGAGAGAGCTACGTGGATCCATCAAAACCACTGCAAGAGGGTGATTCCCCTGGTTGGCACTGAGTAGGGGTGGAAGTCGACCGGTATCAAAACCTTTGGTCGCCGAAGAAACCAACTGATCCCCGCTCCCAGCTATGGCACCAGTGGGTAAGCTCCGGGTAGTGGTCTGTGTCACAATCTTCATGATTGGTTTGTTTGCTCTCAATGTACTGTGGGATGGCCAGATGCTGAATCTGTTTAGAGTGAAGAAATGGACTGGTACACCAGTGGACGACTGGAACTGGAAGAACTTGGACCCCAACCACAAGCACCCGTTCGAGACCAACATGTGGTATCGTTATGTCAAGGTGTTAGCTAAAGCATACAATAAATCGAATTGTTTTGTGTGCTCTCACATGCCGCATTCATCTTCTCACCTGACACTCTATGCTACACCCATGCCTTACCATGAAAGGTTTTACAAAAGGTCTTATAAAGTTGATACAATGTTTTGACGTTCACATTGAAAAGTGATTCAGCGAGATGTGATATTAATGTTTAATTGTCCTTGTAATGACAAACAGGGGGGAATGTTGGAGAAAATATATTTTCATATATATTTAATCTCATTTATCTTTGGTGTTTATTCTATATCATTTAATCCATATAATCATTTATCCATTTCATTTATATTCATTTCATTTATATTCATTTATCTTTTTATGTATTATTTGCCTTTTTTATATTTTCCATTTATGGTTTGCATTTGCTGTGCCTTATAACCCCATTGACAGGTGCACAGACTTCTAACCACAGGTTTTCAAGTATTGTCATATACGAAGAACAATTTTGTCACATTTGCCATTTGCTCTGTGCTCCTACGCAGGCGTAGGGGTTCAAAACCACAAGAGGGGTTGGAGGAGTACTGCTATGCCTAATATGTGTGTTTCTGCATGTTCAGCAATGATGTGATGATGTGATGATGGAGGCGTGTACAAGCTTCAATAAAATGTTGTGCTTTGGGGAAGTTCGTTGGAGTTGGTTGGTCTCTGAGTGAAGCGCTTACAACGCTAAGATCTCAGGTGAACTCCCCTTGGCCAAGTAAAATCTCTGGTTGGCTCTCAGTGTGCTATATTGTTCTCGTCTCTGTGTGTATCAGTGCTGTTGTGGTATTTTCAGACCCAACACTCGTGGTCAGGCAGGCAAGGGTCGACACACAGATCAGGCAGGTTCAGTACAGACAGGGTTTAGACAAGCGGTGATCAAGGCAGGCTAGGGTCAAACTCACGGCACGGCAGGATCAAAGGTGAGGCGAGAATCAGGGTCAGGAGAAGCGAGGTCATACACAGGTTCAAGATCATGAGGATAACGCTGGATTGCTGACTAATACACATAGACAATCTGGCAAGGTGCAGGGCTGAGGGGTGGTGCTTAAATACTGAGTGAAGATGATGGCTGGATAGTTAGCAGGTGAGTAATTAGTAACAGGGCACAGGTGCGTCAAACTAAAACCGGAGGTAAAGCTGGAACTGAAAACATGGGCACAGAACAGGAAGTGGTACAAAATAAAACCGGAAATGATTGAGTGCAGTGGCTAAATGACCTGGACTGTGACAGAACCCCCCCGTCTAGGGCGGATTCCCAGACGACCAACAGAAAACCAAGAAAAAAAAAAGGAAAACACAGCTAAGCAGGAGGGGCGACGGACTAGAACACACATGAGAATGAAGACACAAGAAATGAGTGGCAGAGAACAGAACCAAGTCTATGAGGTGAGTCCATGAATAATGAGTCCATGATGGATGGTAACAAAGTTCAGGCAATCCCTCAAGGGGGGTGGTGACGAGGAGAGTCACGGCCGTGCAGCCGCCAGGCCGAGACGGCACATCTTATGCCCGGAGACAAGGCTAGAGTTCTAGGAGGCCGACGTCGAAACATGCTGCCTCCAGTGGCCAAACGCATGCGCCGGTGCTCTCCAGACCGGGGGTGCTCCAGGGGACTGAGAAGACGCGGCGGTCGGCAGTGCCAGAGCCCGCGCCATCGTCGAAGCAGGAAACAGCGACCTCCAGGTAGGTGGTCGCCTCCGGAACCGGCCAGCCGAGGTGGCCGACGACGCAGGAGGCAGCGCCATCCCTGCCACAGGATTCGCCAAGGACCTGGCCCTCCGTCGGGCAGGCGAGGCGAAAGCTGGCGGGAAGCTGGGAACAGCGACGAAGACAGGCGTGGAGACAAAGCCGGAACCAGGGGCAGACGTGGAGGCGAGGCTGGGACCAGAGACGAGGACCGACGTGGAGACGAGGCTGGGACCAGAGGCGAAGACGGACGTGGAGACGAGGCAGGAACCAGAGACGAAGACAGACGTGGAGACGAGGCAGGAACCAGAGGCGAAGACAGACGTGGCGACGAGGCAGGAACCAGAGGCGAAGACAGACGTGGAGACGAGGCAGGAACCAGAGGCGAAGACAGACGTGGAGACGAGGCCGGCACCGGGCCTCCAGGAGCGGAGGCAGACGTGTCCGGGGCCGGACCACCAGGAGCTGAGGCGAACGTGTCCGGGGCCGGACCACCAGGAGCTGAGGCGAACGTGTCCGGGGCCGGACCACCAGGAGCTGAGGCGAACGTGTCCGGGGCCGGACCGCCAGGAGCTGAGGCGAACGTGTCCGGGGCCGGACCACCAGGAGCTGAGGCGAACGTGTCCGGGGCCGGACCACCAGGAGCTGAGGCGATCGTGTCCGGGGCCGGACCACCAGGAGCTGAGGCGAACGTGTCCGGGGCCGGACCGCCGGGAGCAGAGGCGAGCGTGGCCGGGACCGGAGCCCCAGGGGCTGCGACGAGCGTGTCCGGGACCGGACCCCCAGGGGCTGCGACGAGCGTGTCCGGGACCGGACCCCCAGGGGCTGCGACGAGCGTGTCCGGGACCGGACCCCCAGGGGCTGCGACGAGCGTGTCCGGGACCGGACCACCAGGAACTGCACCTGCACACATTGGCACAAAAACCACAGGGGCCAGGAGCGGGCCGACCACCTCCGGGAGGTCGGCAGGAGCCGGAGCTGGACCGACCTCCTCCGGGAGGTCGGCAGGAGACGGAGCTGGGACGACCTCCTCCGGGAGGTCGGTAGGGACTGCAACAGACGCTGCGGCAGACGCTGCGGCCGGGACGACCCCCTCCTGGGGATCGTCGGGGGCTGCGGCCTCCGAGGGGCCGACAGTGGCAGGAGCTAGAACGGCGTCCTCCTCAGAGGAGCCGACAGGAGCTGGGACTAGAACGGCGTCCTCCTCAGAGGAGCCGACAGGAACTGGGACTAGAACGGCCTCTACTTGGCCGACAGGAACTAGAACGGCGTCCTCCTCTGAGGAGCCGACAGGAACTGGGACTCGAACGGCCTCTACTTGGCCGACAGGAACTAGAACGGCGTCCTCCTCTGAGGAGCCGACAGGAACTGGGACTAGAACGGCCTCAATATGGCCGACAGGAACAGGGGCGGCCTCAATATGGCCGACAGGAACAGGAACGGCCTCAACATGGCCGACAGGAACAGGAACGGCCTCAACATGGCCGACAGGAACAGGAACGGCCTCAATATGGCCGACAGGAACAGGAACGGCCTCAATATGACCGACAGGAACAGGAACGGCCTCAATATGACCGACAGGAACAGGAACAGGAACGGCCTCAATATGGCCGCCAGGAACGGGAACAGGAACTGAGACCTGGTGTGGCTGGCCAGAGGTGCCTGCTAGCTGGCGTAAAGATGGGGCTTGAATTTGGCGTGGCGGAGCCGAGGCTTGAGCTTGAGCCGGCTGGGCTGAGGCTTGAGCTTGAGCCGGCTGGGCTGAGGCTTGAGCTTGAGCCGGCTGGGCTGAGGCTTGAGCTTGAGCTTGGCATGGCTGAGGTGAGGCTAGGGCGGGAGTTGCTGCCGCCAGTGGTGCAGCCAGGGGCGCTGGGGCCAGTGGTGCAGCCAGGGGCGCTGGGGCCAGTGGTGCAGCCAGGGGCGCTGGGGCCAGTGGTGCAGCCAGGGGCGCTGGGGCCAGTGGTGCAGCCAGGGGCGCTGGGGCCAGTGGTGCAGACTTAGACGCTGGGGCCAGTGATGCAGACTTAGACGCTGGGGCCAGTGATGCAGACTTAGACGCTGGGGCCAGTGATGCAGACTTAGACGCTGGGGCCAGTGATGCAGACTTAGACGCTGGGGCCAGTGATGCAGACTTAGACGCTGGGGCCAGTGGTGCAGGCTCTGATGCAGGAACGGGTGCAGGCTCTGATGCAGGAACGGGTGCAGGCTCTGATGCAGGAACGGGTGCAGGCTCTGATGCAGGAACGGGTGCAGGCTCTGATGCAGGAACGGGTGCAGGCTCTGATGGGGGTTCAATGAAACCCAGGGCCTCGCGCAGCGCAGGCTTCCGGGCGATGAGCAGGGCGGCTTCACGGAAGTGACGCTCCTTGCTTACCGGGTCGGTCTCTGCCTCAGCGGAGTTCAGCCAGTGTGCAAACAGGAACAGGACCGGAGGGGGGCATTGGGCACGGATCCGCAGGAAGATGCTGTCTGGGATGCCTGCGATGGAGATGGGCATGTCGTATGATGGGGCGAGAGTGCCCTCTGCTGGCGAAGGAGGCAGTCTGATTTCCGTGACCGAGTCTTCTGGAGCCTGGACAGGGGAAACCGGCTGTCGTCGACGCCGTCTGGACCTCCGACGGCTAGCTGTGGGCTTCTCAACTGCCAGGGCTGAAGCCGGGGCTGGGACCACGGTACGGACTGGATCTGGAGGGGAGCGAGCTTGACTCGACTGAGCCGCGACAGGAACGTGAGCTGGGTTTGACTGAGCAGCGACAGGAACGTGAGCTGGGTTTGACTGAGCAGCGACAGGAACGTGAGCTTGGCTGGACTGGACGACGACGGAAACGTGAGCTTGACTCGACGGAGCAGCGACAGGAACGTGAGCTTGGTCCGACTGAGCGACGGCAGGAACGTGAGCTTGGCTTGACTGAGCAGCGACAGGAACGTGAGCTTGGCTTGACTGAGCAGCGACAGGAACGTGAGCTTGGCTTGACTGAGCAGCGACAGGAACGTGAGCTTGGCTTGACTGAGCAGCGACAGGAGCGCTCTCCGGTGCAGCAGGAACAGCTGATGAGACGCTGGCGGGCGCCGCGCGCAGAGCGCGTGCCAAATCCCTCCGTACTGCCTGGAGTTTCTCAAAAAGTGTCTGCACTCCCGGGTAGTCAAGCCACCAAAATTCCTCCTCCAGGATAGCGATCGCCTGTTTTATTACGCGGAGCCGCGCCTTCAGACTGGGGGCTTCCGCGTAATTCCTCGCGAGCTCCCCGAAGCACCAGCGGAGGTCCTCCGGCAGCCTCGAGCAGGTAAAAACCATCACGACTCTGCGTTGTCCGAGTACACAATAACAAAAAATCTGATGCAAGACGCCGGCTGGGTCCGAGTGTGGCCAGATTGTACTGTCACGGACTCAAGGTAGCGGACCCACACGCACAGCGGAGACAAGGCTCAGTGCACAACAGGGTTTATTCAAGCTCGTGGTCAGGCAGGCAAGGGTCGACACACAGATCAGGCAGGTTCAGTACAGACAGGGTTTAGACAAGCGGTGATCAAGGCAGGCTAGGGTCAAACTCACGGCACGGCAGGATCAAAGGTGAGGCGAGAATCAGGGTCAGGAGAAGCGAGGTCATACACAGGTTCAAGATCATGAGGATAACGCTGGATTGCTGACTAATACACATAGACAATCTGGCAAGGTGCAGGGCTGAGGGGTGGTGCTTAAATACTGAGTGAAGATGATGGCTGGATAGTTAGCAGGTGAGTAATTAGTAACAGGGCACAGGTGCGTCAAACTAAAACCGGAGGTAAAGCTGGAACTGAAAACATGGGCACAGAACAGGAAGTGGTACAAAATAAAACCGGAAATGATTGAGTGCAGTGGCTAAATGACCTGGACTGTGACAGAACCCCCCCGTCTAGGGCGGATTCCCAGACGACCAACAGAAAACCAAGAAAAAGCCTCCACAGCTAACACATACAGTAAAAAACATTTAAGTAAGCCACAGGTTGAAGTGTCACCTGTACACCACTACTACTGCTGTAGTTGCAAATCACATCGCTCCTCAGAAACAAAATGAACACATGAATCTTCTGAGATCCTGTGCTGAACGTTTACCCAGGCAGGGAAACTTAGACTTTCAAGGAGTTGTTGCAAGGATCTTATAAGTGTCAGCAACAGAATTAGAAGACCTCAATAGTTGTACTATTGATGACTGTGAAGCTGAATTGCAGCGGTATTTATCTTACATGGCAAAGCCATCAACAGAAACTCACCTGGCCCAAGAGGAAATTGGTGAGTTGGCTCTACTGTGCCACCGCAAGATGCATCTGAAGGCTGCGGAGTATGAAAAGAAACTCTTTCTTGTGTGCAGTGGCTACAAAGCTGAGCAGGAAACCATTTCCCACCTCGAGCAGAGTCTCTGGGTAATGAAACAAGAGCTGGAGCAGCTCCGGAAGGACAAGGAGAGATTGCAGCAGGACCATGACGTCCTACAATCTAGTCTTCTAGTGGCCCGACTAGAAGTTGAGAAAGCAACGAGGAATGGCCAGAGTGATCAGGTAAACATGACAGCCAGTCCAGGGAGACAAGAGCTGACCAAGTCAGGTTTAGGTGGTGAGAGTAAGCTAGTTCCCAGGAAGGATGAGCAGCCCCCGCCTGTTGACAGCCAAACAAACCGATCACATGCAAAGCTGGAGATTCCCCAAGTATGCGCAGTGGCTCTTGCCCAGAGGCTAGAGACCCCCCAGCCACCTCCTTACGAGCACCAGCTCAGTCCAGCTTCTTGTGTAACCAGTGAGATAGTCATCAGCAAAGGTTTTCAGACCACTACAGTGGCTGAGTACAGGGACACTAGCACTCCAGTAAACAGGAAAGCACCCAGAGCAAACTTGATTTACTCCCCCTCATGCACAGGAAAGGAGGACAGGAAAGCCCCCACTCTGGGGAGGGAAACCCAACTTGGGAGCCACAGTGACAGTGGCAGGTTAAGCCCCCTGTTGGAGAAGAAAGCACCCCGTCCCAAACGCAAGAAGCAGCGTTTGGGACGGGGTGCTTTTAAAAGAAGAATACGCCCCATATTCTGACCCGGCACCAGCTGTCTTTGAAGCGTTCAATGTCTTTTACGAAAGAAATGAACCTCCAAAAGAATATTACAGGCGTCCCAGACAGGCCTACTTCCAAGGACGCAATACACCAGGTCTATAAGAAGACAGTTCGTTCCAGTCCTTATTCCTGCATAATCTCCATAACAGCATCCAATTTGATGTTGCCGTGCACTGTAGAACAGGCAGACGCACAATGCAGGGAGTTGTGAGATAAGCCCAGCTGGCATGGGAAACTGTACGCCCCATTAGGAGACCTAATAAATAATATAATAATACTAAAATAAATACTAATATATTATATTATTATATTGTATTATACTACTATATAATACTAATAAATAATAAAGAGCTCCCAAAGGCAAGGGTAGACTAGTCCATGCCCACAACGTGACAAGTATAAAGAGAACTAATCCCCATGTATTGTAGGTCACAAAATCTTATCAGCAAACCTGGTAAAAATAGCTGGATCTCTGGATGAGCCCAAACAATGTGTAACCCACATATAGTTCATTCTTCTCCTCAAAAATTTTGCAGGCTCCTGAGACCCTCCAGGACAGTCACAGAAGATAATTTAGGTACAGGTAGCTAGGTAGGCTAATAAAATCTCATCTGCAAGTTAGCTCCTCGGTCAGAGTCAGTAGCAACTTATTGTGTTTCTGTTACGGCCCTATCAAGGAAAGCCTTGTGTCCACTACCACCACGGTTAGATTAACCTATAATAATAATAATAGCCTGCATCTCTGCATGTTTTAATACTTGAATGGTTTCTGTAGCTTAAAGTATGCAGGACTAGTTAGATGCAGACAGAAGAACTATATCTATAATAAAGATTAGAAAAACAATACAGTGAATGCTGGAAGCAGATACCAGATACACACAGCAACACAGTCCTCTCAGTGGTCGCAACAGTTTTACCGTAAGCATCGCATGAATGGTGCACTTCAAGTATAGCAACGACCATTAAACCTCTGTTTGTACCTGTCTGATACTGCTGTGATCATACTAATATCTGTTTGCTGGAAGGTTATTTTCTTCAGTTTCACTTTACTGCTACTGCAGTATGCATTTGAATAAAGACAGCTCTAAACCACAAGAAAATAAAATGCAATTGATTGTCTTCATTTATACTTTTAATTAATGAAACTGGGTATTAAATCAACACTTTTTAATAATGTATTGTCATTTGCAAAATACATTTTATAATTGGTATTTTTATGAAAATAATCATTACGAAATAAAATTTTACAATAATGAGCAGGTTTTACAGTAGAATGAAACGTATTTCATTATATTAAACTAAGATTTGGAAAATGTTTGTAAATATTTCATAATTTCATGGTTTGTTTACATAATTGTCTAATTTATTTATATATGTATTTATTTCGTAATGTCCTATAAATAACGTAAATATAAAAACTTTCAAGTTTCATAGAGGACACTAACTCGCTCTTCCCTGCTTCATATGGCTGCCGTAACTAAGAATAACCTGACTTTGGAAGTCAGTCATCAGTCAATCTGTAAATGTGTCAATCTTTAACACTGGCAATGGACAGGATGCAAGTAACACATGCTTGTGCAACTGCCAACTGTCTCAGAAATTTTGTATTCTCACATGCAGCACGGCAGAAAGGTCAGGATGAAATTAAATTGGTGTCAGAATACTAGTCCACTTGCAGCTCTGCAGGAGCTCTGCAAAGTGCTCTGATTGTAGCAGTGTCCTTATTAGTATTCAGACAGAGTGCAAGACTGCAAAGCTGCTGTCAGCCTACTTATTATTGAGGGGTGGTTAAAAAGTAGAGCCACATGTACGCGTCAGCCAGCATGAAGTACTGTATCTTATCTCTCTGAGAAGTCCTAGATTCCTACCACAGCAGACAACTGCAGGAGGGCACACAGGTCATGCTTGTGTTTAACACGCTGGGTTTTCCCTCTCACTGTGTTTTAGAGGATGTTGGAAACCACTTTATCAACATAAGAAAGACATTGCCCTTAAAAACATTATAATACGACTGTCCTAACGTGTTAGGATTAATTTCCATGAAAAAAGCAGCCTCTGAGAACTGATCACAAATGATATAAACCAATAACGAAACAGGAGAAAACGCGGGACATGGGGATAAAAAGTGAATCAAAAGACACTATGTTCATAATGTGTCCCAGAATAGAAGAGACCACCCACACAGACATATTTCTCCTGGCTACTTGGCTCTGATTTGTTAATTTTGTTTGTTAAAAAAAGTGTGATACACCAGGGATTGTAAGCCCCAGACCTGGGGCTGTCTTCAGGCTGTCTTTATGCAGCTAAAGCAGATGTAACTAAAAATCCCAACCTCCGATTTCTGCATCATTAGCACACTGTGCATTTAATATGGTTACAGATTTAGATTGCAAATATCGGGAATGTGGTCCAAAGCTGAGTATCCCTTAGCCTTACAATCTGAGTCATCTAATGCCTTTGGTCAGTAGAGGCAGAGGGGGCTTTAGGCTCCAGTATGATTTGTATCAGACACACAGTTAATTATTCATTTTACACAACATCCTCTTCATTTTCACACCCACCAACCAGTGCATCCAGGATCAGTGGTTCAATTACTGTCTCCCTGCAGTCATGTGTGCCACAATGAACCACAAGTTTCACCGGTGTTTCATCTTAAGCTGCTTGGCAGCTGTGCCACTGGTGTGAGAATATGTGTAACTATATGGGTGAATGAGAAGCATTGTCAAATAAGGTAAATTACCATTTACATATTCAGAGACACCCACTGCATTAAATTAGGTGGTCATGGTGAATCCAGTCTTTTGCTGTTTCTTTGCTGCAAAGTCCCAATTAATGTCAATACCCACCCAAGTAAAAAGCAAGCAAGAGTCTGACCAAAAACAAGAACCAACTAAATCTGCTTCAGTACATCCTAAGCCAAGATCAGCAAACAAGGTTGCTGCTGGCAGTTATGGGCCCTATGAAAATAAATTGCAATCGGCCCTATGCTTTATTAACGGTACTCACCATTACCCACTGCTCTGTTTCCTGTACCCCTGTGATCTAACAACATATTCAAGTCTATCCCTCTTCCCCATTTCAGTGCTTCTGTCATCCTACCTCTTTGCTGTATGTTTAATGGACATAGTATCAGAACAGCTCTAAGCTTTTCTCTGAGGCTCTAAGGTTTTCTCTGCTCCACGCTCTCTCCCCACTCTTTTCCACATTACTCCATCATCCATAATGCTACTCCTATAAATTTGTCTAAGTTACTAAAGATGTTATTTATCATAATGGAGAATAGCACCGGACTACTTATACTCCCCTGTGGTGTTCAATATCCACTAAACATCCATCACTTACTTCATTCCCTATTTTAACTCTTAATTACCTATTTGTGAGGAAGTCTTTTATCCATCTAAACATTCTTCCTTGTATCCCGATTTGATATAACTTAATTATCAGTCCCTCTTTCCATAGCATATTATATGATTTTGTATATCAAAAAAGACTGGCACAACCGACTCTTTATTACACTGTGCTTTCCTGACTTCAAGTTCCAAACAAAGTGCTGGGTCTATGGTACTCCCCCCCTGTCTAAATCCACCTTGATACGTTTTAATTAATACATTTTCCATTATTTTCCCTATGTGAGATGTTAATGCTATCGGTCTGTAACTTCCAGCTTATCCCGGATCCTTACCTGGTTTACATATGGGTATTATAAGTGACTCCTGCCATTTCTGAGGTAACTACCCTTCTTTCCACACTTATTATGTTATACACCTCTAACAACAGATCTTTCCCCTTCCCTCCTAGAGAATTCTCTCCAATGCTCTCTTTTGGCATTTTTTATAGTTCTCCTTACTATTGCTACCTTAATTCTATAGTCCACCAGATGAGCATCGTTATTTGTCTTCTTTAATTTCCTAAATGTCTTATTTCTATCCTTAATGGCTGTGCTACACTCCACTACGGAACTGACCTTTTCTTTTTCCCTCTTCCCTTTGCAATGGCCACCTGTGCTGACTCCAGTATATCTTTACACATTTCTACATCTAAATCCCTGGCTTCCTATAAATTTTCCTCAACTTATCCTCACTCACTTGTAAAAAAATCTCCCCCAATCTGCTCCTTTAAAATTCTATTTCCCTTCCCTTGGTTCTTGCACCTCTTCCCCCTCTGACCCTATTGATGTGACGATAGGGTAATGATTGCTACCTATTGTACTGTCTCTTAACACTTCCCATCTACACTCCCCTGCTAATCTCTGTGAGACCATTGTTAAATCTGTAGCTGACTCGCTGCCCTTTACCAAATTGACCCTCGTGCCTGTTTCATCATTTAAACACACCTGTTCTTTGTCATCCATCATTTCCTCTATTTCCCCATTTACATCTTCCCTCTCACCCCAAATTTTGCTGTTTGAATTAAAATCACCATACCAAATCAGTTCCTGCTCTCCACTATCCAATATCTGCTCAAGTTTAATCGTTTTCTAATTTCTTACATGGATTTTAGAAATTTATTATTCTTATATTTCTCTTGCGATCCTTAATCACAATTCCTACCATCTCTAAATCTGCCTTAACTTCTCCTTGCATATTCTGTATCCCTTCTTTGATAAAAGTAATACATCCCCAGAACGTGAGACTCTGCGCGTGAGACTCTGCAAGAAAGGAAAAGGCTGAAACCAACGTTAAAAACTTTTTGACGCAACAGATGAATATTCTAGCTGATGTTGTGGACAACATTGCGTTTCACCACGCTTACCGACTGGGAGGAAGATGACCAGATGGCCAGCGCCCACAAGTTTCAGACTTTAAGCAGAAGGAACTGGTTAAGAGACAGACTAAAGCGTCAATGATCAGTTCCCAGAGGAGATCCACCGCCGACTGTTGCCCAGGTTCATGGCGAAAGGCTGCAGGGCTGTCATCAGCGTAGACAAACTGTACGTCAAGGGAGACCGGGAAGCAACTCCATGGCTGTACTAGCAGGTGGTACAGTATGTAACAAAAATGGTTTAATATATAAGGTTTGTTAAAAGAAAATAATAGATGCAAAGGTAACTAAGTGTTATAACTTTACATACAATATTTAAACTGATGCTCTCTTGCAAATGTTTCATTTAAATGCTTATTGTCATTTTAATGTTACTCACTTCACAGTTTGCAAAGTGCTCATCCAGCATGAATCATTCACTTTGCTTTCACTTTAATTTTCCTTTATTTTACTCCTTTTCCATCACCTACTTTTAATCCACACTGTGTACATCACTCTCTTCTCTATTCTTCTCCCACATAGTCAGCCAGCCAAAAAACTATATATTTATTATTACTACACAAAACAAAGGTCACTACAGAGTAGGAAAAAGGTTCATAAACTAAACTGAGGCACACTGCGAAGCAGGACCAAACAAACTAGACAGAGGAATAATACTAAACAGAAGCAACTACCAAACAAAACCAGGACACAATAGGTCGCTGCACTGAGTAGCCAAATTAGGACTAACAGGGCTGTTCACGATCCAAACTAAACAAAAAAAAACAACCGTCATACAGGAAGCCAGATGCAAACCGAGAGTCCACCATAACACACTGACAACTGGAGGAGTCTCCATCCTCCACTTAAATAGTCCTCCAGTTAATGATGTTCCCAGAAGGAAACAGCTGCTCAGTGCCGCCCTCTGAGGTTGGGAGGGGACTCACAACACACCACCAGCGTTCCCACATGCTTACTTTGCCGTTTACAATTCCAAACAAAGACGGGTCGCCATCCTGATAGAAAGATAGAAAGAGTAACTTTATTCATAATGATACTATTATAGATCCAGAGGGAAGATATAAAATCATTAATACTTTGATACAAAGCATTAAAAATATCGCATAGCTAATGTGTATGGTCCTAATGTTGACGACCCTTATTTCTTTCACAGCTTCTTCACATCACTGTCTGCTCACTCTGGTTCCAAACTTATAGTGGAAAGGGGGCTTTAATTTAGTATTTAAACCAGAGTTGGACAGGCTAAGCAAAACTGTGAGCAACATGAACTGGCAATCAGTACAGACCTTAAAACAGTACATGGATGATTTTGGTCTCTGTGACACATGGCGCTCTCTTCATCCTACCTCCAGGTAATACACCTTCTTTTCTCCAGTTCACCTCTCTCATTCCGGTATAGTAGTTAGTAAATGTGTCTTAAGATGTCTCTGACACCAATATTTACTCTATCACAATCAGTGATCATGCACCAGTTTCCATCACCTTGATTAGGACAGTTACACCATCAACCAGGAATTGGATATTTAATACATCATTACTCAATGATCAAGACTTCATCAGTTATGTGAGGAGAGAATGGACAGCCTTGATGGAAAACAACGATACACCAGGAACCTCACCTTTTGTTCTCTGAGAGACTGGGAAGGCAGTTATTCGTGGTAGAACAAAAAATAAAATCTCTAGAGATTAAACATGCTGCCTCTCCAACCAATGATGTCCTAGAAGACCTGATCTAATCTAAATCTAAAAAAAAATGTGGTACATTCTTAGCCAACCAATTAAAAAATAATTAATTCAATAATTAACAAGAAAGGGAACTTCACTCATGATCTCCATGAAATAAATGACACCTTTAAAAACTTTTAGAGTTATATACGTCCTAAATACGTCATCCACCTCAGCCATAGAGAATAAACTGAACTAAACTTAAACTGTTGAAGTTAAACAACAGCAATCATTACCCACAAATATGAATTCGGCCTTCATAAGCCTGCTCCAAAAATCAGGAGAAGACCCTATGCTTTGATCAAGTTACAGTTCAATCTCACTAATAACTGTATATTTAAAAATAGTGTGTAAAGCACTTATTCGAAGATTAGAAAAAATCGCTCCATATATAATTTACTCTGATCAAACACGCCTCATTTAAGGTAGACAGTCAACAAACAATACTGTATGAACAGATTATTCAATTTAATTGATCATGTCACCACCCGTAAACTAGAGTCAGCCATCGTCTCCTTAGATGAAAAAGCTTTTGAATGAGTAAACTGGAAGTTTCTATTAGCTACTCTGCATAAATTTGGCATTGGGAAATCATTCATAGACTGGATCCAAATACTATACAGCTTAACAAACCCCACAATCAGAACAAATAACACGGCCTCACCAAGGTTTAATCTGCATAGAGGGACCAGACAGGGCTGCCCACCTTTTCCATCACTATTTACAATATCTATTGAATCTCTAGCTGCAGCAATAACACAGCATTAAGGAATTACTGGAATATCAACCAAATCAGTAAATCATAAAACAAGTTTATATGCTGACGATGTATTACTGTTTCTCCTGGAGCCACGGACGTCTCTTCCAACAACTAAAAGACTCATAGATGAATTTTCAGCACTTTCAGAATACTCTAATAACTGGACAAAATTTATAGTGTTACCACTTAACCTTGAGGTGAATAACATCTCTTCTACCAAACTCCGCTTAGGGAACATTAAATACCTGGGAATTGAATTGTCATCCAGGCTATCAGAGCTTATTGATTTTAACTACAATCCATTATCAAAACAAATTGAAGCCAACCTTAAAAGATGGCAGTCCTTACCCATTTCACTTATGGGAAAAAGTATAAATTTACAACTAGTACAATATAAAATTCTTCATAGAACACGTTATACAGGTTAAAGTATGTTTCAAATGGGTCTCACAAACTCTAATATTTGCCCTCATTGTACAGATAACACAGCAGATAGATTCCTACATGCATTCTATTCATGTTTACCTGTGCAGCAATTTTGGGGGGATATGCAAACACCTGTCAACCTGGTTAAGCTGCCCAATTCACCCAATCAGCTTTAAGATTCCAAAAACAAGTGCCTTAATCGGACAACATGAAATACTGAACATCAGACATGAAGGTGAAATAGCACATGAATTTCTAGAGAGCAGCATGTACTTGATGGAATTTCTAAATATATAACACATGTAGAAATTTTATTCTGTCACAAAAACACTGTGATGGTTAAAGGCTTTATAAAAAACCTCTACAGACTTGTTTCTTTCAGTGAAATATTAAAGCTGCTGTCAAAAACTACAAATTCAACTCTGCTTTGTTATTCCACTGATAACAATAATAATTCTCAGAGATTACAGGGATAGTAGATAGCACAGAGTTGTACAGACACATGAACTGCGTCAGTTCTGTTCACACCATCTCTAATGTGATTCCTGCTCCAGCAGCTATGACGGTGACAAACGTATACTGTTTCAAGGTACCAGATAGGTTGCACGGGTGTACAGGTATGTACCTAAATACAAACTTGACTAATCATTTATTATATATGATGATTGTCCTGGTTTGGCTTCTGGTCTACAGCTTAAGACAAGTATGTTCACAAAACATGAAATAAACTCAAAAGGCAAAAATATGAGCAAGTTGGATGATTAGCTAAAAGCACTGAATACTGAACTTTACTCGTGTAAAACACATACATTTCCCAGCTTGATCTTTTATCTTAGGTTTGTGCAACACCTCTTACTGTAGCTTGGATACAAGCAGATGATGTGATGAGGTGGTCGTGAGAGGTTAGTCCCAGGTGGAAACAGTGTCCTTTATTCTTCAGGTGGAGCAGAGGAAAAAAACAGGAATTTGGAATAGTTAGATATGATAGGTTTTCTGTACAATTTTAATAATTGTATTGTTGTACTTAAATGACTTGAGTTATATTTCATAAAATGCTTTGAGGTGACTTTTGTTTGTGGAGGTATGTAATTTAACAGACTTATAATAAATGTTATTGTTGTTGTTGCACACTTAAGTAATCTTGTACTGGTCATATTGAGTTTTCCATGGGATACAAAGAGATGAAGGGTCAGTGCACCTTAATAGTTGTGCTAATGCTGGATCAATACCAGTGACATCCCTAGCTTCCAGAAGAGCCAGAACTAATTGACTGCATCAATCGTGCCAAGTTGCCTAGAAGCACCAATATCCTTCAATGGCTATAGCTCAGCAGCAGCTGTGAACATAATGTATAATGTGAAAGTGAGGGCCTATATAAGGATGTCTGACCAACTACTGATAGATGTCATCAGTACAGCATTACTGATGAGCATTTGTGATTTAGTAGAAGCCTGCTCTATTGCATTTAAATGGCGTCAGCAAAGAAAGAACTGAAGAAGAAAACATGGGCACACCTGACAGCACATTCTTTATCCTCCTGCCTCTTCTACTTTTAGATAGTGATGACATTATGCCCCATTTGTTACGAATGAACAAACAAGAACTAGGGCCACACTCATTGTGAGCGGGAACAAACGGCTGCTAACGCCAACTAACACAACCCTTAAAGGGAAATACCCAACAAACTTAACTAGAGAGGACACAAATGCATCACGCCAGGCCAAACGTCTAAGAATAAGTCATTTAATTAAACCTCAAACATCAAGTAACAAGAACTAAAACTCGCTGTAATGCAATAAAAAAATAGTCAAACATAATAGAAACAATAATCTAAATTAAGCAAAGAGCAAGGCGACACACACAGAACACAACAAACCTTGAGACTGGGCAACAGAACCACAAGGGACAGCGTAACATGAACACATGAACTGACAAACACAGGACTCAAAACTATGAACTTATATACTCAATACACAAAAATAGTCTTAGCTGTGTACACAACAGCATCCTTTGATCACCTACACATGCTACATATCATTAGAGATCCTTGTCTTTCTAGAGATATAGGCCATTTCAAGATGTGATAATCACAGCACGTTACAGCACGCATAGCTTAAAGAATAAAAGCTGGGAATTGTTCTCTTACTCTTGAAGGCTCCCCCATCTGTCTGTTTGACTCCGTTGGTCACCCGTGTTTCTTCCCTGCCACTCACCTCTATCTTTTAAACTTACCGCCTCCGTTCATTTGCTAATTATCATGAAGGAAGGTTGGTTAAATGCAAAATCCATGGTCCATGGCAGCTGGCCCAATCAACCCCATGCACAATAAAAGAACATGCAATAAAAACATGCGGGGAAGAAAAAACACAAACAATAAAAATGTATTTAAAACAAGTTACACTCCACAATTCAATTAAAACACACAAACCTGTTAATAAAAAAAAATTATAAAACCAATACAAAATAGTTCACTTTATGGCAGTAGGACTTAATGGTTTTCATAAGCAACACACTATAGTTGTTTATACAAAGCTTAAAACTAAAATAAATGACTCTTTGGGTGGTAAAGGTGGCCAACCCCTCGTTTAAGGTCTCAATTTATGCCTTATTTGGGAGTAGTGGCAGGAAGTGGGAGCCGTTGCCGTGAGCAATACCCCAATGTCAGATTCATGAGAAATCTGACACCAAAACAAGAGTTTGCAGATACAATCTATTAGCTTCCATACTGAATCTGACACTTTGACACTTTAAAATTTGTCTGTAACGCACTGTCGCCTCACAGACCAAGAAGGTCCTGGGTTCGATTCACGGGACAGCCTGGTGCCTTTTTTGTGTAGAGTTTGCATTTTCTTCCCGTGTTTGCTTGGGTTCTCTCCGGGTTCTCCGGCTTCTTCCCACAGTCCAAAGACATGCGTTTAGGTTAACTGGCTACTCTGCATTGGTCTTAGGTGTGTGTATGAATGGTTTTTCGTCTCTGTGTGGCCCTTCTTTGGACTGGCGACCTGTTCGGGGTGTACCCCGCCTTTCGCCCTCATCTAGCTGGGATAGGCTTCAGCCCCCTCGTGACCCCAAATGGAAACAAACCGTAGAAGATGGATATATGTTTTTGGATAGTAACAGGAGTGAGTCCAGGTATACAGCGTGTAGAGATTGGAAGTTTGAATCTTTTAACTGTCTCAGATCTTGAACTCTCGGACAGTAAAGTGAAGGACTCATTTCATGTCATTTGTTCATTTGGTTCATTTATAGCTGGCGCCGCTGTGGGTGTTATAAAAATTGTCACATTACTTAAATTCTATATACTGGAGACAATATGGTTTGCTTCAGTGGATAAGTTATAATACACAAAATTTAAAATTTAAAACAAAACTTATTTTGGCAATTAGTGACACTTTTAAAGCAAAAAGTAACATACGGGTTCCCTAAAATGTTTACATGGTGCATTTATTGTGTCCAAACGTGACATTATTATTATGCGTAATGCGCAGGCGCGAGGCTTGCAACAGCTCATGTTGGACGCTTTGTCTTATTGTGTTGTATTTTTTGTAAGTTTCCTTACTTTTTACCTATTGCGTGTGATTTTCTTTATTAGTCTTAGTATTTAAGGTGCACCCTCTTTGATCATGTTGTTTAAGAGAGTTCTTTTGTTTTTCGCTTGAATTTATACATTTCTCTCATCCAAAACCGGTTGTTTACACCAGGGACGAGCTGATCTCACTAAGACTGGCCACAAAGTACTCAACTCTGGCCGGAATGTCATGCTTCCCTGAAGAAATATGGAGGAAAACGAGGGGATCAATAATTAAATAGACGAACTGACAGCTCTAGTAAGACAGGAGAAAATCAGTTTGATGTGTTTCTCGTAGACCTGGCTGCATGACGGTATCCCAGACTCCAGCGTTAATATTGACAGGTTCAGCACCATTCGTTGGTTCAAAGACAACCTGCCACCATTAAAACTGTTAAAAGGTTGACCAAAGAGGACAGTGTTGCTCTGTGCTCCTGAGATGCTTTGAAGACACTGACTGTAAGGCTCTCTGCGAACCTGAAGGGAAGGACATTGATGGACTGACAGACTGCATCATAGATTATATTCATTTCTGTGTGGACACCCATGTACCTGATAAAACTTTTCACTGCTTTCCAAACAACAAGCCATGGGTCACTTTTGATATCAAAGCCACCTTAAATGAAAAGAAGAAAGCATTGAGGTCAGGCGACAGGGAGGCAGCTAGGAATGTGTAGAGAGAGCTGTCAGTCAAAATTATGCAGGGATGGAAGCTTACAGGAGGAAACTGGAACACAAACTTCAGAACAGTAACACCAGGAAATTGTGGAGGGGCATAAGTACCATCACTGACCAGTCCAGGTCTATGGACAGGGCCATCAAACTTAATAACTTCTTTAACAGATTCCAGGTTGGGCCTCTAAGCCCCCCACTGCGTACGATAGGCCCCCCTCCACATAACTCACAGGGCTCATCCACCCCCCCCTCTCACACAATCACAGCAGATCAGGTGAGCAAGGAGCTGAACAAGCTTAATCCAGCAAAGGCTGCAGGTCCTGATGGAATCAGCCCAAAGATGCTGAAAGTCTGTGCTCCCCAGCTGGTGTCAACCTGAACCTGCAGCTTCCACTCTTGGGTGGAAGAAGTCATGCATTGTGCCAGTGAATAAGACCCCACGTCCCAGAGTCCTCAATGACTACAGACCCGTGGCTCTGGCCTCTCTGGCACCCTAGTGAGGATCATGTTCTTTGATTTCTCCAGTGCATTCAACATCATCCAGCC
Source organism: Betta splendens (assembly GCF_900634795.4). Taxonomy (NCBI): domain Eukaryota; kingdom Metazoa; phylum Chordata; class Actinopteri; order Anabantiformes; family Osphronemidae; genus Betta; species Betta splendens. The sequence goes on from NC_040898.2 coordinate 3,217,948, forward strand.
TGCGCTGCTGGGAGAGACATTGAAGGAAATGCAGGTTGAGCTTCCTGATTTCATGGATCATGGAGTACCTCACCAACCGCTCCCAGTACGAACTGTGTGTCTGACAAATGGTCTGCAGCACAAGGACTTCACAGGGAACAGTCCTGTCTCCCTTCCTTAAAAGGAAGAGGTGGAGGTGGTGACCGAGTACAAATGCCTGGGAGTACTTGGACAATAAACTTAACTCCTCAGCTGAGTACAAGTGTACAAGGCTCAGGTCCTTTAATGTCTGCAGCACCGTGCTGAGGATGTTCTATGAGTCTGTGGTGGCCAGTGTTGTTTTTTATGCTGTGGTCTGTTGGGGTTGCAGCATGAATGTACCAGACAGTAACAGACTGGACAAACTGATCAGAAGGGCTGGTTCTGTTCTGGGGATGGAGCTGGACCCCCTACATGCTGTACTGTAGCTGAGAGGAGAATGCTGGTGAATCTCCTCTCTATTCTAGACAACACCTCCCACCCCCTACACCGGGGCACCATCAGCCAGAGGCTGATCACTATTAGGTGCTCCACAGAACGTCACTGGAGATCCTTTCTACCTGTGGCCATCAGTCTGTACAACTCCTCCTCCCTCCGCAAGGGTTGTTCTTCATCTGGGCAATAACATGTATAATAAAACTTTAGCTAGTAATTTGATGTGAGTGCAGATGCGTTGGTCCTCGAGAGCCACAGTCCTGCTGGTTTTCCTCCGTCTTGGACTAGAAAATGTTCTGTTTAGTACACCTCTGTCCTTTTGTCTTTAATCAAACAACAAATTGGAAAATGGAACATCAATGTGCTGTCTTTTGGAGAGCGGTTACAGAACAAGCAGAAGAGCAAGCTTTGAACCTTTAAAATGTTCTTATGAATAACGCTAATCAATCCCATAAAGGGCACACACACAGGACAGTCATTGATATAATGCTTTCCCTAACTCCAAAAATTACACTCACATGGAGGTAAAAACCTCAACCTTGTTACTTATGTATTATTTTAGATATTGTAGTCTTTTCTTGAGACATCTTCAGCTGTGGTTCCACAGCAACTTGTGTTATAGAATCTGTTTCTGCATCTGTGCAGAAACAGAGAGAGATCTCCCTCTCACATGATGTGAGGGAGGGAAGATTGCAGAGGGACTTATGCCTGTCAGCTGGCCTCTGTGGCAAGCACCAACCAGCTGTCACTGCCAGCTCTTTACACACAGACTAGAAACATACGCTGACCCTCTTACTCACCACATGTGTACTACTCTGCCCCCTACGGCAGCTTAGATGATATGCATGGCTGAGCTGTGGTATTTTGAAACTAAAACCCAAACCTTTAGGACAGATATGAAATTTTGATTTAAAAGTGGAATATCTAATGGTTAGCTCCTGTACCGGATTTTCAGTCTATTAATCCTCTAAATTAATTGAGTCTTTATTCTATAGGTCATTAGGTATTCTATAGGTCATTAGGTACTTGTCTAAAATATATTTAGTAATAATAATTAGTCCCTAAATATTTGCATTCACGGTTATTACCTTATGACATGGCTTTATTTATATCTAACAGACGCTGTTGGTCTTTTGGGCTTTGGTGACATGAGACATGTTGTTTTATATATTTTCATTGAGGTGGGTTCTCTCACTGTATTCACTTCACGGTTTATGTGTATATGTAAGAATCGGCACTGGTGGGTAAGAATCTTCTTATTTACTATTTAACAATTATTTTTATGTAAGTGTGTCGGCTAGAAGCCTTGCTGAGGAAAGCTGGGCATGAGAAGGCCTGGTTTATTAAAGTGGCTGTACTGCTTTTGTTTGATTTTCAACCATTGCCTGGTTAATAAACTCATTCGGCAAAGAAGAGGAAGTAGAGAATCTCTACTTCTATCTTGCACATTTTTTCTGGGTTGTTTTGCTTTTCTCACTATTTCTCCCCCAAAGGCAGAATAGTGGAGGAGTCTTTAATCATCTTTACTGCCCACTCTATAATCCCTGCTAAGAGACTAATCCATGTTGTGCCTCAATGGAGATCAACCCCACTGAGTCAAGGGAAGGGAGAGAAAAAAGAGAAATCGAGACTCCTGCAAAACAACAACAGAACCAAAAATGTATATTATAAGACAAAACTGGGTGATTTTTAATTGTCATGTGGTATGTTGGTATGTTTGCAATTGAGCATTTACAGTATAATGGAGCCTACTAACACTGGGGAATACTTTGACCTAATATTATTAGGTCAAAATACATAACTGAACAAAAAGACAGGAAGGGATCAGGACAATAATATGTCATAATCTGCACCTTATCACCTATTTAACTACATGTTTTTTAAAGAGTAAATCGACTATTTCTAATTTATTTAATGTAGGCCCACAGAGACGCCAGATCCTGGTCTATCCACTCACAGTTACAATAAATGATATGTTAATCACTGTAATCACTGTTACAAGGATCTCGTTTTATCTTAGGTAGATCTATTGCTCCTCTTTGATACATGCTCATGGTCTCAAAAGTAATATTCACAGTCTGTCTGCTGATGACCCCCCCAAAAAACAGAATCACAGAGACTAATTGGGAATTGTGTGTAATTACTAACCTATAACTTTATAATGTAAAATTCTTGCTCATACTCAAAGGTGTGGGTGTAAATTCTCTTCTGAATCATAACTGTGGGTATTTCTAGTCAGAGTTTAGATTAGTTTCATGTTTTATTAGAGATTAATGTTTTCTGCAAACATGTTGCCTCATTTTAGTCAATCTGCTATGAACTGACAAACTAGAGTTAGAGCTTAGTCCTGCCACCCAGTGAGTTTGTTTGTGTTCTGTGTACTTAAGGTGGTGCATTTAGGGTCTTCCCTGTTTGACCTGGTCAGCGGATGCGTCCAGGTCAAACAGGGCCGTTAGGGAGTGTAACGGTTCAGTAGAGAATCAAGTGTTTTAGTAGCACGACAAGGTCGGAGCATAGTGCCGTGTGCACAAAGGCCGTAGTACCATATTTTCTCCAGGCTCCATGAGAGCACAGCTCCCTGCTCAGAGCGGGCGTTAACTCCGTCCTCCGCCTCCACTGCATCTCCTTTCCTGGCCCCAGTTCCCTGCCAGGCCCTGGTGGTTCAGAACCGTACGGGGGGAGTTTGTAACACTGTTACTGTGAATTACATTGTTAGCTTCGTTCTATTTAATACCCTGTACCCTTTCTCTTAGTTTTGCGCAGTACAAACGCTGCTTAAAACTACAATGTGTGTCGGGACCAGAGTGCGCATTGTTTACAACGCGGAGCAGCTGATCGCACGAAGCAGCTGATTGCGCAGAGCAGCTGATGACGTCACGCTGGAAGACTAGCTGATTGACTGTGTTTCTGAACACGAGATGGTGTGAACCAGGACATGGCACCATTAAGGAAAAAATGTGTAACAAAGACATTGAGCTGCTAGTGGAAGGCTGGCATGAGGTCGTTCTACCTGCCATGGGAGTTCACACATGTTATAATAATTGCTGTGTACATCCCACCCTCTGCTAACGCTGACACAGCTTCTGAGACCCTGCTCTCAGTCACCAGCAGGCTGCAAACACAGCACCCACAGGTCCTCTTCCTGAGCTCTGGGGACTTTAACCATGCACCTCCTTCAGCTGCTTTGCCTACATACACCCAGTATGTCACCTGCCCCACCAGAGACAATAAAACACTGGACCTATTCTACGCCAACACCAAAGAGGCCCACAGCGCATCCTCCCTCCCACCCCTGGGAAGAGCTGACAACAACATCCTGCATCTTCTTCTTGTGTATAAACCTGTTGTACATAGGCAGCCTGTGGTGCGCCATACAGTGAAGAGCTGGACAGCTAAGAGCTAGGAGGCTCTTAGAGACCGTTTTAACACACGGAGCTCTGTGACCCACATGGGGAGGACATAAATGCCATTACAGACTGTAACTGTAACTTCTGCTAAAAAAACAGTGTACCCTCCAGGCTGGTATGTTGTTTCACCAACAACAAGCCTAAATCCCCCCTGATATTAAAGCTCTGCTAAAGGAAAGGAAGAGAGCATTTAAGGGAATGGCCAAGCACAGGAGGAAGATGGACAAGCAGCTGAAGCATAACAACATCAATGAGGTGTGGCGAAATCTGAAAACCACCTCTGGCTTCAAATCACCACACCCACAGGCTGAGGGGGAGCTGAGATGGGGTCAACGACCTGAACCGACACTTCAATCGGTTTGACCAAGCGCCACCCCCACCCAGCAGCTGATTCCACACTGTCTGGCAACTGGATCAACCCCTGCGTAGGCAAACTGTGTAGAGTCATGAAATACGTATTTAATCTGGATGGTACCACGGCTCTGGAAGACCTCATGCATGGTACCAGTACCTAAGACAATGTATGCCAAAGACCTCGGCAGCTTCAGACCAGTGGCTCTGACATCAAGCCTGGAGAGACTGGTCCTGGGGAACCTACCTGGACCCACCTACCGACAAGGCATAGAAGCACCCTGTCATCTCCCTCCTACATACAAGCTCTTTTGTAACTTGGAGAAGCCCGGCAGCACTGTGAGGATCATGTCCTTTGATTTCTCCAGTGTCTTTAACAACATCCAGCCAGTGCTTCTTAAACACAAGCTGAAGGAGGCTGGTGTGGACCTCCATCTGACGGAGTGGATTATGGACTATCCTCAGTTTGTGAGAGCCAGGGACTGTGTCTGACACTCTGACCTGCAGTGTGGGGGCCCCACAGCGGACTGTACTGGGCCCCTTCCTCTTTACCCTCTATACATCAGACTTCAGACACAACACGGACAGCTGTGTTCTACAGAAGTTCTCTGATGACTGCGATTGTCGGACTGATCACAGATGATGACGAAAAACAGCCCCACACACCCTGCACATAAACTGTTTCAACTCCTCCCCTCTGGCTGGCTCCATAGAGCTATAGACACCAGAACCAACCGGACACAGAGCTACCTTCTTCCCCATCACATAGATAAAGGACTCAGTAAAACATGGGTGGTACAATTTAAATTTATTGTATTCTATTGTTTATTTCCTTCATGCAAATAATGTATATATATAACTGTAATTAATATGTAAATAATTACTGTTTGGATGAGGGCACGAAAAGATGGAGTCAGACTGGATGCAATTCCTTGTTTGTCTTGTGCAAACCCGGCGAATAAAAAAGATTCTGATTCCGCAGAGTACAGAAGACATACTCAGGACTTTGTGGACTGGTGCCAGCGGAACCACCTCTTGATCAATGCAGGGAAAACAGAGGAGACTGTGGTGGATTTTCACACATGGCAGCTTGCTGTCATCTCACCGATGCACATCCAGGGAATGGACATTGAGGACTCTTACAAATACCTGGGTGTTCATCTGAACAATAAACTGGACTGGACTCATAACACAGATGCACTGTACAGGAAGGGTCAGAGCAGACTCTACTTGCTGAAGGGACTGCTATTGGAGTGAGGGGGCCAATTCTGAAGACCTTCTATAACTCTGTGGTGGCATCAGCTATTCTGTACAGTGTGGTCTGCTGGAGCAGCAGCATCACAATGAGGGACAGGAAAAGACTGGACATGGTCATCAAGAAGTCCAGCTCTGTCCTAGGCTGCACTCTGGACACGGTGCAGGAGGTGGGTGAGAGAAGGGTCCTGGCCAAATTGACATCCATACTGGACCAGGACTCTCATCCACTGGAGGACTCACTGGAGTCTCTTCAGTAAGAGACTAAGCCACCCTCGCTGTGTGAAGGAGAGATATTGCAGGTCTTTCCTGCCTGCTGCTATTAAACTCTTCAACCAGAACTGCTAACTACATTGATACATGGATGTGTACTTGTTTATGTATGTGTGCTTCGTTCATGGATGGATGTGTGTTTGTATAGTTTCTCTCTTGCTGTTGTAAGGTGCAATTTCCCTGCTGTGGGACGAATAAAGGTATTCTTATTCTAACCATAATTATACCTAACCTAAATTATGAACATAATTAGTATCTCCACTCTGGAGCAATAATCCCTATTATTATAATTTGGACTCCTTGCATATCTTAAACACCGCTGTCATGAACTCCAGCTCTCGTTCCTCTTTTTCTGTCTTTGTTTGTATGGAGGCTCGTCATTTTCACTCTGAGCTAAAAAGGATCTCCCTCAGCCAGGTTCTCCAAGTTCAGAAGAACATACTGTAAGTAACATTGACTTACCTTAAATATTTTTGCAAAATTGGTTTGGTGTAATATCTGTATGTTACAGGTAGAAATTAATCATTGTTCTGCAGGAGTAGAAAACTGCTGTAGCTGCATAGCTAGACAATTAACTGAATACCTGAAGATTTTCAGTCAGGATTCAGAATACATCATAGCACAGAAACACCTCTGGTTAGAGGTCGTATAGTTTCTCTCCTTGTCCTGTTGGACCTTAGAACTGCATTTGATACAGTTCATCACAACATTCTATAACAGAGAGAAGAGCGTAGCATCAGAATTAAAAGAACAACACTGGGATGGTTTAAATCCTATTTGTTGAGCAGATTCCAGTTTGTTCATGTTAATGACAAATCCTCCATATGCTCAAGAGTTAGCTTTGGAGTACTGCAGGGTTCTGTTCTTTGGTTTAATACTCTTTAGTCTATACATGTTCAGTCTATATGTCTAGGTGATTAATCGGAAGCATTCCATAAATTGTCATTGGTATGCAAATAACACTCAACTATATTTATCTTTGTAACCTAATGAAACAGACCAACTAATCATTTGTTGTCGTTTAAAAGATGTCAAATCCTGGATGTCCCAAAAGTTCCTTCAACTAAATTCAGATAAAACCAAGTTTTTTACCGTTGGGCCTAAATATCACAGAGAGACACTATTGATCACATAGCTACATTGGATGACATAACATTAGCTTCAGATTCTACTTTGAGGAACCTTGGTGTCATCTTTGACCAGGAACTCTATTTTACATCAAATCTACATTAAAACAAATCTCCAGAACCGCCTACTTTCACCTTAGAAATATAGCTAAAATTAGAAGCATCCTCTCTCAGAGCAACGCAGAAAAACTGATCCATGCATTTGTTACCTTAGGCTGGACTACTGTAACTTACTCATAAAATTAACTCATTAAAAAGCCTACAGCTAATTCAAAATGCTGCAGCCACATTTTTGCTACTTTAGGTCCTCTACACTGGCTGCCTGTAAAATGTAGGACAGAATTTAAAATTCGCATACGCACTTACACAGCACTTAATGATAAAGCCCTTCTTATCTTAAACGCCTCATAGTTCCTTACTATGACTTAACTGTGAGGTAACTAATTGAAACGTTATGCTGTTGTTGTTGTTGTCCAGTTTAAAAAAAACAAATTTTCATCAGTTATTTAATGTTTTGGGGTTTACAGGGCTAGTACTATTTCTGATGGATATGTCAGACACCACAAATATGTCCTTAGTGCTGCATTTGGAATTGGAAATGATGTGGACGACCAATAAAAAAGTTCCTCTTGTACATATTTCATATCCCAAATGTTAGAAATTGGCGTTATCAGTGTGAGCACCTTGAAGAGCAATTAACATCCAAGCATTTAAAAAATATTACCTGAACGACTGAAAACAGCATCTGTTGGCAAATGATTTGGTGTGCTAAAGTAAGCAGGACTTCACTCCTGTCTTCCATCTCTCATAACTTCCAACATTCTGTTGCATCTAAATACACAGCCCTGCACAGATGTCCAGGAAAACAAATGGATGTGGAAAGATTAGCCACTGGGCGTGCAGGTCCCATCCACCAGCACTAACTGACAAACAAAGTCATTCTGCTGAAAAGTGGCATTATGACATAAATACGACACTGACACTAAAACACTTAAAGTCAAGTTATGTGTTTAATCAAAGTCCAGTTCTTAGTTTAGTTAGAATTGAGTTATGGGTTTCAAGTAAAGACATGTTCCTGCAATAGCAGTGTTTCTGGGTTGATGTATGTTTTGTTCTACATCGTTTATCCTGCCAGTCAGTCATCCTTAGTTTATCAAGTTTCTGTGTTTTTATTGGTCAGTTTCTTTCACTTTTTTAGCTCCCCATATTGAGTTAGGTTCTCAATGGAAGCCAATTAACATGGTGTTTTGGATCTGATTCCATTGTCCTTAATTTTTATGCACCATTACAGGATAAAGAGTGTGTTTTACAGGATAAACATAATGCATGAATATAGACATGCCTAAAATCAAATTAAACAGCAGAGTGAGGGTTTCAACACTATGTAAGTGTCCTTCATGTACATCATGAAGGACTTACATCAACACAGATGAAGATATGATACAATAAACCATTAGCATGTAGTTAGCATTATAGCCAGCCCTGAGCTAGTTTGCGTCCCATTTATGGGTCTACTGCTGTGATACTTTATACAACACACATAAACAATGAAAGCTCTAATCTAAAGGGATCTAAGGATATGCACCAAAGCGTGCTATCTATCACATGCGGTGAGTTATGAGCCAAAGAATGAAAAATGCAAAGCTAATCGCTAGCTGAATAAACAATTTACACATTCAGATATCTTAACACAAAGTCCATATTACTGGTGAACTGATCGCATTCTCTGTTATTTCTGCCTTCTGGGAGGTTACCCACTCACTCTGTTACTCTCTAGCCCTCCCACAGAGCTTGTCTAAAGTGATTTATAGAGGGGCCAGTTGATGACATTTTTTATTGCACCAGGGCCATAAACGCGATTGGCCATTTTTACTGACTTTCTGTCAGTCTTCTGTTAGTGTTTTTAGGCCAATTCCATTGCTTATAACAAGTAAAAAGACACCTCACAGGCGTTGCTAGGCGGAGGTATGGCTGCACAGACACCTGCCCCCCCTAGTGGCCTGTACAGCAACAGATTTGGAAACGGTGGACATGAATGAACACCTTCACATATGTTTAGATTGGTAAAAATAAGTGGTTTTTGGATATATAGTAATCACTTTTATTGCTGTTTTAGGTGGATAGTAGTGGAAAAACATACATTATGACACAGTTTGCAGTCAAATAGACTTTGTGGTTGCAGATATAATTTCATTTCAATGTAGCTATGCCATTTTTTCAGGCAAACAAATAGGCTTAGGTTACTAGGTCAAGGTTAATATATTGAGTATGACGTTTGACTGAGTCTTGCGTTTGGGTTCTCTTAGTGTGAAGCCTAGTGTGGCCATCTCTAAGTTGAGTGGCCAGTACACACTGTACATGTAATTGTGTTAAGCCTTCCCAGCAAAGAGTTATATGTGGTTTGGGTCAATAATCATATTGTATTATTATGTAGACTTATCATACTGTATATAGCAATGCTAATGCCAGCATCAGTATTTCCTTTAGCATCACTAAAATTCAAGATTAAAAAAAAAGAAAGAAGAATATAATGATGAAATGATGAATATAATGTTAAAATGATAAATATACTGTATAATTGCAGAGGGAAATTATTTTGCAAACTTTGCTGTCTGACTGTAAGCTTATTAGCTCTTGGCTCACTTCAGGTTATTGAGGTTTGCTGCCACTACATGTGTCGGCATTACACTCCGGCATTACTCTTTATATAATTGCAGAGGGAAATTATTTTGCAAACTTGGCTGACTGACTGTAAGCGTATTAGCACTTGGCTCACTTCAGGTTATTGAGGTTTGCTGCCACTACATGTGTCGGCATTACACTCCGGCATTACTCTCCGCTCTTTTCTAAATATTATCGCCTTATATTTGGTAGCAATTGTTAAAGAGTTGCAAAGCAAGCTTGTAATACTCATACTTCATAGTTATCTAGTGTTTTTTCTGCTAGTGTAGCAGCTAGCTTACTTTCCTGCTATAGCTGTCCCCTCTCCCTCTCCCTCTCGCTCTGTTCGATGCTTGGTGTGTCTTCAGTTTAGCTTATACTCTGCCTCCTTTAGTAATGGTAATGATATTTGTAATAAGTGTACGCTAGTTGCAGGTTTTGAGGCAAGGTTGTTAGTCTCATCTTCGCATCTTAGAAAACAGTCTAGTTAGCCAGGGCCCTTTAGCTGTTGCAGAGCTTCCTAGCTTAGCTGCTAGCAGGCCCCAGGCAGCTGGGTCATGACTGGGTGACAGCTTCTAAGAAACATAGATGTAGACAGGTACCCACGGTTCACAACCAACCGATTCATATTTTAAACACATTTTCCCCACTCAGCGACACACCCGCTGAGAAACCCACTCTGATCATTGGTGACTCTATAGTCTGAAACACGAAGTTAAAGAATCCAGCGGTCATAGTTAAGTAGTTGCCTGGGGCCAGAGCAGACGACGTTGAGTCTTATCTTGAGTTTCTGTATAAGGATAAGCGTAAGTATGCTAAGATTATAATACACGCAGGAGCTAATGACGCCCAGTTACGCCAATCGAAAGTCACTAAAACTAACATTGAGTCAGGGTGTTCGTTTGCCAAAACAATGTGGAACTCCGTAGTTTTCTCTGGACCCCTCCCCAATGTGACCTACGATTGACAGGGCTGGCAGGTGTCTTAACAAAGCGAACCCACATGCACGGCGACGGAGACTAGCAGGTATGTATGCAGTCTTTAATGTTCACAGTGGTTTCTAGGCACAGGTGCAGTACAGGCACGGACTCACATAACAAGGTCCCGTTAAAGGAGCAAGCAAAAAGCGGTGGTCAGACAGGCAGTGTCTGCAACAGGATAGCTCGGCTAAGGTACTAATGGAGTGGGCTGGATCAAGGTCGAGGTAAAGGCAGAGTTGGCAACAGGATAAGCTTGGCTAAGGTACAAGAGGGCTAGGCTACGAATTAGGTCAAGTACTGTCAAGAATGTTAACTGGAATTACGCTGAAACCGTTCTGGAAAGCTGAAGTATATCAACGACAATCTGGTGGAGGTCTGAGGTGAGAACTGGATGTTAAATACCCTGTCTTAATAAGACATTACCAGCAGCTGATGTATATGTGACCGGAAGTAAGGCTTGCGCTAGACACGGACTAAACAGAATCGGAAGTATTACAAAATAAAACAGGAAATTATAAAAATAGCTACAGCAACAGGTAAAAACATGACAGCAATGATATGTATAGCCGGTTGTCATCGCTCCACCGCTGGTTGTCTAGGTGGTGCCCTGCAAACGATGTGGGCTTTGTGGCTAATTAGAGCAGTTTTTGGGAAAAATCTGGGCTGATTAGAAGAGACGGCATCCAGCACACATTAGACGGCACTTCTCTACTCTCTAGTAACATGGCCATGTTGCTTGGCCCCGCTATGCTATGAAAACTCCTGGAGCCCAGGACACAGAGTCACAGTTTTACACCCCTTATTGCATTTTGTCTACAGCCGCCACCCCCTTTTTAGTCTTAGTTATCGCATAGAGACTGTGTCTGCTCCCCGACCACCTAAACTATACAAGTCACAAACAAATCAAAGAGGAGTGACTTACTGTACCAGAATTTAATAAACATCAAAACGGTTCCTCTTACAAAACAAAGTAACAGTTAGTAAATAAAGTAATAAAGTGTGGTTTATTAATTATCAGATCTCTCTCATCTAAATCCTTGTTATTAAAGGACTTGATAAGTGACCATCATCTAGATCTGTTCTATCTCACTAAAACCTGCTTGCAGCAGGATGAATATGTTAGTTTAAATGAGTCGAGTCCTGTACTTCTTGGAATTATGTTCCTAGTAGTACAGGTCAAGGTGGAGGAGTAGCAGCAATTTATAACACAGGCCTATTAATTACTCCTAAACTCAAACATAGTTACAACTCATTTGAGAGCCTCACTCTGAGCCTGACTCACCCGGACTCTAAAACTCAAAAGTCAGTTGTATTTTGAATTGTTTATCGTCCTCCTGCTCCATATTCAGATTTCTTAACTGAATTCTCTGAATACTTTTCTGACTTAGTTCTTAGCACAGATAAAGTCATTGGAATGGGGGACTTTAACATTCATGTATATGTTGACAGTAACTGTCCCAGCACTGTTTTTAACTCATTAATAGACACTATTGGTTTTACTCAGCATGTGAATGAAGACAGGTCAAGGCAGATGGCCGCGCACGTCCATCTTGTTTCCACAGTCCCTACCAAGATGGTAGGGCGATTAAAAATGAGAATGCAAACACATCTACAAACACTCATCTAATTAGTAGCTAAAGTTTTATTAAACGTGTTGTTGCACAGATGAAGATCAACCCTTCCAGAGGGGGAGGAATTGTACAGGCTGATGGCCACAGGTAGAAAGGATCTCCGGTGCCCCTCTGTCCAGCTCCTATGTCTTCAAAGCAGCACTGCAGACCAACACAGTCCTCATATGTCCACCTTTTAACCGGTCCGAGTCTGCTCACTCCGAGAGCGTACCCACCATGTCCAACAGTTTGGTACACATGTTTTAACAGGTTGTTGCATTTTCAATGCTAATTCATCTTTCAAAATCAACAGTTAATTCAATGTAAATACAACATTGATAAAAAAAACATCATCAACATCAACATAAACGTAGCATTAATAATTTACCATAAATCAACGTAAATATGATGTTGGAGTTCTACCATAATGCATCAATGTTGATTAACCATTCAAAATCGAAATATAATCCAGTGGTCATTCAACCATTAGGACGTTGTCTCATAGTTAAAATGTCTGCTGGGCAGGGTTTACCCTTATGTTTTGAAAGCCAGTGTCTCAAACAGCCTGAGACAATCACTGGCACAAAAATAGTGTAGTAAGATTAGACAGTAGACGCTGTGACTTTACCACACCCCAGGTGTTGAGATGTCTTATCCAAGGCTGCAAACAATGTGCCTTAAGACAAAACACTCATATTGTTACACAGGCCACACACTATTACGCTTTGTATTGTCCTCTGTGTCCCCTGCCTCATTACACCTCATCTATTTATGAAAGTGATATATGCGTTTTGCAATTAGCCTGTTTAGAGTCCAATCTGTCATGTCCATTACAGCAAACTGCCTCTGTCTAAGCATTACCCGCTCATTTCTCTTTTGCCATTTCTCATTTAAATGATCATGATCTGATCTGGTTTTAACCTGAAACGTTTTACAGTCTGGCATCTTAGAGGACCCTTCCTCCACCTCTCTCTCTTATATGTATTTATTTTCCACCTCAGTCTGTCACTGGAGAACCAATTCCAAATTGGCTTTTTCCAATACACAAAAAATAATTTTGCAGGAAACTTTTTTACTACTTTAAATCTGCCTGCTACTCTTTTCCACACCAGCCTTGTTGGAGGTCGGAGGTTGAAGTGTGTTTCTAGAGAAGAAAAAGGCATCTCTCTGGGTAAAAACCATGTATGAAAACTCTGAAGAAGAATCAGGAGCTTAATGAATGACTCTTTGACTTCATTATATTCCTGTGTTGCTTTTGGGCTCCTAATTGATCCTAAATTCTTAATGAGTTGGATGTCCTTTTGTCTGTCCAAGCCTGTGAGAAAGGGTTTCTCACTCACTAATGTATTTATTACACTCTTAATTGCAATTTCACACTGAGTGCTCATGACATCTAGAGACCTTGCAAAAGAAGACAGAGCTGATTGACGACACACACCCACACAGCCAAATCTGAAAAATGACAGTAAACAATTAATTTAAATTGGGTATAACCTTTGTGAGAGACTCAAGCTTATAAAAAGTGTAATTTTGTAAATCATCCACTAATTGTAAGGTTGGTAGTTCGATTCATTGCGCCCCTTGTCATGTGTCGAAGTGTCCTCGGGCAGCACACTAAACTCCACGCTTAACACCATAGACTTAACAACATAGCTTAACCATTAAGCTATTTTGGGATAGGGGAATGTAGATATGTAGATGTCATATGTTCAGAACATGTGAAACACCTACAGTACTGTCGCCTATGGCCTATAGTTACTGTACATAGTTATTGTACATATGTAACACAGTTAAAGTGTATGCTGGTTAAATCCAGCTAAAAGGGGCAATTCGCCACCTACTGGTAAAATGTAGCACATACCTTTGGTATTAAATACAAGGGATTATAGGTAATCTTCAGAAGCGCGAAGGATTTCCCGAGAGGTCCTGAAGTGTGTAAACTTTATTAAAAAAGTATATGAAAGTTTTACCAGTACTATGAGGCTGATGGTAGCTTTTGTTAATTGTTTTCGCCATGGTTTTGTTAACTTATTAACCATTTTGTCTGTGTTTTAGCTTAAAATGTCAAAACTTTAAGATAGCTAGCTAACTCTAGTGTTGCTGTCTCTCCAGACAGAGCGCATACGAGCAGATTGCCCACAGCACATGATCCTTTTTGCCTTTTTAATCCCTTGTGAAACTACAGGTATGTCATTTTTGCTTGATAATGTTTATATTGTAAAAAAAGTGGTTAAGATTATATTTGTTATCTGGCCCAGTTACATGCTTTAGGTGGAGCTGTAATTTGTTGTTAAGTGTTTCATATTGTAATGAAAATATAAGAAGGGTAAGAGTCCAGTGTAAGCTACACTGTAGGTATGTTTTATTTCGTATTAATTATTCTTTACTGTTGTAAGGTTAGGATAATTTTTGTTTATTTATTTTTATCTTCTTGATAAACACATAGTCCACTATATGATCACATTATAGGCAGTTGTGAACTATGTACGGGTAATCTTGAGAAGCGCGAAGGATTTCCCGATAGACGGAGTGCATACGAGCAGATTGCCCACAGCACATGATCCTTTTTGCCTTTTTAATCTCTTGTTAAACTACAGTTGCTGAATAAACCTTCTGTTACCAACATCAAGAGTAGCCCCGAGTGGTCATTCGCAAAGAAAAGAAAAGAGACAGAGGAAGACATGACACCAGAGGTCACACATATTCCATATTTGGTCTGACCATTACAAATAATGATCATGTGAAAAAATATACTGTAACAATACCTTCCTTAATTTTAAAGTTTATATATATATATATAATGCATTTTAACACTAATCCTGGCACAATATGTTTGTTAAAAAAGCAGTGTTAAGTTGGCTGACCCACGCTCTTCTATTTCAAAGAAATATGAAACAGAATTTATTACTGTGACTAATACCAATCTAGACAGAGAGGGGAGAGACAGCAGCAGATAGTCCAGAATGCCCATAATACAGTATCTAAGTTCACAATCAATAACATCATCAACATCCAAATCCACTAGGAATATTCAGTCAACACTGAATCAGTTAATAGACTTTGTTATAGCTTAACTAGTCATTGTCTGTGATTACTGTTGTACAGTGGTGCAACATCAGCTGATGTCATATAGCTAATACTGAACTCATTTCTTCATTGTTGCTTATTTAATCTTTTATAATATTCGAGAATATTGTTTTCATTAAGAACTAGAATTTATAATTGGTTTTCTAATTTTGTTTTTGAAATTTCCCTCAGGGAATCAGGGAAATTTATTCCAGAGTGGTAGCAAAATATTTTGATCTAGATTCTAGATTCATCAGGTTAAATGTGTTTGTTACCTTTCTGCATCTCTTGTTCTTTTTCTTAAGAAAAATCACTACTTAGAACATAGAACACTCCTAGGGGAGTTAAAGTCAGGAAACCCACACACTAATTTTCATCCTTGTAAGAGTCGTGGGTATGCTGGAGCTCACCTCTGAGCTTTACATGTAATGTGACAGGTCACCTGTCCATTACAGGGTCAGTTAGAAATTTAAGATGTAATGTGAGAATTTTTGTAATGATACTGTGCCGTGAGTTTTGGCTGTAGGTTGTTCCTGGGGGATCATCAAGCTCAAATAGTTACTATTTTGCCATTCGAATCTCAGAAATATGTGGTGTTACCAGACAAAAGAATCTTAGGAAGTGAAAAAGATGTTTATTCATGTCTTCTGTCATATGTTAATTCAACTGTGGGGCTTGCTTAACCCAACTTTCAGTGGGTAATATATACTGTACTGTATGTCTTAGATGTTATGTAGTCTGATCCACCCCATCCCGTCATGCTAGTAAACTTTGAGATGATTTATCACACTGATGATCTCCTGTAGATTTCTTTAAAAGATTTCAATGACAGTTGTAAAATATGAAGCCTATTTGAGGTGTTTGAGAATTATGGCTCTGTATCTGAATCTGTTATATTAATTAATAATAATAAAACAAATAATTTCATAAATTTTAATTTTACAGGTTGTTTTACAGTGAACCTGTACTAATTGCATTAAGCATCATGCTGGTTATGTAAATTAATAAAGGTGATTGCTTTTATGCAGATTCCCACTGCAGGAAAGCTGCATCTGAAAAAGACTTGTAAAGTAATTTACATGTACACAGTAACACTATCACCGAAGATCTCAGAAAGACAACTGTGGACCTCCACAAGTCTGGTTCATCCTTGAGTACACTGTCCAAATGTCTGAAGGTGCTGTGTTCATCTGTTAAAATAATATTAAGCAAGTAGGAACCACCTTGTGCAAATAAATACCAAAGCAAGCATCTGTGGACAGCCAATAAGTTACAGTACTATTTGGTAAAAGTAAGCAAGGCAGCCTACAAACCTGCTTAGGTAGTTCTGTAAGGAGGAATGGACCTGAATTATTGTGACAGGCTTTTGGAGGGACAGCCAAATCCTCTAGACAAGTGCTACAATACCCCAAAGCAATGTACAGTAATATAAACATCTGACGGAAGAGAGGTACAGTAATACGAAGTTCTGGTACCTCCACTAACTTACAGGAACAGTTACAAGCATTTTACTCCTCATACAAGCAGTTTAGTGTAGAGTGTAAGGGGCTTACACTCTACACTTCTGATCAGAATCCTCAGATGCCCTCTGCAGTGTTCTATCAATGCTCCACTTGGCAGATGAGCAGGCTTCGATTTAACTTATTTGTAGAGCAAAGAATGGTTATTTGAAAGCATGTTATTTCAAACAAAGAATGATTACTTTAAAGCAAAGCGAGGCTAAAACCCATTGTTCTCTGTAAAAACAGTATCTGTTTATTATTATTTCATAAGCTACAACAGGCCATACTGGCATCATCATAAATTGCTTACTTAATTACCAAAAGCACACAACTGAGGCCTTCCTGATGAGTCTGTGAAGACTCATTTGTAACGCCAATGTTCCCCTTCAGGTTGGTCTCTCTCTGTTTCTCCCTTTGTACATCAGGAACGACAAGGGCATTGGCTTTATTTGCGCCTGTCAAGCAAAAGACAGAAGCCATTTTGCTCAGTGGAGCAGATCTTAGAGCATTAATTAGAGCAGCTGACTAGTAAATTAGATTGGTTTGGAGGTGCCTGCTGTGGGAGATGGAATGGAACACTCTGGAGTTAGCTAAGCACGCTTTAGCAGGTTCTATCTTAAACACATATATTCACAGCCTGACGTACGAATTAGCACATAGCGTTTACATTTTCTCACAAACAGAAATAAACCTCTACAGTGAATAAAAGAGTAGGAGCATGTAGAGAGGTCAAAATTTAACTTTTCATCGCACTGGACAAAACAATTTTAAATAACAGATTATTATACATATTTGAATGAATTTGGAGGGTAAATCAAATAAAAACAGAAATGTTTTGCTTCAAAACCTTTATTTTTAAGAAGACTTTCTGATCAGTCTTTACTGTAGGTTGGTCCCTGTTTGTTCATTCACATGACGGACTATGCACCATAGGAACAGCTACTTTTGGCTCTTTGTAACTAATCTCGTTGTATGGGAAGGTTCCTCAGGGGAACATGTTGGCATTCATCTACCTGTGGAGCAGCTCCATCTGCCCACAAGTAGCAGCAATGACAGTGACACAGCTGAGCCAGATGAGAAAAATACAGTTTTTTGCGAGGGAATTGTGAAGGGGTAGAGGGGTCGTAAATCAAGAGGGATTTTTAGCTTGTCAAGTGGCCTGCAGTAGTCTGGGAGGAAGAGATGCAGCTGTTGCTTCACTACCCATCTGGGAACTTCAAAGATCCCCAGATGTTTAATACCCACGCTTTCACCCAACTCAGCCTTCATAACTCTACACACATACACATACAAATAGCTAGACTCAAGAGAACATTAACCACTTGACTTAACTGAGAACTGCAGCATTGTGGGATCGCAAATCATTTTTGTACATCTTCCTTTGTCTATAATGCCTGTACAAATCCAAATGGCTGGGTTAATTGGACTATAATAATGGCGTCAGTGTAAATACTGTTACGTTTATTGTCTTGATCTTACTTTATGGCGGCTTCTGTTTTGTCTAGGGTGCAAATGTAGTTTTACTGTCTTACATCAAACCAGAGCAAAAACTAAAAAGCAGGTAAAGCAGATCTAACACATTTTGATTCCACGGCATCAAATGATGATTTACTGTATGTGTTGTGTCCTTAGGCATCACTATTTGTTGTTCCAGCAGCACTACTTGTCTCTCGTCAGGCCAAAGCCTATAGAATTGGGAACAAAGTCTTATATAAACAGGCTAAGTACACACTGGCAAGGGAGACACAAGTAGCTAAAAGGAGCTACATCAAAAAGCTAAGGATCCAGTTTTTAGCTAATGACTGTGTTACTGTGGAAAGGCCTGAAAGAGATTACCAACTACAAGACATTGCCCCCCACTCTGTGGGTATTTATGGGAAATCAATGATTGGCTGACAACCTGAATGACTTCTATTGCCTTTTTTAAATGGAAGAATCCCCTCCACATCCACTTTGACCTGACTAGTGCTAAACCATTAACACCTCTCCCCCCAATTGAAACTGAACTGGCACTCAAGATTCATGAAGAGGATGTGTTGGCTGGGAAAAAACTAGGGAAGCACTGGGTCCAGACAACTCCTTGCCCTCTTGCCTAAAAGTTTGTGCAGATCAACTGCCACCCATCTTCACTCAGATCTTCAACATATCTTCGGAACAATGTGCAGTCCCTGCATGCTTTAATGCTCCACCACCATAAAGAAGTTTGAGAGACTCATATTAGATAATCTGAAAGACGCCACACAACCCTTTTTTGATCCCCTTCAGTTTGCCCACAGAGCAAACAGGTCTGTAGAAGATCAACAAATCGACATCTAGCCACCAGCCAATGTCGCTCTAGACATAACAGTGTGTACAGTGTACAGGTTAGGTAAGGCACTGGTTTGTGTGTATGTCTACCGTCCCAGGACAAGCTGACTTGCCAAACACCAACTGCCACCTGGTGTTTTAGAGACCTGCGCCATCACATGCAACACTAAAGACTGCCTATATTGCTCTTTATTTTGAAGAATATTCGACCTCAGTGTCTGTATGTTTTTGTGCCTAAAAGCCCTGTAAATTGTTCATACTGCCCGTGTCAGAGTGTGTATTTCCAGCCCCCGGTGGAAATGACTGCAATAAAAAAATCGACCACACAGTATTATGGCACACTGAGGTTCTTACAGTAACACTTATGTCTTATGTCTTACACTTATATTTATCTCAATGCAGACATGAATAAAACTGTATTGTGTGGTTTTCACGATGTGGGAACAATTTCTGGGCATTTTTTGCTCAAACGCCTGGGAAACATAGCTAAATTCAAATTAAAGCTGTTCTTCAACCATTTGGAGTATATCTAAAAGCTTTCGGGCAGTAGAACGACCTTCTAATGCTATAATAGCGTTAGCTGTAACTTAAAACCTGATATGTGACAATCTGGGACCATCATTTAAATGGAACGTATGATGTTAACTCTACGAGCCTGAGAGTGGGGGAGGGAGAGTTCTCAGTTGAACAAGATTGCCTGCTTGTTGCTGAGGAATCCCATATTTGGGTATTTTCCGGATTTTTTGGCCTCAAATGAGACCTAAGGGATATGGGCCTCCATCTTGAGTTGTTTGCTTTGCTTTCACTTTTTCATGTAGCAGGTTATGGCTCATAGAAGAAAATTATTTTTCATTTAGGAGTTGGAGCAGAACACTTGTAGTTTTTGGACCACTGTGGATATACTGCATGTTTTAGACCGAAAAACTGTGGATGGGCTTGATGGTATAATAAACTTTTTTTTAAATTACCAATGATACTAAATAACTATTAAGGAGTAATTAACGGATGTTAAGAAGATTCAATCATAGCACCCACCACTAGAGAGTGTGCTGAGACTGGAATGATTCAGGTGCAGAAGAACTTAAAAACACACCTTGACATGCATACCAACAACCACCATGTGCAAAAAGCTAAGTTCCACCCACCCCTTTAGCAGTAAGCAGTCAGACTGCCGCAAAGGTGAACAATGCCATAGAAGCTCTTGTTAACTTTTCTGATTCAGTTTCTAGGTTTTGATTTGTGAAATAATGGCAGCACACTGCAACACTGTCATCCAGACAGAATCTAGTTTAAGAATTAAGGAGTTACCTTCTTAGCTTCTGTCATGCTGAAGCTAAGACTGAAGGCTAAAAGTCAAGGACAGATACTGTAACATAGATACATTGAAAAGGCAAAGGAAAGTAGTCAAAGGAAAAACATAATATGAGGGCAGGTAAATGGAAAAAACAGGAACATAGATTAGGGAGATGGGGTAACAACAAACTGGAAATAGAGATGACTGAGTAGATAAAGGAAAGGAGAAGAGAGAGGTTGGGACAGGATGATAGAAAAAGCCTGAGGCAAAATGAGGAGGTAGAGAGAAGGGGACAAAGAAGAGAAAATGGAGGTGGGAGGCAGTAAGGTCAATATGCTTCTATTCTTTCTTTTGACAGTCAGCAGGTGAGAGGCAGACAGCACAGAGCAGGCAAATGACACTTAGCGGCTCTGCTAATTTTTAAATGAATCATCTCACACACACACACGTACACAGACTTATTCACAGACTCGGTGGATTGAGCAAAAAAGGCCTGTTGATCAAACAAGACTTAAATTGCTCTGGATGTCGCAGAGTGATCAATCTCTGGGAGGTGGAAGTGTCAGCTTGGGTCTCTACGTAATCAGTGCATTTTATTCGTCACTGGCTCAAATGAATATTCATTCATAATACAGAGGCAGCCGGTAAAAGTGTCTACCCCCACCGTGTTTGGGATTCAAATCTGCCACGTTAGTGCCCGGTTTGCACTGCGGGAAGAGTGTGTTACGTCCGTTTGGCCTGTAGGTGGCGATTGACTCCCACTTTTGGTCCTAAAACATCGTAGTTGCTTACGTCATAACTACCAAGACTATGAAACGCTGGTCGCGTTATAGTATGAAGTTATGAACGTAAGTAAATTATGGCAAATTATGGCCGTTTAAAACCGAAAAAAAGCGGAACGGTGCACTAAACGGTGCAGCGTTCGATTTGTGGCAGACAAGCTACTGTAACCCTGATTTCTCGCTGTTGGTACGGGCAATTTTCTTTACGTGGTGTTCTTCCCTAATGCACCACACGGCAAGACAGTACAGCACATGTACACTTTTTTCTTTACGCCGCTCTTATCCAACGCGCGTCACCTTTTTCCTGTCCCCCGTCAACAAGGGCAGGTAGGAACTAATGTTAATTACAAATAAAATCACAGTAGCTGAAATGCCACGTTTCCTAAACATAAAATTGAAGCTTTTCCCTGCTTCAAACAGCTGCTGTAACTGTGAGCAACCCTTGCGGCATCACCGGTCAATCTGGAAACGTATTCATTGGTTCGGACGTTGTTCTGCCCGCTTTCATGTAGACACAAAACTCGTCAAAGCAAAGCAAGGTTACACTACTACAATTTTAAAAAGTGAATTAGGATGATCTAGACCAGGGGTCGGCCACCAGTAACACCCACGTTTCAATGAAAAAAACAAACACTGGGAGACGTGGAGGGCGACAATATTATATTATTTGAGAACATTCAACATTTGTTTTTTAATCCAAAGAAGACATAAAAGTCGGGGCTCAGAGATCTAACATTTTATATTTTATTGACAGAAGATCGTAGCAATTAACAGCATACCTATTCAGTCCTCGTTCTCTTTTATATGGAATATGAGCAACGATCAAACGTAAGCGTCATATTACGCCTTGGTAAACCATAAAAACTGTTCAGATCGTTTAAAGATGATAAAACATTGTGAAGGCATCGACAAGGACAGCTAACTCGCTTAACAGCTGCTGTAACTGAGAGCAACCCGTGCGGCATCACCGGTCAATCTGGAAACGTATTCATTGGTTCGGACGTTGTTCTGCCCGCTTTCATGTAGACACAAAACTCGTCAAAGCAAAAGAGCTCAGTGCAGCATTTACAAATCAAATGTGAACGTTTTAAGTTTTTTTTGTAAATAAATATAATGTTTGCCCTGTTCAAACCTGGGGAATAAAACAATTCTGATTCTGAAAGCAGCTGATCAACTTTGCAGGAACACATTTCATATGGTACAGGTGAAAGGGACACTAACAACCCAACGCAGCCGATGCTGTAGCAGGCAGAGAAACGCAGATTTTTGTCCTGCATGTTGATGCGTGTTTCCTCTTCCCCCAGTGTCCCCGTTCTGGGACGTGGATGGCCACGCCCACTTTTATTCAACAGACGGACATGAAAGAGGGAATAATGAAATAAACAGCTGGTTAACTTTGTAGGAACACGCCGTACCTTTGCAATGACTTTACGTGGTACAGGTGAAAGGAGTAATAACGAAATTAACAGCTGGTTAACTTCGTAGGAACACCTTGTAGTAGGAACTGGTATATTTAGAAAACCCAGTCGTCCTAGTGTTAAGGTGTGTGAACTGGGGAGGAGACGGCAGCAGCGACTGAAAAGCGACTGAATAGAGTTGATGTCTTCCTCGCTGACAGGCGCATTTATTTGATACTGCACGTACCTTGGCTTACAGTTCAGTTAAAAAACACACTGAATCTTTACAAACCGTCCCTGAATAACATCTATGAACTGCAGTTTCTTCCTTGATTATCCATGATTATTATGGAATACTGCGTATTTTAAGAGATCTAACATTTTATATTTTACTGATGGAAGATCGTAGCAATTAACAGCATACCTATTCAGTCCTCGTTCTCTTTTATATGGAATACGAGCAACGATCAAACGTAAGCGTCATATTACGCCTTGTAAAACTATAAAAACTGTTCAGATCGTTTACAGACGATAAAACATTGTCAAGGCATCGACAAGGACAGCTAACTCGCTTTTCCCTGCTTCAAACAGCTGCTGTAACTAAGAGCAACCCGTGCGGCATCACCGGTCAATATGGAAGCGCATTCATTGGTTCGGACGCTTTAAGGTGTTTGAACTGGGGAAGAGACGGCAGCAGCGACTGAAGAGCAACTGAATAGAGTTGATGTCTTCCCCGCTGACAGGCACATTCATTTGATAATGCACTTACCTTGGCTGACATTTCAGTTCAGAAAAACACACTCAATCTTTATCAAACCGTCCCTGAATAACATGTAGGAATTGCAGTTTCTTCCTTGATTATCCATGATTATTAAGCAAGAAGCGCAAATCTTCGCCAGTCCAAATTGTGCAATTAATACTGTGTTTACAATAAAGGTAATAAATCATAATAATAGTATTTTCATTTTAAAATGCACTGCATATTTTAAACGAATGTCCATTTGCTACTAATAAATTAGACCAGAAAGCTACGATAAATACATACGTTTACCCTTGCAGTGTAAACATGTAGAACAAACTACTTGCTGCAATAATGAGTCTTAGACCTGCAGCTGATCACGCTGCCCGATGCTGCCAGTCTCTTACGGAGCTTTGTCCCGGAGCTGAAGTATTTCTCACTTGCTGATCGAGTAGTAGCAACACATTAGCATGTCTATGCGCCTCTACGGGGGAGGGGTGGGATGAGAAGTTTGCCTTTGCGACTGTGAGCAAACATGAGACAAACCAAAGTTTGGTCGAACTCAGATCCAAGTCATCTGAGTACGAAACACATCACATATCATTCGATCTCGTGTTTCATTCGAGCGGCAGTCTGCAGCTCTGTGCTAAGACTGCTGCTCATCCACGGATGCTTCGATTAAAAATTAAAAGCAGAGGTTTTTTTGTTTTTCCTTTTTCTCTAAACGAAAAAAACAGCTTTAAATCCGTGTGTTTTTGTTAAAACATATTTTTGTTCGGTTTATTGGTTTGTAAGGCGGTGCTTTTATTCAAATCTGTTTGCCGCCCATAGCAAGAGAAAGGAGTAGTCGGTGAAGGCAGATAGATGGACGGATAGGAAATCAAAGTTTTGAAACATACATGCCCGAATAAGTCACATCAGCCACTTATTCAGTTACAATGACACGCACAGTCAAAACAAATTCTCGCTACATTTAGTGCACCACTCCTCCGTTTCTTTCGTAGCCTGCATTTGCACATCCATACATTTGTGTATTGGTCACTCTCTGTCTGGACACATGCCTCCGAAACGAGAAGAGTTTGATATCTCCACCAAATTATAAGCAGAGGTAACAAGAGAAGGACTTTTTGTGTTTTTTGTTTGTCTCTAAACAATAAAAACATTAACTCCAATTCCGTGTCTTTTTGTAAAAAACAAATATTTTTGCCTTGTTTATTGGTTTGTAAGGCGGTGCTTTGATTAAAATCTGTTTGCCGCTCATCGGAAGAGAAACGAAAACGCCGGTGAAAGTGGCTGGATGGACGGATGGGAAATGAAAATGTTGAAACGTGGGCGGAATAAGTGATCTCAGCCACTCAGTTACAATGACACACACAGTCAAAACTAGTCAAACTGCAGTTCTGCAGACACAGTAAACGCGTAGGAACAAACATGCTGCTGTAATGCGTCGCTGTAGATCTGCTGATTTCTGGCGTCCTATCAAAGTTACGATCGACAACTGCTGTAAAACAAATTCCTATGATTATTACGGTTATTTACGTAAAATCTACGACTATTGGAAAACATTCATTAACAAGTTGTGGAAGTTTAAAACCTAAATAAGCGGCTGTAGTCGCAGATGGACTGCGCTCTACGTCTTTACTTGGCCATGCGCATTCAAATTATATTATTTAAACCGCGACGCATAATCACGGAATTATGTGAAGCCATAATGTTGTATCAGATGTTAGAGCGGTGGGTGTGTACATATTTTTAAGAGACGCCTTCTATTTAAAGACACGAAAAAGCTGAGGAGAATGAAAACAAGAACGTGTTGCTGTTGTGGCACTGCCTGTTTTAAACCACACAGAACAATTATAACTTTGCAGTGAACAGAAAATAACTAAGCCATCAACAAGTTGTTGCCCTTCACACTCCCCACGTTTGAGCACACAACAGATACTTAATAGTAAAAACTTAATAGTAAAATAGGTCTGGTGTAATATATGTGTGTTACAGGTAGAAATGAACAGTCGGACCTCAGTTACGCTGTAGTGCTTTGGAGGCTTCTAATCAACGCTGCGCCACCTGGTGGTTAAATTGAGACTAGCGTCCTGATTTTTTTCAGCCGACTGCAGGATTGAAAGTCTTTAGTCGGTACTGCAGTAAAAACCCTAGTCACTTTGAACCGCTACCACTGTAAATGAACATATGTGATCAATGTGACAGACTTCGGCGGGTTGGCACGGAAAGACATTTGATGTTTGTTGTTGTTGTTTTTTTTATTCTGTTTTTATATGTTCTGTTTTTTGTTTGCACTTGCTGTCAGTGTACAAACAAGATAAAAACACTATCTCTCTTATCTTTGCTGCTATAGTGCTATGCTATTCTGTGCTTAGGGTTTGCTATAGGAGTTTCTATATGAGGCAAGTTTTCCAAGATGAGTGATAAAACAAATTGTTATCTGCCACTGCTTAGAGCTACAAACTGCAGTGCTCTTAACAGAAGGTTAACATAGAGGGAGCTGAGTTAGTCAGTTAGTGAGCTGCTCCAAGCCTTCAAAAAAACATGTGAGCGTATACTCTCCTCCGGGCGATCGCGCGCTTTAAGGCACAGAAATATATGGAAGTATAGTGGTGACACACAACAACTATTCAGCTGGGAAAATGTTGATTACTGTTCCGGCTCATGCGTCACTTCCTGGCTATTGGTGCTGCGGAAAGGCATTAAGGATACCCAAATCTTAAAAACTCAAACTAAAGATTCAACTGCCAACTAGGGCAGAACACTAATACTTATTGAAATTCCACATAGTTTTTTTTTTATAACTCTAAAGTAAAAAACCTTTGTATTTTAATTTCCTGATAGAGAGGAGTGTATAGCTGTTTTTATTTGGGTGTGAGACACCACCATTATGGATTAAAACCTGTCGACAGTAACGAGATTTTGATGGAATGGGTGGTGTCCATGGACTGCTTTGATGATGTCTCCCCTCCTGCTACTGATCTCTCTGTTGGCCATCACTCGGGCTGGTTGTGAGCTGAGTTGTGAAACTCTCGTTTCGCCCCTCTTTGTTGGTCTCTGGTTGACTGATGAGTGCTTGTCCATGTGAATAGAGTTACAGAGGATGTGAAGGAAGAAACTGAAGAAAGTGTTTGTGTTTGTTTTAGAAAAGGATTAATCAATTACAATTAAACCATAGCTTTGAAAACATGATCAATCAAGTTGTGAGAGAGTTTATGGTGTATGTGTGTTGATGTGATGATGTGTGTTGTATGTGTGGGTCGGTGAATGCGTCTGTGTTAGTGTGAGTTTTATGTGTGTGGTGCAGCTGGAGTGTGGGGGGTCCGGTTTTCCGCCCGGGGTATGTTGATCGTCTGCCTGGGTGGTCTCTTTTCTGCTGACCCCCACCAATTGCTTGCCTTGTGCTGCAGGCCCGGTGTGGTGCCAGGGGATGAGGTCGGCCCGATGGGGGAGGCCCCGCTCCGTTCGTGTGGCGGTGGTGGACTGGGGGTGGGCCCCACTCTGGGCGCGGTGGCATCTCCTAGCATCTCCTTGCAACCGTGGGTCCTCAGGCTCCACTTTTTCAGGCCTCCTCCCACCGGGGGGGGCGGACAGCGTTGACCCATGGTGGCCCACTCTGACCTCTGTGGCTGCTGCAGCTCTGCCTGGGGGGCTTGGGTCGCAACACCTGCCCTCCTGGAACTGAAGGTGTGTGGGCTCCCTGGCTGCTAAGATTCTTTCCTCTGCTTGTTGGATGGGCGTAATGGCCGAGCTCCTTACATCACCCTGGCTTCCACAAGTGGCATTGTTCATGCACCAACGTCTGCCTCAGCCTTTGGGTGAACAATGTTCACGCACACACCCCAAAGCAGAAGCTACAGCTTTACTAACCTTATAGTCGGACACTCAACACCTGAGCTGATAAACAGGCTTTCCAAATCCAACTGTAAGTATTACTGATACTTTTTACTACCAATATCAATAATGTGTGAATATGGAAATTCTGGTGTTGTATGGGGGCGGCATGGTGGTGTGGTGTGGTGGGTAGCATCGCCTCATAGCAAGAAGGTTCTGGGTTTAATTCCCGGAGGCGGCCCTGTTGCCTTTCTGTGTTGCACGTTCTCCCCGTGTTTGCGTGGGTTCTCGCCGGCTTCCCCCCTACAGTCCAAAGACATGCATTAGGTTGATTGGACTCTCTCCATTGCCCGTAGGTGTGAGTGTGTGTGCATGGTTGTCTGTCTCTGTGTTGCCCTGCGATGGTCCAGGGTTTATACCCTGCCTCTCGCCCATAGACAGCTGGGTTAGGCTCCAGCACCCCCATGACCCCGCATTAGGGAATAAGCGGCTTGGAAAATGGATGGATGGATGGATGGTGTTGTATGTCATGACTTTTATTAAGTAGTATGGGATATGTATAACAATGCATATGTGTATGTATATGATATGTATATGTTTGTATGAGTATGTGCACATACCTTAACACTATTATTGGTATTAGTATTAATCTCCAAGGTAAACCACAGTACAGCAGTTGTTTAGTTATGAATGTGGTAGCCTAAGGTACATCCCTGCTTATTTATTTTGCACCGATTGTTTACTTAACAGATTTGCTGGGTTTCAGCAGGCAAATCCCCCCCCCCCACACACACACACACACACCCCAAAGCAGAAACTTAACCTGTCCACCAACACAGCAACATCCCACATATTTAGGATTAGCTAAATAAACCATTAAATAAACCATAAATCAATAAGAGTATATATATTTTATATATACCCCTCTTGTTAAAGCAAAGCTGTCCATCACAATAAGGCATTCAGCGTAATATATGCTGCTTGTTAAACTGCTGGACAGAACAAAAAAAGAAAAAAAAGAAAATATGATCAATCAGATTCTCGTCAGAGGAAATAAAACAGAAATAAAACAGAATAGTATTAAACCTTGATGTATTATTGCTCAGGCAACACAATGAAATTAACAGAAAACATAACAACATTTAAACATTACGGAAAGGGTAGGGACTAGGTCTTGTTTTTGATTGGTCACAAGCTAAGTCGGTCTAACTTTCATTTTCTGTTTTTATCTGCGAGCTAAACACGGGGCTATGCTGCACTAATTAAAATATAAAGGTGTGGAAGCTTGTAAAACGGGTAAAACGGTTTGGTCTCAGCTTTATACAATTCCAACTCCTGTGCATAGAAAGAACCACAGCAGTTAACATTGGTTCGAAAAACAACTTTGCTCCTCTACCTCTTACTGCCCTTCAAAATTGAATGTCTTGTGTGTGAGATAATGAATACAACGTGTCCGCCATAAAGGGCCATTTACAGCTGCCTGGAGACCAAACAACATGGTTGGTGCTTGAATAAAAACCTGAAACAGGCTCCGTGTTAAAACAGCCAACTACAATATTCGACTGTAGTCAAACAGCTGTTCAGCACAGATGCTGACATTACACAGAGTTATCGTCTAGCTGGGTCTCTCCTGCACTTCCTTGTGTGGAAGGTAAAAAGTTATTTTTGACATGTTGTACTTTGCAGTATTTCTGTAAAAGTATGGAAAAGCATAGATGTACATCTGAAAATCATTTTTGGTTGGTAATGACGTGTATTCCCCCGGTTGTGTCACTGGCAAAAGTATTGCGTTCGTCTGAACGTGAGGTGGCTGTATAAGAGAGCTAAGTTAGCTAGGTTAGCTTAGCCTTATGTTTATGCATTGTGGTGCAATTTTTTAAGGTACAGTCGTAGCACTTCAAAGCGACCACCTTTTTTACCGCAGTACGTGCGCGTCGCCAGTGCGCCACGGGTGCGTCCCCAACTAAGGATTTTTAATCCTGCAGCCAGCTGAAAAAAATCAGGGTGCTTGTCTCGTTTTAACCACCAGGTGGCGCAAAGATGTAAGGTCCGACTGTTCATTTCTATCTGTGTCTGCACATTAAGCACAAAAAACGATGTCATGGTACTGTATCATTAAATGTAGAGTAGTTCATTTTTAAATATTATAGATTATTATGCGTCTTTGCTCGCTAGTGCGCTATTGTTTGTTGTCAATTGCGGAAGCTGCTGATGTTTTTACACAGTTTTCAGGCCAGCCGAGAGACACAGTCCCTCCTCCAGCCAATCCAATAGAATAATATAGGTATAATAACATAAAATAGGAATCTATATTTATTCATCAATCTGTTTTAAAAATGTATTTTATATGTATATCTGTAATTGTCTTCTGGTTTGTTGATCATGAGGAAAAAATACAAAACAAACTGGATTCGTTTTCGTTTCCTCTCTTTATATGAGCGACAAACGGAATTCAAGTGTTGTTGTTTTTTCGACACAAGGCACGGAGTTGGATTTTAAGCTGATTTTTCGTTTTGAGAAAAAAGCAGAGAACGAAAAACTAAGTCGTTCACTCGTTTTAGCAGCTTTTAAGGTTAACCAAATGCTTAAAATTTACTCCGACCGCAATGACCTATAGTTTGCTCTGATTCTGAATGAAGCGTAAGAGCCTGAATGACAGATGATGTGTCCAGGTAGAGCTTAACCGGAAATGTATGCTTGTCAAATGCAGGCAACGAGAGAATCGGGAAGTGGCGTCAGCGTCTGAAGCAGACAGTGATCGTTGCAACGATGGTGCTGAGGAGCCACTTATTCATAGGCAGATGACTAGGATCAAGTTGTCAATGCGCGCTAGTGTTTGTTGTCAACTGCTGAAGTTGCTGCTGTCCTTATACAGTATGTCCTGTAATTTTTTTCTCTATGGCGCATCAGGACTCAGCAGATCAACAACGCATTAATGCAGCAGCTTGTTTGTTTTACATGTGCTTATTACGCACGATAAATGATAACGTTTTTTACTGAATGAAAACGAAAATAACTCCTGCTCTGCAGCATAAACCACTTTCACCACTTTTAAGGTGCTCAATTAAACAGTTAAAACACTAAGACATAGTCAATGTGCCCTTTAAACGGAAGCTGCATTATTATACTTTACCGTAATGACATTTACCACAATATCTGCAGAAAAACAATGTTTTATTACACAGGCAATACAGTGGATTTGGAACTCGCTCCGCGCGAGTTACGGCGTCTGATGCTGATTCAGTTGCAAAGCAAACTTCAAACCCCATCCCCAACTACGTATTGGCATTGGCATATTGGTATTGAGACATTAACATATTGTCTCCACTCGGTCAAAAGGTGTAAAATACTTGAGCTCCGAGACAAAGAAAAACTCCATGGGAGATCGGGCTCGTGATCAGCTGCACCTACGTAGGCTGTGGGACGCCAAAACCTTTCACTTGACTTTTTTTACACGCTTTTCTTATAGTATTTTCACAAGTCTGGCAGACTACCACTGCTAAATTGTAGAGGATATTATATAATAAAAATAAATAAATTGTAATAAACTCTCTATGGTATGCCAGAACGCCAGGACTCAGTAGATCTCCGACTCATTAATGCAGCAAGTTGTTTGTTCTGCATATATTGATTCTGCATGAGTAATAAGACTGTTTTACACTTATTGAGCCGAAGACAAAACTCAAAAGAGAGACATCTATTAAGTTTTAACAAATGTGCAATAAAAAATATAAACAGAAAACGCTTGAAAGCGTTTCCGTTTTATATTCCGTTTATTTTGTTATTACTCCTTTCACCTTTACCACATAAAGTCATTGCAGAGCTACAGCCGTGTTCCTACGAAGTTAACCAGCTGTTTATTTCGTAATTCCCTCTTTCATGTCCGTCGGATAAATAAAAGTGGGCGGGGCCATCAGTCCCGTAGCAAAGGTAAGCGCTGACTGTGGGGGCTGGGCGCATCAACATACAGGACAAAGACCTGTGTTCCTCTGCTACAGCCTCCTCTTTCAGCCTGTTGTAATTGCAAATGCTGCACTGAGCTCTCTTTTACTTTGATGAGTTTTGTGTCTACATGAAATCGGGCAGAACAACGTCCATGCGTGTGTCACCGCTGAAAGCGGCTGGTGAACCTCTTGGGAACATGACTCTAGCTCTGCAATGACTTTATGTGGTACAGGGGAAAGGGAAAATAACGAAATAAACGGAATATAAAACGGAAACGCTTTCAAGCGTTTTCTGTTTATATTTTTATTGCACATTGCACACCGTCGTTTTTTCGTAATTTTTGGTGACGTTACAGTGCAAACCGTATGTGATTTAAAAAAAAATGTTTGCCCTGTTCAAACCTGGGGAATAAACGATTCTGATTCTGAAAGCAGCTGATCAACTTCGTAGGAACACATTTCATGTGGTAGAGGTGAAAGAGAGACTAACAACCCAACACAGCCGAGGCTGTAGCAGGCAGAGAAACGCAGATCTTTGTCCTGCGTGTTGATGCGTGTTTCCCCTTCCCCCAGTTTCCCCGCTCTGGGACGTGGATGGCCCCGCCCACTTTCATTCACCAGACGGACATGAAAGAGGGAATAACGAAATAAACAGCTGGTTAACTTTGTAGGAACACAGCTGTAGCTTTGCAATGACTTGTGGTACAGGTGAAATGAGTAATAACGAAATAAACAGCTGGTTAACTTTGTAGGAATGTGGCTGTAGCTCTGCAATGACTTTATGTGGTACAGGTGAAAGGAATAATAACGAAATATGTATGACACCTTGTGTCTGTGATTAACTTGGACAGAGCTACAACACGTGTCTGCATACTTATTTTTAGACGCACACACAGCTAATGTTACAGGTGAAGGTTACTTCTTTTTACCTGTGGAAAGTTGGCTAACATAAGCATGACTGTTTCTCAAATGGCTTTCTAGTTGATGCCTGTTCTGGTGCCAAGAAGTTGATAACAGTAAAACATGGAGAGAACTAGTAGGGCGTCTGCTTCACAGAAGTTAAGCACTGTTTATACCAAGTCTTTAAAGGTTGATTAACAATACAATGGCTAACTGAGTGTAACGTTTATAGTCCATAGCATTGTGAGGACGTCTTTCCTGACCATCCAACAAACAGGTGTTATGTCATCTACACACAGGAAAGTAAGTGAATATAATATTTTGGTTTACATAAATATACAAAATTTTGGCAATGAACCTGAACTGACTGCCTGCTCAGACATGTGACACCATACAGTGGAGAGCCTAGACATATTTATCTGGGGTTTTTTTTTGTTTTTTTGTTCTATCCAGCAGTTTAACAAGCAGCATATATTACACTGAATGCCAAATTGTGATGGACAGCTTTTTCTTTAACAAGAGGGGTATATATAATACACACACACACTCTATTCTCACCCTCCACGGGTGGTCTCATCCACTTTCCAAGCTCGGGTCCTCTACCAGAGGCCAGGGAGCTTGAGGGTTCTGCGCAGTATCCTTGCTGTTCCTAGGACTGCATATTTCTGGACTGAGATTTCGGATGTTTTTCCAGGGATCTGTTGTAGCCACTCCTCCAGTTTGGGGGTCTCGGCCCCCAGTGCTCCGATCACCACAGGCACCACTGTGGCCTTCACCTTCCAAGCCTTCTCCAGTTCTTCTCTGAGCCCTTGGTACTTCTCTAGTTTCTCATGTTCCTTTTTCCTGATGTTGCCATCGCTTGGTATTGCCACATCCACCACTACGGCTGTCTGTTTTGTCTGGTTGGTTTGCCATTACCATTCTGTCTGTCTGGATCTGGAAGTCCCACAGGATCTTGGCTCGCTCGTTCTCTACCACCTTGGGAGGTGTTTCCCATTTTGATCTTGGGGTTTCCAGTCCATACTCCGCACAGATGTTCCTGTATACTATGCCAGCCACTTGGTTATGGCGTTCCATGTATGCTTTCCCTGCCAGCATCTTACACCCTGCAGTTATGTGCTGGACCGTCTCAGGGGCCTCTTTGCACAGTCTACACCTTGGGTCTTGTCTGGTGTGGTAGATCTGGGCCTCTATGGCTCTGGTGCTCAGGGCCTGCTCCTGTGCAGCCAGGATGAGTGCCTCTGTGCTGTCCTTCAGCCCGGCCCTTTCAAGACATTGGTAGGATTTGTTGAGATCAGCCACTTCAGTTATGTTCCGGTGGTACATCCCGTGTAAGGGCTTGTCCTCCCATGATGGTCCCTCTTCCAGCAGCTCGTCCTCTGTTCTCCACTGCCTGAGACATTCACTCAGCACGTCATCTGTCGGGGCCTTATCCTTGATGTACTTATGGATCTTGGATGTTTCATCCCGGATAGTGGCTCTCACGCTCACTAGTCCTCGGCCTCCTTCCTTGCGGCTAGCGTATAGTCTCAGGGTGCTGGATTTGGGGTGGAACCGTCCATGCATGGTGAGGAGCTTTCGTGTCTTAACATCTGTGGTCTGTATCTCTTCCTTTGGCCACCTTATTATTCCCACAGGGTATCTGATCACTGGGAGGGCGTAGCTGTTTATTGCCCGGGATTTGTTCTTGCCATTGAGCTGGCTTCTTAGGACTAGCCTTACTCATTGGAGGTATTTGGCTGTTGCCGCATTGTTGCCTGTTCAAGGTTGCCGTTCGCCTGTGGTATTCCAAGGTACTTGTAATTGTCCTCAATGTCTGCTATTGTTCCTTCTGGGAGTGAGACCCCTTCTGTGTAGATTACCTTGCCTCTCTTTGTCACCATCCTCCCACATTTCTCGAGCCCGAATGACATCCTCATGTCCGAGCTGTAGATCCTGGTGGTGTGGATCAGTGAGTCGATGTCTCGCTCACTCTTGGCGTACAGCTTGATGTCATCCATGTAGAGGAGGTGACTTATGGTGGCCCCGTTCCGGAGTCGGTATCCATAGCCAGTCTTGTTTATTATTTGGCTGAGGGGGTTCAGACCTATGCAGAACAGCAGTGGGGACAGTGCATCTCCTTGGTATATGCCACATTTGATGGATACTTGGGCAAGTGGCTTCCCATTGGCTTCATCGAGTTTGCAATGAAGGCCCTTTCTGTTGATGTTGAGTTCTGTTGATGTTGTACAGCTCCAAGCATTCAGTGATCCATGTGTGTGGCATTGAGTCATAGGTTTTTTTAGGATTGCATCTTGTAGTCGATCCAGGCTGTGAGCCGGTATCTCATGTGGTTCATTGTCTCATCATATGAGAGATGATGATTGAAGGGTCTTGCCCAAGGACCCACACTGGATGCCTATTTGCCCTACCGGGGATTCGAACCGGGAACCTCCCGGATGCAAGTAGCTACATATATGTGTGTGTGTATAAACAAACTGCTTCATAAGCATGAGCTAATGACGCCCGGTTACGCCAATCGGAAGTCACTAAAACTAACTGAGTCGGTGTGTTCATTCGCCAAAAACAATGTCGGACTCCGTAGTTTTCTCTGGACCCCTCCCCAATGTGACCAGCGATGACATGTATAGCCGGCTGTCATCGCTCCACCGCTGGTTGTCTAGGTGGTGTCCTGCAAACGATGTGGGCTTTGTGGCTAATTGGAGCACTTTTTGGGGAAAACCTGGGCTGATTAGAAGAGACGGCGTCCATCCCACGTTGAACGGAGCCTCTCTGCTTTCTAGTAACATGGCCATGTTGCTTAGCCTCCCCACTCTGTGACAACTCAGAGTGGAGCCCAGGACGCAGAGTCGCAGTCTTACACGCCTCTCTGTATGTTCTCTACAGCCGCCACCCACTCCTAGTCTTAGTTATCGCATAGCGACTGTGTCTGCTTCTCGACCACCTAAACTATACAAGTCACAAACAAATCAAAGAGGAGTGACTTACCAGAATTTAATAAACATCAAAACAGTTCCTCTTACGGAACAAAGTAACAGTAAGCTAATAAAGTGTGGTTTATTAAATATCAGATCTCTCTCATCTAAATCCTTTTTAATAAATGACTTGATAAGTGACCATCACATAGATCTGTTCGGTCTCACTGAAACCTGGCTGCAGCAGGATAAATATGTGACTTTAAATGAGTCGTCTCCAATGAGTCACATGAACTATCATGTTCCAAGAAGTACAGGTAGAGGTGGAGGAGTAGCAGCAATTTATAAATTTGCTTTATTAATTACTCCTAAACCTAAACATATAGATAACTCATTTGAGAGCCTCACTCTGAGCCTTTCTCACCCAGACTCTAAAACTCAGAAGCCAGTTGTGTTTTGTATTGTTTACCTTCCTCCTGCTCCATATTCGGAGTTCTTAACTGAATTCTCTGAATTCTTATCTGACTTAGTTCTTAGCACAGATAAAGTCATTGTAGTGGGAGACTTTAACATTCATGTAGATGTTGACAGCAACTGTCTCAGCACTGCTCTTAACTCCTTAATAGACACTATTGGTTTTACACAGCAGGTAAATGAACCCACTCATCGTTTTAACCACACCCTCGATCTTGTCCTGACATATGGAGTTGAAATTGATAATTTAATAGTTCTTTCCCAAAACCCTCTGTTATCTGACCATTTCTTATTAACTTTTGAATTTAGCACAATTGACCCTACAATAGCTGGAAAGAAATGTTACTATAGCAGATGTTTATCTGACAACGCTGTTGCCAGATTCAAGCAGATGATTCCATCATCTTTTGCCTCAATGTCTTGTAGATACACAGAGAACAGTCACCTTAATCCTTATGAACAGGTTGACTGTCTTGTAGATGATGCTGCAGCTTCTCTACGTACAATGTTAGACACAGTGGCTCCTCTGAAGAAGAAGACAGTGAATCAGAGGAGGTTAGCTCCGTGGTATAACTCAGAGATTCGCAGCCTAAAGCAAAGGACTAACAACTAGAAAGACAGTGGCGTTCCAACAAAATAAATGTAAACTGCATTGCATGGAAGGACAGTCTAATGAAATATAAAAAAGCACTTTGTGCTGCTAGAAAAACATATTATTCCTCCCTAATTGAGGAAAACAAAAACAACCCCAGGTTTCTTTTCAGCACTGTAGCCAGGCTGACAAAGAGTCATAGCTGTATTGAGCCTACTATCCCCTTAAATCTCAGCAGCAATGACTTTATGAACTACTTTACTAATAAAATTATCAGCATTAGAAAAAACATTCAGCAGTGACTTCCTCCAAATGACAGAAAGCACTGTCTAGATCCATCAACTTTAAATTTATTAAATCCTCTGTCTTATCTAGACAGCTTCTTCCCCATAACTCATATGGAGTTAACCTCAGAGATCACATTTTTCCTACATTAGCTTCTCTGCACTGGCTGCCTGTAAAATGTAGGATAGAATTTAAAATTCTCCTACTCACCTACAAAGTACTCAATGATAAAGCTCCTTCTTATCTTAAAGACCTAATAGTTCCTTATGCTCCCAGCAGAACACTTCGTTCTCAGAGCGCTGGGCTACTTGTGGTTCCTAGACTGTTTAAATGTAGAATAGGGGGCAGAGCTTTTAGCTACCAAGCTCCTCTCCTCATGAACCAGCTCCCTCTTCAGGTTCGAGAAGCTGACACACTCTCCACCTTTAGTATCAGGCTTAAAACCTTCCTTTTTGATAAAGCTTATAGTTAGAGATGGTTCAGGTCACTGGCAATTATTGTTAGTCACAGGAACGATCTCTTAGTTAAGCTGCAATAGACATAGACTGCTGGGGGACTTAATTTATACACTGAGCTCCTCTGTTTCCTTCTACGTCCTCTGTCCAATAACCTCCCATCATTGTCCCATGTTTAACTAACCTTGTGTCTTTCTCTCCAGTAGTTGTGCTTCTCTCCTCTCTCTCTCTCTCTCTCTCTCTCTCTCTCTCCCCCTCCACTCTCTCTCCCTCTCTGTCCTCACCTACAGGTATCATAGGACTCAAAGTTTGGTGTCTGTGATGGGCAGCTGCAAATCCAACCATCCTGCCTGTATCCAGTCCCATGTCCAACCATCCTGCCTGTGCTCTGTTGTTGCTTGTTGTTGCTTGTTGCTGTTGCTGTGCTTTTCTCTCTCTCTATCCTCTCACCCCAACCGGTCGAGGCAGATGGCTGCCCACATCCAGTCTGGTTCTGCTGGAGGTTTCTTCCTCGTTAGAGAGGGAGTTTTTCCTCTCCACTGTTGCTGTCAAATTAAATGCTTGCTGTATGTGGGATTTGTTGGGTTTAGTTGTGTGAGGTTTTAACCTTACTTTGTAAAGTGCCTTGAAATAACTTTGTGATTTGGCGCTATATAAATAAAATTGAATTGAATTGAATTGAAATATACTCTTCTTGATTAATGGTTTACTTAATGTTTTATTTAGCTATTCCTAAATATGTGGGATGTTGCTGTGTTGGTGGACAGGTTAAGTTTCTGCTTTGGGAAGTGTGTGCGTGAACATTGTTCACCCAAAGGGTGAGGCAGACGTTGGTGCATGAACAATGCCACTTGTGGAAGCCAGGGTGATGTGAGGAGCTCGGCCACTACACCCATCCAACAAGCAGAGGAAAGAATCCTAGCAGCCAGGGAGCCCACACACCTTCAGTTCCAGGAGGGCAGGTGTTGCGACCCAAGCCACCAAAACAGAGCCCCCCAGGCAGAGCTGTAGCCGCCACACAGAGGACAGAGTGGGCCACCGTGGGTCAACACTGTCCACCCCATGAGAACTAGGGGCTAACACTCACCCCAGTGGGAGGGCCGGCCTGAGAGAATGGAGCCCGAGGACCCACGGTCCGTAAGGAGCCCGCTAGGAGATGCCCCCGCGCCCAGATTGGGGCCCACCCCCAGTCTACCACTCCTACACGAGCAGAGCGGGGCCTACCCCATCGGTCCGACCATACCCCCTGGTAACACATTGGGCCTGCAACACAAGGCCAGCAATTGGTGGGGGTCAGCAGAAAAGAGACCTCTCAGGCAGACGATCCATGTACCCCGGGTGGAAAACCGGACCGCCCAAACTTCAACAAGGACACACACACACACACACACACACACACACACACACACACACACACACACACACACACACACACACACACATCAAAACACACACATACATCAGCACACACACATACCATAAACTCTCTCACA
Organism: Betta splendens; assembly: GCF_900634795.4. Lineage (NCBI taxonomy): Eukaryota > Metazoa > Chordata > Actinopteri > Anabantiformes > Osphronemidae > Betta > Betta splendens. The sequence goes on from NC_040898.2 coordinate 3,256,046, forward strand.
ACAAACTAGTCAATCATACGTGAACCCATGCACTCTCAGATACATTCTCGCACCCACACCATTTAATTCATCTCATTTGTGGGGAGGGTAGGTCTCCGGCCTTGCGCCTTGTTGCTACAGTAGCCTAATTAGATGGAACACATCAACATAAGTGCATATAATTATTCATTTTTTTTCTTCCGTTATTTGTGATCCTCAAACCTCCCTGTTATTCACCAAGATGGAAAGTAGTTTCCTGTGCAGTAATTCAACTTGAACTGAATGTTAAAAGAAGATCATAAAATCGAGGGCTATTCACAAAAGGTTTTCATTGGATGCAAGTCAACATATTTTAACATTAAATGTCAATTTGGACGCCCAAACCAAAACCAAAAAAAGTCCATTCTTTAATAAGATTTGGGAAGAGCAATCTTATCAGGACTTTGCAGACCTGAACAGCTGTCTGGCTACCGAACAAGGAACAAGGATTCAGTTCACCAAGCATTTAAACACAGTTTTGTTTCAGGTTTCGGTCTCCAGGCAGCTGTAAATGGCAGCGACGTTTCTATAAGACCCGTCTCCAATAAAATCCTTCGTTAAACAGCGCTTAATATTTTAATTAGCGCAGCATAGCCCCGCTTTTAGCTTGCAGGTAAAAACAGGAAATGAAAGTTAAACTAACTTAGCTTGTCACTAATCAGAAACAAGACCTGGTCCCTACTCTTTCTGTAATGTTTAAATGTTGTTGTGTTTTCTGTTAATGTCGTCGTGTTTTCTGTTAATGTTGTCGTGTTTCCTGTTAATGTCGTTGTGTTTCCTGTTAATGTCGCCATGTTTATTTGTTAATGTTGTGGTGTATTTTGTTAATGTCATTGTTTTTCCTGTTAATGTTGTTGTGTTTCTTGTTACTGTCGTTGTGTTTCCTGTTAATGTCCTTGTGTTTCGTCTTTTTGTTTCTTTGTGACTTGCACTTCAGGGCCACCGTAGAAAACTGAAAAATGCTCCTCATAAGAAGAATGATGAAGAACTTGGTCTTAATGTAGACCATTCACAGCCTATCAGGTGCTGATGTTGTTTTCTTCAAATAGAAAGGATTTTTATCCTGCTAGTAATATTTTATTACAATTAAACAGATTTCCAATGACAGAAAATATATTCATAATATATATGTACTGTAGAAACCACATTACTGTCCATTCTGAGCAGTTATTTGTCTTACTGTGCACATTACTGTGGAGTACAGCTGTAAAAGTTGTGAAAGGGACTGTGTAAGGTCACAATCCACACTAAACATGAGAGCACACGGTGGCCTGAGGGAGGCTTGTGCCGATACAGGCTGCACAATTCACTCATGACGCCTGAGAATAAGATGCATGTCATAATGTTTTGGAGGAGTAATCATCATTAAAAAAGGTATGTATTCGCATTTTTGCATTAAAAGCGAGGTAGCATCAGACATGTGAAACAGATAAGGAGAGAAATTCATGAGCAGTAAAAAGAAAAAACAATTGCTATTGCAAAACAAAAGTGATAATGTATTCACGAATCCATCCATCACTCAACTTTGTCAATTATCCATTCTACACATTGATCTGCTCTCATGTCTCAGCTCCTTTGCACTCGCTGCGGTTGTGAGGTGAAGCAGCAGCAGTCAGCTACCCTGTAGTTGAAATATATGAGTAGCACTTACCCATCAGTCAGCAGTGAGAGGCCCAGTGGCGTGCAATAACACCATGCCAGCACTGAACACAGTATACAGTGCCAGGGCTTATTGTATTTGACATTAATATTTTTCATTTTTCATATACATTATTTATTGATGAAATAATAATTAATTAGTGGTCTTTGATTCTTGCAGGTGTGTGGTGTTATTGTGTATATAATGCAAAGTGTGTTTTGAAATTAACACATTAAATCAACATGTTGATTATACTCTGCCACAATCATAAATATATAGGATTGTATAATAATAACAATAATAATCATAACTAATAATAATAATAACTAGATAAAGCATTTTCATAGGAAAATGCACAATGTATGCTGCCATGCTGAATGTATTACTGGAGAAATGCTAAAAGTAGCTAAAACACTTAAGACAGGTGAAAACAGCTGAAGCATGTAAAGAACAGATGAATGTGTTTAGAGAATGAGTTGTTTATACAGAGCTGAATTTTTGCAAAGGTAGAGAAGTAGAAGTAGTTAAATTTCAAATTGAGGAAAGTTGAAAAAGATTTGCTGAAATTTAAATTGAAAGAACTGCTAAAAATACAGGAAGACACAATATACGTAAATTAACAAAAACAGCTTAATCTTTTAAGTAGTTTTAAGTTCAGAGATAAAAGAATAGCTTAAAGTTATGAAAACATTTAATACACCTGAAAGTAGCTGCAGTGGAAAAAGTTGGAACTTTGGAGGAAATGTGTGCAGGTAATTGCTAAACAGTAAAAGAGCTGTAACTAGTCATAATTAACTAGTTGAAAGCAGAAGTACTGCTATTTTTAGCTAAAGATCTGAATTAGGGCTTTTATTTTGAAAGTATATGGAAGAAGACTGTGTGGGTAATTGCTAATTGCTAGATTGGTACTCTTATTTTGAAAGGATAGGGGCGAAACGTGCAGGTAAATACTAAATATAAAGTAATCATATTTAACCAGTCAAAACCAAAATTTGAAACTTTTATTTTGAAATTATTTGGAAAAAGTTTGTGGACAATTTCTTAACTGTAAAACTGGCTTATTAATTAGCAGTCATTACCTACTCAGAGGAATAAAAAATATTAAAAAAAGATGGATACTACTCTACTCTACTCTAAAGATCATAATTGGGGCCCCTCACGGGCCCGGCTGGGCACAGCTCGAAAGAGAGGCATGGGACCGTCCTCAGGTGGACCCACCATAAAAGCTGAGAATTGACCAAAAACCACCCAATATTTAAACTGCTATAGATCAGAAAGTATTGAAGATATTTAAAAAGCTGAAAGGAAGATTAATAATTGAATAGTTGAAGATTGTTTCAAAGTAGATATGGTGTCTGTATCTTAAAGTATGCTGAAGTAGTTAAAGCTGAAAGTAGACAAAGCTGAAGAGGATTTTCCCCAATTTGGGGAATGGGGAAACTGTGATGAAAAAAGCTTAATAACTTGAAAAATATGAAAGATATTGAGTAGTTAAATGGAAGCCACCTTTTCCTTAAAAGGCTGAACATTTTTAAAATTTTAATGGTTTCTGAAGCTGAAAGTATGTGAGACTAGTTAAAAGCAGAATAACGTATAGAAGAACTAAAATAATAACTAGAAAAAGTAAATTGTCAGAAATTATGTGGGAGAGCTGCCAAACACTGATTAGGCTGCTGATGTCACAAAGTTGACTACGACAAAACGATTAAAATGACAAAATGTTGACAAAGATTAAAACGATGACAGTGATTAAAAAGATGACGATTAAAAAGATGACCAAGGTGAAATGATGACAAGATTAAAAAGATGGCCAAGGTGCATTGTTGACAATCATGAAAAAGCTAACTAGTTTAATTTGAAAGGATTATTTGTAGTTAATTGGTTAACTGTCGGCTACAAACAGAAAGTGGTCGCCTGGACTGCCCGATTGGTCTGGGTCTCTCCAGCGGGAATTGATGGCGCGTAGCTTCACTCCTGTTTTCTATAGCCGTTTGCTCGCCGTTATCAGCTACACAGACAACTAATCGTGCTACTGTTGTGTTGCAGTTACTTCTAACGACTACAGCCACACAGACAGCAAAGTGGCAAGGCTGCACACTCGCATGATATAAGGCAGCTTCACTAGCGCTCCTATTTGTGTGTTGCACTAGCGAGCCGTTAGTACTTTAGAGCTACAGCTGGGTGATGACTACAATAGGAAATTGAAGATGAAAGTATGGTTATGTCTGTTATTACCCCGTCCTATGTCACAGCCTAAATCGACTTGTGATTTGGGGTTATGTCATTGTTCTATCAAATCCTAACATATATGGTAATTGTGATTTCTTGCAAGCTTAGTTGCTAATTAGTCACGTCTCTACAGTAACTGCTGCTTATCTGGTCAGTTATCTATAGCTTATGTACTATAGCTATTGTATTTGTATGACCAATACAATAATACAATTTACAATAAATGTAACATTGTCTTTTTCTATACTGTAGGAGGGCACATCCCAGTTACCCACATGCAAGGAGGTTGTCAAACAGAGAAATCACTGCAGACTGTTGGTACACAGTCATCTGCTGTTCAGCTCAGGAGTGAAGGTATGTACATTTACCAACAGTAAGATAATTTCCTAGGCAATAGAAGAATTAAATTTTTTTAAAGACCATTTAGATTTTATATTTGAATTGTTACTATGTTTATCTGTTGTTTTAGCACAGGCAGGCATGTACTCTTGTTTGGTTTAATGTTTTGTCTGGTATTGTGTATTGTTACATAAGAAAAGGTTGTGACCTTTATAAAACTGAACATTTCAATAATCTACAATTCTGATTGCAGTATCTATTTTAATGAGGTGATGTGAGGACAGCCACAGCTTTCTTCTGGTAGAGCACTGCTTACGCTCAAATTCTTAATTCTTAATAATAAGAAAACCTTTAATAGTCCCACAATTCATTTTGTCTCAGAACAGCACAGTATGTTACAGAAGAAGAAAAAATACAGCAGCAAGTAAAATACAGAAACAGATCAGTGAGACTGGGTTTAGGTGGCACAGTATAACACTAAACAGTGATCAGAGTGTACATATATGTACATATTGCACAGTTTTGCATTTTGCATCATAGTATTGAATTTAAATGATTTTTCTTTTTCTAAGATGGTAAGCTATAAAAGTGAACCAACCATATGAAAAAGCAAATATAAATAATATTTCAATTGCTTAAAAAGATTCTTGTCATATTTTCTTATATAGTATTATATAGTATCGCACACACAAACTTCCACACATTTCTACTCAAATGGTAGATGAGTTATTCCACAGGTGGTCTCACTAGCCTCTGGAGGCTAGATACCTGTAACAACTTGAGAGACTTGAGACATTACTGTGTCAGCAGCACAAGCAAGATAAAAACAGTGTAAAATTTATTTATATTTATATTTAAGCTGTGCTCTCAAACATTTACTTATTTGTATAATGTAAGCTAAAGCAGTGTTTTCTATTAACAAAAGTTTTCCAGGTAAGTCGTGTTATGAATATTCAAGCTGCATAGGCCATTTAGCATAAGTGTTAGCATTACCAACCGCTAGTCGTGTTGCAAATTAAATAAATCAAATAAATTGAGGTAAATGTGACGTTACCATTGAGACACATCTTGCATTACTCGAAATGCGACGACTTCAACAGCCTCCTCTTCAGCTTCAGGGTCAGATTCGGGTTCATAGATGTATGGTTGTACTATGCTACCGGACCAGCTGTTTTACTCACGGGGACTGATAACCACACATTAAAAAGGGGCAGTGTGGACGATCTAAAGGGTTTTATGGAATGAAAATTGGTTGCAGAAAAACCATAATCGTGATTACAAAAATATTTTCACTTTATGAATCCCAAGGCTTCACTGAACAACTGGAGTTAGTTTTGTGTTTGAGGACTAAAGCTTGTAGCCACAGTCGCAATTTCAAAATGTGTCACCATCTTCGTTTTTCCCCAGACGTCTGGCGGAAATAATCATTAGAGTCTATGGGGGAAATTCAGGATCTCTCTGCGCTTTGAGGTCGATAGCGACTAAAGGTCGACTAAAGGCTATACCCTCAGACTATAGGTCTGAGGGTATCCTTTTAGCCAGTAGGTGGCGATTGACTCCCACTTTTGCTCCTAAAACATCGTAGTTGATTATGTCATATAGCCTCTTGTAGAACAATCAATGATCAGGTCTTGGGTGGCCTAGTGGTTAAAATGCATAGCTGGAAAACTTTTTTAATTATTGGAAAAACAGCGTCTCATCATCATCATGTGATCACAAGATGACAATGTTGTATTACTTAGTGCATGGATCGCCAAGACCATGAACCACTGGTCGCGTTATAGTATTTAGTATAGTTATGAACATAAGTAAGTTATGGTAATTATGGCAGTTTAAAACCGAAAATAAGAAGCTGAACGGTGCACCCTCCCGCGTGCAGCATTCCATTTGTGGCAGACAAGCTACTGTAACCCTGATTTCTCACTGTTGGTACAAGCTACAATTTTCTTTACGTGGTATTCTTCTTTAATGCACCACACGGCAAGACAGTATGGCACATGTACACTTTTTTCTTTACGCCTCTCTTACCCAATGTGCGTCACCTCTTTTCTGTCCCCCGTCAACAAGGGCAGGTAAGGACTAATTTTAATTACAAATAAAATCACAGTAGCTGAAATGCCACGTTTCCCAAACATAAAATAAAAAAAATAAAAAGGAATACTAACTACGGTCCCACTACTACAATTTAAAAAAGTGAATAGGGATGATCTAGACCAGAGGTTGGCCATCGGTAACAGACACTGGGAGCCGCAGAGGGCGGCAATATTATATTATTTGAGAACATTTAACATTTGTTTTTTTTATCCAAAGAAGACATAAAAGTCAGGGCTCTGGGGTTTAACATTTTATATTTTATTGACAGAAGATCGTAGCAATTAACAGCATAACTATTCAGTCCTCGTTCTCTTTTACACGGAATACGAGCAATGATCAAACGTAAGCATCATATTACGCCTTGTAAAACCATAAAAACTGTTCAGATCGTTTACAGACGATAAACATTGTCAAGGCATCGACAAGGACAGCTAACTCGCTTTTCCCTGCTTCAAACAGCTTCTGTCACTGAGAGCAACCCGTGCAGCATCACCGGTCAATCTGGAAACGCATTAATTGGTTCGGACGCTTTAGGTGTGTGAACTGGTGAGGTGACAGCAGCAGCGACTGAGGAGCGCCTGAATAGAGTTGATGTCTTCCCTGCTGACAGGCGCATTCATTTGATAATGCACGTACCTTGGCTGACAGTTCAGTTGAAAAACACACTGAATCTTTATCAAACCGTCACTGAATAATATCTATGAACTGCAGTCTCTTCCTTGATCATCCATGATTATTATGGAAGAAGCACAAATCAACGCCAGTCCAAATTGTACAATTAATACTGTGTTTACAATAAAGGTAATAAATAATAATTATTGTATTTTCATTTTAAAATGCACTGCATATTTTAAACGAATGTCGAAGTGAAAGCAGAAAGCTACGATAAATACATATGTTTACTCTTGCAGAGTAAACATATATAACAAACTACTTGCTGCATTAATGAGTCTTAGACCTGTAGCTGATCATGCGCCCGATGCTGCCCAGTCTCCCACGGAGCTTTGTCCCGGAGCTGAGGTATTTCTCACCTGCTGATCGAGTAGTAGCAACACATTAACATGTCTATGCGCCTCTACCGAGGAGGGGGAGGGGTGTGAAGTTTGCCTTTGCGACTGTGAGAAAACATGAGACAAACAAAAGCTTGGTCGAACTCAGATCCAAGTCATCTGAGTACGAAACACACCACATATCATTCGATCTCGTGTTTCATTCGAGCGGCAGCCTGGAGCTCTCTGCTAAGACTGCTGCCCCGTGACCCATCCACGGAAGAGCTTCGATTAAAAATTAAAAGCAGAGTTTTTTGTTTTTCGTTTTTCTCTAAAAGAAAAAACAGTTTTAAATCCAATGTGTTTTTGTTAAAATTTTTTTTTGCTTGGTTTACTGGTTTGTAAGGCGGTGCTTTTATTCAAATCTGTTTGCTGCCAATAGCGAGAGAAAGGAGAAGCTGGTGTGTTACTCCATGAGCGGAAGCCTTATCGCTGCATTTGCGTCTATGAGGAGCAAGTATGTTGTCCTGTACGTTTGTAAGTTGCCTTTTTGAACCTGCTGCCATGCTTCATGTGCTTTTTGTTCTTTTTTGTTGTTCTTAGACTTCTAGTTTAAGAGGAACCGTTACTAGTGTAGTTCCAACTGCTTGGTTCTTTCCGTGCCTTGGCACGCTCTTTTTGTTAAGCACAATTTGTTCAGTACCTTGCCATTGCAAGCCGTTTTTTGTTACGCGCCCTTGTTTTATTAAAGACTGTGGATATATTCATTAGTCTGCCTGCTTTTCTGCAATTGGGTACCAGTTCTGCACAGCGTTGTAACAGAACACACCAGCCACTATGGACCCAGCAGAGCAGGGTAATTTAGTTTCGGCTGTTCGTACACAAGGAGCTACCCTTGGGCGAGCCATGCAGCAGCTTGATGAAACGTCAAGGTCTCTGCTTGCTGTTAACACGTTAGCTCAAGAAGCTCACCGTTTAGCGTCCACCCATCCGTCCGTGAGGTTAGCGGCTCCGGAGAGGTTTTTTGGTGAAGCTGATCGCCTTGACGGCTTCTTAAACCACATCAGTCTCATATTTGAAACTGAGCCAACTAGGTTCTTAACAGAAAGGGATAAAGTTTCTTTTTGTTTGTCGTGTATGGGAGGGGATGCTTTTGTGTGGGGCATGGCAGAGTTCAAGAGTCAGGCTGACTGTTGCTCCACATTTGAGAAGTTTTCGGAGGAGCTTGTGTTAATGTTTAACCCGGCTGCTTTACGCCGGATAGTAGCAGCTAGATGGTTCCGCTTGTCCCAAGGCTCCAGGGCGGTTTCCGATTACATCCTGGAGTTTCCTGGAGTACTCTGGCTGCCAGATTGAACTATGCGGAGGGTGTCCAGTGCGATAAGTTTTATGAAGGACTCTCTGAGCACATCAAGGACGCACTGGTTGGCCAGAAGCTCCCCTCTAGACTCCGCGAGTTAATGGAGCTGGCTTCAGGACTCGGCCAGAGACTTAGAGTACGGGCATCGGAATGCTCGTCTCATAGACCCTCTTCCCCGCGGTGGGGTTTTGGACCCAGGGAAGGCCAGGTTTCAGGGTCACCACAGCGCGTTGCGCACAGCGGGACTCCGGAGGGACCTCGTACTCTAGCAGCAGCGTCAGGGTTTCAGCGGACGGGGCCAGTCCCGGAGCTTGCCCCAACCCAGAGTTTTGTTGAACCCATGGAACTGGGGCAGCAACGTATCAGCCAGGAGGAGAGACAATGACGTTGGCGTGGGGGGCTCTGTCTCTATTGCGGCCGGAAGGACCATCGCGTAAGGAACTGTCCGTTAAACCTCAGGGCTCGGCGGCGGGAGGAGGGACGCAGCCGAGCAGAAGGGCCACCGTTCTCTCTCTGAACCAGCCTGTCCTTGAAGCGACGGTAGTGGTGCCCGGAGCTGTGCGGCCGGTATTGGCTTTCACTGACTCTGGGTCGCAGGGGAACTTTATGGACATAGGGTTTGCACAGGGGTTAGGATTGGACCTTCATAGGCTTGAGGACCCTGTTACTGTTCAGGCACTGGACAATCAGGTGCTCCATCAAATTACCCAGCGCACAGGAACTGTGGACCTGCTAGTGTCAGGTAATCATAGGGAGTCACTTGTGTTTAATGTTTATGACTGTCCTGATGTGCCGGTGTTATTGGGTTTGCCATGGCTTCGCTTGCACGACCCACGGCTAAGCTGGGCGGAGATGAAGGTTCTGGAGTGGAGTCCGTACTGCCTACAGAACTGTCTGCGGAGCGCAGGAGGTGAATTGGTCGGCGAGACGGAGAGGCAGGTGGACGACGCAGAGCTGGGCAAGGTGCCAACCACATACCATGACCTTCGCGAAGTCTTCAGTAAGGCAAAGGCTACTGCATTACCTCCACACCGCCCTTATGATTGCGCCATCGACCTCATCTCCGGGGCAGCCCCACCTAGTGGGCGGATCTTCTCCTTATCCCAGCCGGAGAGGGAAGCGATGGAGAGATACATCGCAGAATCCCTCCAGGCGGGTATCATTCGACCGTCCTCGTCCCCTGCGGGGGCTGGGGTTTTTTTTGTGGCCAAGAAAGACGGAGGCCTTAGGCCGTGTATTGATTACAGAGGGCTCAACAGCGTTACCATTCGCAATAAATACCCTTTGCCACTAATGTCCTCTGCTTTTGAGCTGTTGCAGGGGGCGACCATCTTCACCAGGCTGGACCTCAGGAATGCGTACCACTTGGTGCGCATAAAAGAAGGGGATGAATGGAAGACGGCATTTAATACTCCCACTGGACATTACGAGTATCTGGTAATGCCATTCAGCCTCACTAACGCCCCAGCTGTATTCCAGGCCATGGTGAATGATGTACTAAGGGACATGGTAAACCGTTTTGTGTTTGTCTATCTGGATGATATTTTAATATTCTCCAGAGACATGCGGGAGCATGTTAGCCACGTCCGTGCTGTACTACAACGACTTCTGGAAAACAGACTGTTTGTCAAGGTTGAGAAATGCGAGTTTCACACCGTTAAGACCTCATTCCTAGGGTTCCTGTTGCAGCCAGGACGCCTCGCTATGGACCCAGCCAAGGTGGCAGCGGTGGCCGAATGGCCCGAACCTGAGGACCGCAAGCAGCTCCAACGGTTCTTGGGGTTCGCAAATTTTTACAGGAGGTTCATTCGAGGTTTCAGCAAGGTGGCGGCGCCACTACACGCACTCACATCCACCAAGACCCGGTACCAGTGGACGGAGGAGGCGCGGTCAGCCTTCACTAGACTGAGAGTACTGTTCACCACTGCCCCCATCCTGCGTCTGCCTGACCCCCAAAGGCAGTTTATCGTGGAGGTAGACGCATCTAGTGCGGGAGCGGGTGCGGTTTTGTCTCAGCGGCAGGCCAGCGATGGGAAGATTCACCCTTGCGCCTTTTTCTCCCGGCGGTTCTCGCCGGCAGAGAGAAATTATGATGTGGGCAACCGAGAACTGTTAGCAGTGAAGTGGGCCCTTGAAGAATGGCGTCACTGGTTGGAAGGGGCACATCAGCCTTTTGTAGTTTGGACTGACCACCGGAATTTGGAGTTTGTTAGGACCGCTCGCAGACTGAATGCTCGACAGTCCCGCTGGGCCTTGTTTTTTGCCCGTTTTAACTTTACTTTGTCCTACAGACCTGGAGCCCAAAACGGCAAGCCGGACGCGCTTTCCCGGCAGTTTGGCGACCCAGCGGAACCCGGTCTGGTTCCCGCTGATGACACCCTTTTACCTCGGATGGTGGTCGGAGCTGTGCGGTGGGATCTAGAAGAGCGTGTACGGACGTATCGCCACTCCCATCCGGTACCTACTGGCGTGCCGGAACGGTGTCTTTTTGTGCCAGTATGTCTCCGTCGGCAGGTGCTACAGTGGGGACACGACTCTCGTCTGGCGTGTCACCCTGGCATTTCTCGGACTCTGGCGTTCATCACGCAACGGTACTGGTGGCCTTCTATGCGGGGGGACGTCCAGAGGTATGTCAAGGCCTGCAGGATTTGTGCACGGAGCAAGACCCCTCACAGGCCACCGGCCGGCCTGCTGCGCTCTCTACCCGTGCCTTCGCAGCCATGGTCGCACATAGCCCTGGACTTTATAACAGGACTACCGGTGTCTAAGGGCATGACAACCATTATGACTATTGTTGACCGTTTTTCTAAAATGATTCATGTGATTCCCCTCGCTAAGTTGCCTACTGCAAAGGAGACGGCTTTGCTATTAGTGGACCATGTATTTAGACTGCACGGGTTCCCCGAGGACGTTCACCCCGTGTTCCACGTCTCTCAGCTGAAGCCGGCGCTGGGGGCCGATGAAGATTCATCTGACGGTCCACCTCCTCCCCGCATCATCGACGGCGCCCCGGCCTACACGGTCCGTCGCATCCTGCGCTCCCGACGTCGGGGCAGGGGTCTATCTTACCTAGTGGACTGGGAGGGGTACAGACCGGAGGATCGCAGCTGGGTGGCGTCCCGGCTGATCCTGGACAAGTCGCTCATCCGGGACTTTCACCGCGCTCATCCGGAGGATCCTTCCTAGGTCGCCTGGAGGCGACGTAGAGGGGGGGGCTCTGTGACACCTGGTGTCACCACCCATTGCTGGGAGGTGCTAATGTGTAGCAGGTGTTCCTTATGTGGGTAATCAGGGGTCTGGCATTTAAGCCACGACGGAGGCGCGCTCCAGTCGCTGGTGTGTTACTCCATGAGCGGAAGCCTTATCGCTGCATTTGCGTCTATGAGGAGCAAGTATGTTGTCCTGTACGTTTGTAAGTTGCCTTTTTGAACCTGCTGCCATGCTTCATGTGCTTTTTGTTCTTTTTTGTTGTTCTTAGACTTCTAGTTTAAGAGGAACCGTTACTAGTGTAGTTCCAACTGCTTGGTTCTTTCCGTGCCTTGGCACGCTCTTTTTGTTAAGCACAATTTGTTCAGTACCTTGCCATTGCAAGCCGTTTTTTGTTACGCGCCCTTGTTTTATTAAAGACTGTGGATATATTCATTAGTCTGCCTGCTTTTCTGCAATTGGGTACCAGTTCTGCACAGCGTTGTAACACGGTGAAAGTGGCTGGATGGATGGATGGGAAATGAAAATGTTGAAACGTACACAGGCGGAATAAGTAATCTCAGCCACTCAGTTACAATGACACGCGCAGTCAAAACAAGTCAAACTGCAGTTCTGCAGACACAGAGTAAACACGTACGAACAAACATGTTGCTGTTATGCTTCGCTGTTTATCTGCTGATTTCTAGCGTCCTGTCAAAATTACGATTGACAACTGCTGTAAAACAAATTCCTATGATTATTACGGTTATTTACGTAAAATCTACGACTATTGGAAAACATTTATTAACAAGTTGTGGAAGTTTAAAACCTAAATATGCGGCTGTAGTCGCAGATGGACTGCGCCTAACGTCTTTACTTGGCCATGCGCATTCAAATTATATTAAACCGCGACCCATAATCACGGAATTATGTGAAGCTAATATGTTGTATCAGATGTTAGAGCGGTGGGTATGTACATATTCTTAAGAGACGCCCGCTATTTAAAGACACGAAAAAGCTGAGGAGAATGAAAACAAGAACGTGTTGCTTTTCAGCTGGCTGCAGGATTAAAAATCTTTAGTCAGCGACGCACTCGCTGCACCGTGGCGACACGTTGTTGCTGCAGTAAAAACGCTAGTCACTTTGAACCGTACCACTGTAAGATAAAGAATAATCCTCCCACCCCAGTAAAAGTTATGTTACACTATCTTACTATGTAAAGGCTTTACTAGTTTGCAAGTTGCCTTATGCTGTAATGAGCAACTTCACCTTTGCAATGAGCGAGTTGGTGGAGCAAAATCTGAGGGCAGAGTGGTCAGTAGAAAGATGTCTGATTCTAGATGTGAGCTTGTCTTGTTTGTCAGTAAGGCTCACACACACACACACACACACACACACACACACACACACACACACACACACACACACACACACACACATCCTTGCGGTGATATAAAAGTGAGACCCCATCATTGACATAATGACCTTCCCCAGCCCCTTACCATAAACATCACAACCAAAGATAGACGTCTAACCCTTGCTATAATTTAACCCAAAACTCAATTTCAACCTCAGCCCTAAAATCACATCTTGACCCTCAAATAGGCCCAGACAACAGGCCCCTCAAGCGGCCCACTTTGGTAGAAAAAAGAATAATTTTGGGCCCCACTTCGATGTAACCGCAAGGATGCGCGCACACACACACACACACACACACACACACACACACACACACACACACACACATACACACACACACACACTTTGGACCCTGTCCTCTTCCTTCAGCTCCAACTGCATTTGCTGCTGATTGATTTTTCTTTTACAGTATACTGTACCGGCCACAGGGCTTTTAAAAGAACTGCAGAATAACCGAAACACATCAGTTCTTTATTGACTGATTAATCCTTCAGCCTGTGTACAGAACGTATGGAACAGAAGCTTCTGAAGCTACATGTAAGCACGGAATAATTAAAAAACTCTACTATTTCCTAATTATCTTGATGAAAATTAATTACAAAGGATCTGCTTTAAACAAAGGCAATCTTGGCGTTCATCACATCCATAAATCATATAACAAGACCAGCAGCTGTACTTTATGTATCAAATCCCTCAAATTAATAGGAAATTATGTAAATGCTATTTTTATACACCAGTGCTGACAAACTGACACACTTGAGGCAACTTGGGGTTCAGTGTTCTGTCCATGATTTGTGGACAGCTACACTACCGCCTGAGCCACTAAGATGCAAAAATGTTAGCAGTTATAAATTACTTTTATTTAATTTTACTAGTCTCATTCCATTTGAATTTTGCCTCTAGCCCAGACACAACTTGCTGATGACCCTGAAAAAATTTTGGAAAAAGTTTTGGACTGAAGCTTTGCTTTTTTCGAGAAAAAAGATTTAAAGTAATATTTGTAACTCAAAATTTTAATTCATTATATAAAGTTACGCAAATTATCTCGAAATAAAACACTGACATTAACTAATTAAACAGATGTGAAACAATGAGATGTATTGTCATGAGTTAGATAAACTATGATGACTAATCCCAAGGCCCACACAAAACGTGCAGTCTTTACCATTAACAAGATCATGAACACAGCTTTAAAAATGAAGTAAAAAACAATTTTTGACCAAAATACCTAATCCATCAAGAGAATCTATGAGAAGCACTAATTCTCAATGTCAATGTTAGATGTTCCTGACCTTTTTAAATTGCACCGGCTGTAATATTTAATGCTTCAAGTGTGGTCGCAGTCTGTTGCTGGGCATTATCGGAGGAGTTAAAAAAGCCAAAAGTATTACTAAATGGGTCGATAAACATTGTCTTTGAAAGAAAGTAATAGTGAGGAAATTTTGGATGTGAATGAGACTAAAGCCGTCAGAAAGCATTTGTAAGCTTTGATCTGAAGGGCTGTTAGTGCAGTGAAAGATAAATGGGAACTCCCAAGGTGGATGAGGCTTAAAGTTAAACGCAAAATAAAACATGAAAAACCCCCTAAGCAGACAAACAGGGAAAGGCATTTGCGGTACAGCTGATCTTTGTTTGTTGACCAGAACTATGACAGTAAATTCTAAGCAGTGACATTTATGTGGCAGCATTTGAGTGTTGCAACTGTGTTAATGATTTTGGCCCTGGGATGGACTGGTGACCTGTCCAGCGTGTACCTAGCGCCAAATGACAGCTAGGACAGGTGCTGGCATCTGCTGTGACTCTGATGATGAAATGGTCCAGAAGGGATGGATGGACTTTCATTAGCCATTCCACTCCCTGTGTTGATACTGTCTCCACCCTGCGAAGTGGACACACCACATTACACCCATGTTAAGTATTCTCCCCCAGCACCTGCAAGTCATATATATGATTCTTTAGTGTGAACGCTTTTAAAGCTGCTTCCAAAGCCATCACTCCTCTTGTATACTAGTTTGTTCCCGCCCATGTTTTCTCCAGAGAGATAGAGGAATGATGAACACCTAGAAGACATAGAGGCTTCATTATAGGATAGGATATAAGAATATAGGATAAAAAATACATTTTATGGAGCTATTACCACTGAGCACTGTATAATTAGGGATCATGTGGTTCCCCTGAGCACATAAATGAAGATTTACATAAGCGGCTTTCATGTAGGTGTCATGGGGACAGACTTTTAATTCTATTTTACTTATTGCTTGGTGTGGTTTTTAGTGTTTTTAATAGCATGTTGAGTTGTATGGAGTGTTTTAGTTGCATGTTTTTAATACTGCTTGTTCTGCTTGGAGGTTGGACTATTCGTTGTTGTCATACCCACTAGACACAGGTGCAAGCAATTAAGAGAGGGACGGCGCCGGAAAGAAAAGGAGCGTATAGAGGAAGAAGAGGGCACACAGTGAGGTGGAAGAGACCAGACAAGACCGGACCGGGACTCGAGGGAGACAAGGAAACTGAGCAGAGACAGAACCAGAACCAGGACCAGGACCAGAATTGGCTAAGGCGAATCGTCATGGGGAACAGAGTAGCTGCATGTGAAGTAGGAGTGCGTAGCGTTGGGACTAGAGACGAAGGAGCCACGCGCGGTACACTGATGAGTCCGTGTGTGACGCAGCAAACCAGCGACGAAGGCACGGGAGGGCTCGCTAACAGGAAGTGGAAGTCAACAGTTTGCATTTACTTATAATACAGGAATAGAGCGTAATCAACAGCGATCCAACCAACAACCTCCTTAAACCCAGACAGAACCAAAATGAGCAGGAAGGAAAACTAGCATGGCCTTAGACCTGGCAATAAATGCTAGATTTGACTGGACTTTGATGACAGGACTGAATTACACTTGACCTTAACTTTAGACACAGGACTTAGGCTCTAAACATTAACTGAACACTTAACATGGGACTTTGCTTTGACTCATGGTTTTGGCATTCTTTGCATTTGACCATGACTCAGACTTTTTCATGATGCATGACTGACATGTACTACAAAATGTGACTAACATGCTTCGAATGATGCATGACACATCAATGTCAACATCTCTGTGTTAGTATTCTGTGAACTGTGAGAGGGCCAGTAGCCCTTTGTAGTAATACAAATGAATTAATTACTTTTTGAATGTTTGCATGTGAATCCCTGGTTGATGTGTTAAATGAAAGCTGTGTTTTGGTGAAAGCGTGATGATTATTTTGTGTTGAGCTGATGGTTCAGCATGAGAAGTCTTGCAGGCGCCTGGGAGTTCATCCATGGTCTGAGACGCTAATACCTCCACAGGCGTATATGTTGTTGAGATGTAAATATGTTCTGATAAGGACAAGAGCTCCAGCTCTGGGAATCCTTTGCATGCTGTTTAGTGAAGATGGAAGCCAATGATGGAGCCGTGATGTTTAGGTTGCAGCCCAAACCAAACACAGCCTTTCTTTGTAGAGATGTAAATATTTTTGACAAGAACAAGACACTCTGTTTAGTGAAGACACATGCCTGTGCTGGAGCCTTTTTGTCTAGTATGTCACCCTAACAGTGAAACTTGTGAATTTGATGAAAGAATACTCATACAGCAGACAAGAGGAGTGACATTAGAGACAGAGTCGAGAATGATTTGGATGAAAAGATGAGCAAGATTCTAAATACAAAGAATCTTTCACCAGATGAAAAAATGAAAAGATATATGCTTCTTTTACGTCGTTCTCTTAACCTGAAAAAACAGAGACGTAGAGAAACCCGTGAAATCTTCCTGACTTAAGATGATGAAACCCAACGATTCCAGGTTCGGAGAAACCCTCTCATCAAATAATTCAGGATATTGTAACAAATGTGAACCCTCGTTTTCAAAAGAATGTGATTTATATTTTACAGAAAATGTCTGAATCTAAAGGGTCAGACAGATGGAGCGACAGAGGAGAATTTTCAATGGCTGCACCGTGCACAGCTCACATATCCATACAGATAGAGTTTAAGAGCAGCCTCTCACAGAAAAAAATATTGGCGTAGAGGGGCCCCAGGACATGAAACGCTCTTGATTCTGCACTGAATGTGACCCGCGTTGTTATGCCACGATTCGCTCCGTCAATTGAATCCATCGTGCCATTAATGTCTTGGTAGAATAACCCCTGTCACAACCTCAGTCAATTACTCCACTATCTAGCCAGTTCCGGTTTTATTTTGTAACCATTTCCTGTTTAGCTCCCATATCCAGTCTGACCAGCTTTACTTCCGGCCCTTGTTAACCCCACCTGCACGTAATTCAGTAATCCGTAGTTCAGTACTTAAGCACCACCTCTCACCCCAGCACCTTGCCAGATTGTCTAAGTTTATCCCCTGAGCAGCATTCCAGCATTGTCGAGTTTCCAGTTTCCGTGCATGACCTTGTTTGGTAATACCTTTTTGATTCTTGCCCAGCCTATGATAACCCTGCCTAGCGTGTATGACCTCTGCCTGTTTCTTGACCACGTTTTTGCCCAAGCCTTGTCGGATCTCGTTTTTGCCAACCTGTGTATGACCATTGCCTGCCTGACTACATTCTCATTAAAAAAAGGTTTTACTCAAGTATCGCTGTGCATTTGGGTCCTTCCACCATTGTGCCTTTGTGACAACCCAGCGTTGAATTGGGACTTTAAGGTTTCAGGCGAGTAATTTAATAGAGTCTCAATCATCCTATATGGATGAGTCGCGCACATAAGTCGTTTTCTCGTTTTCCCAGCTTTTTCTGAAGGGGGAAATCAAACTGGTCAAACTGGTAGAACATACACGGACCGTTTTCTTGTTATAAAACTGACAAATGGAATTTAATCAAAGCAGCGTGTTAAAAATGAATAAACAAGCTTAGAAACAGTGTTTTCAAAACTAAACAAATAAATGGATTTAAAGCTGTTTCCCATTTTCTCGTTTTGAGGAGAAAACAAAAAAACGAGAAAATGACTTGTTTTGTGAAGAAACCAAACTGTTAGAACATACATGGACCGTGTCGCCCTGCTGCCCCGTGTTTGTTGATTGCACACGTTAAGAGAAGAGACACACAGTGTGTTTCCAATTTATTTTGACTGTGTTTGCCATTGCAACTGAATGGGGGGCTGGGATGACTTAATGGCCTATAATTTGCATAAAAGACCAATCAATGACTCCGAATAAAAGGTAGGGGATAGCTCTACATATATATATACACATGCTTATTATGCACGGTAAATGTTAACGGTTCTACTGGATGAAAACGAAAATAACCCGTTCTGCTCTGCAGCATAAACCACTTTGACCCTTTTTTAAGGTGTGTGTGAGGACAGTTAAACCAGTAAGATATAGGCAATGTCCCTTAAACGGAAGCCCCAACATTTTAACGGAATGACACTAATCACAATATCTGCAGTAAAACAAACTTTTATTACAAAGGCAACACAGTGGATTTGGAACTCGCTCTGCGCCGTAAACACGGCGTCTGATGTTGGTTCAGTCGCTAAAGCAAACTTCACATCCCTTCCCCCTACTTCGTATTGGCACAGAGACATGTTAACATATTGTCACCACACGGTCAGCAGGTGTGAAATACTTTAGCTCCGAGACAAAGTAAAAGCTCCA